>NC_041388.1:188600573-188726053 GCF_002162155.2 Triticum dicoccoides
CCGACTGTGGCATTTCTTTTCAAGCCCTTTTTGTGATGTCGCCCCGACGTCCGACTGTGGCATTTCTTTTCAAGCCCTTTCTGTGATGTCGCCCCGATGTCCGACTATGGCATTTCTTTTCAAGCCCTTTCTGTGACGTTGCCCCGACGTCCGACTGAGGTATTTCTTTTTAAGCCCTTTCCGTGGTGTCGCTAAGACGCCCGACTGTGGCAGTTTTTTTCTTATATTTATTTCAGACACCAGATCGGAAATTATTTATGTTCTGTTGGGATTTCAGGCGGACTACCGCCGTTTCCCTTTTACTTACCTTGTTATGATAATTTGAATGTACATTTGGTGAATTAATCATGACGCATCCATGCATGCATTTGTTATATCTTACGTCCGAACTGTCTTGCGAGTACTTTCAAAGTACTCACTGGCTTGTTGATTTGGCCAGATGCTGACGAAGGCGATCTCATGGATGAAGAGTTCGATAGCGAGTCCGACACCTAGAGGAGTCCCAGTCAGTCTCGTGCGACCCTAGATTTGGTCACTGTTTTATATCCGCTTCCGCTACCAAATAAATTCATCGAGCCTCACCTCGACGCTCGATGAGATGATAGACATAGAGTCTTGTATTTCTCTCCCCGCTGTGTTTTTCCACCACCGCCATATCCTCGAGTCAGTAGTATGCCTCCACACCACTGTGTCATGTCTGCCATTATGTATAATTATTGGCGTGCTTGTAATAATTTGGTTGAGCAACCGCAGCTCGACCCTGTAATATATTTTATGCTACTGGCTCATTATATCAAGAAATTGTCTACCAGTGAGGAGGATTTCTCTCATACTGGACTCAAAAGATTGGTTTCTCAATAAATATTTTTATTGGAAAACCGGTCGTGACAAGCTTGGTACCAGAGCCAGGCTGACTGTAGGAAGCCACTAGGTGCGATCGCTAATTAGTTATTAGCATGATAGAGCTAATTTATATTTTTGCAATTGTAGTCATTTTCTGTAAGTCAGCATAAATTTATAATCTGACCCTGCAGAATTTTTGCCCATTTTGTAGATGGCCGACAACAGCTGCGAGTCTCAGACCTTCGCCAACGTGCCCGATGGGTTCGTCAAACTTCTTTCTTTCATCGTTCAGGTCGCGATGGGGCCATCCGTACGCCCGGTCTTCACACTCTGCCAGCACCGAGTCAACGACAGTCTGACCATGCACCAGGCCGCGGTGCAGTTCAAGGGAGGGCGTGGTGAGTTACGCCGCTTCCGGTTCGTGGGAAGAGCCATGCCTACGGAGAGGCATGCTACGCAGATGGCAGCCCGCGAGGCGATAGCTCGTCTCAGGGATGTCCTTCCCGTGATGAAGACTCGTCGTTACCGTTATCTTCCGTGCCATGTGCCTTACACCTGTCACTACGCATACTCCTGCCCCAGAGGAGAACGAGACGAGGTTTTTGAGATGCTCATTGAGTATCTCCGGGCCTTGGAGGCAGCCTTCGACAACCTGGTGGACGACTTCGTAGCTACCCGCATGGACTCAGTTCATGGCTGTGCTGCCAACAGGAGGGAGCTCCTACCAATCGCACCGCCACTGACTTTTGTCTCGTCATCAGCATCTTTTACGCCTGCTCGTCGCCTGCCTTCTACCAAAGAATTCAACCAAGTCATTGCGCCCACTCCAGCACGCACTGCACCAACCTTCGCGCCCACTCCTGTACGTGTTGCTCCGCCCCTGGCAACCGCTCCGTCCGCTCTACGCAACACTACACGTATGGAGCCCATTAGCGAGGAGGAAGTCGAGTCCCCAACCTCGCTACGCCTCGCCCTCGGCAGGGCAAAGGAGGTCGTCAACATCTCCGCCTGAGTACGCTTAGCTGCCGTGTATTGTACCGCTTTGTAAGATATGCACATAGGTTGTGAGAAGTAGCCTGTTTGCGCATCATGTAGGATCTGGAGAAGTGCACTAGCCTAAATAACATGTCAGGATTATGTACGCATATCCTGAGTGATGTATTGTATAATTACCGCCCGCGTGTAAGATATGTAATGAGCAGTCCTTCTTCATGCGCACGTCGATTTGTTTTCTTAAGTAAGCTGAGTTATTTAATTCAATTTGCCAGCTTTATGCATTTATGGTTTTGTTTTGCGACTCTTTCCGCTTTTCTTATGAGTTTTACAAAAAAATATATCCCCAGAGTGAAAAATGTCTCGTCCTTGGACACGCTCCATGCCAACTCCACCAGAGGAAAATTATGATACACAACCCAACAACGAGTTCACCCAGGGACAGTCAAGCCAACAGGGCAATGAATCGGCACTTTCACAAATGTGCCGCCTTTATGAGCAGAGTCAGCAACAACATCGGGAGATGATGAACCAAGTCATCAACATGGGAAATCACCATGGACAGTATCAACAGCATTCCAAGTTATCTGAACTACAGAAGACACGTCCTCAAACATCTTCTCACACTGACAAGCCTCTTGAAGCCGAGGACTGGCTTCGAGATATGGAGACGAAATTAATTATTGCAAAGTGTTCAGATCTCGAGAAAGTACTATATGCTCCACACTATCTCACAGGAGCAGCCGCATCGTGGTGGGAGAATTTTCTGCGCATGCATCCCAACGAAAATAACATAACCTGGGATGATTTCAAGGAAGGTTTCCGTGGTGCACATATTCCTAAGAGTATTATGAAAATCAAGAAGAGAGAATTCGATGACCTCAAACAAAGGAACATGACAGTGTCAGATTACAACAGTCAATTTACCCTATTATCCCGCTATGCCAATGAGGAACGTATGACTGAAATCAAGAAGATGGAGAAATTCCTTGACTCTGGCGCCCGCGCTTAAATGCCAACTGGTCGTGCACACTTTTCCTGATTTTAAAACACTGGTGGACAAAGCAATTACTCTGGAAAATGAGAGACGCAGTCTGGAATATATCCGCAAGCGAAAAAGGGACCAGACTAATCACGCTCGCAATCACCGAAGCAAGACAGATTTTCAAAAGGGTGGGACACACAAATTCTCATCCAATGCCTCACGCCCAATCAAGAATTTTCATGCAAGGGACAAGGAATTCACCTATCGCCCCGGTGTTACTTGTTACGCTTGTGGAGAAGAAGGGCACTATGCCAAACAGTGCCCCAAGCCAAGGAGTTCAACCCCAAAGCCGAACAACGGCGGCAATAATTCAGGACCCAAGCGAAACAATTTCAATCCCAACAATAACCACAGGAAGTGTCATCTGAACCACGTAACCAAAGAGGAGGCACAAAATGCTCCGGATATCGTACTCGGTACGTTTCCTGTCAACACAATACCTGCAATGGTTTTGTTTGATTCTGGAGCTTCTCACTCTTTCATTTCGAATAGTTTTGCTTTGCAAAATAATTTTTTGATGCTTCCTTTGGAGAAATCCATAATCATCAAGTCCCCTGGGATTCAGCAAGTTTCTCAGAATTACTGTCAGAATGTGGTCATTGAGTTCGAAGGATTGGAGTTTCACGCAAATCTTATTGTATTGGAAAATAAAGGACTGGATGTCATCCTAGGGATGGATTGGCTAACCACCAATAAAGGTTTCATCGACTGTTTCAACAGGACCGTGATTCTCACACACCACCAAGGGAAGACAATAAGAGTATCAGCCAAGGAAGGAAAAAGACCCTGGCAACCGAGATTAAATAAGGTGGACGTTTCTGAGCTAAACAAGGTTCCAGTAGTGTGTGAATTTCCAGATGTATTCCCTGAAGAGCTGCCAGGCATGCCACCAGACCGAGAAATAGAATTCCGCATTGAGCTAGCACCAGGAACCGCCCCCATATACAAGAAACCATACAGAATGGCACCATCCGAGTTGGTCGAGTTGAAGAAGCAAATAAAGGAATTACTGGAAAAAGGATACATTCGAGCCAGCTCCTCACCTTGGGGATCACCAATTTTATTCGCCAAAAAGAAGGATGGAACACTAAGATTGTGTATTGACTATCGAGCACTTAACATGGTCACAGTCAAAAACAAATACCCGATGCCAAGAATAAATGATTTATTTGATCAGCTCGCTCAGGCCAAGGTATTCTCAAAAATTGACTTAAGGTCAGGATACCATCAATTGAAGGTGCGAACGGAAGATATCCCCAAAACAGCCTTCACCTCCAGATATGGACTATACGAGTTCACAGTGATGCCATTTGGATTAACTAACGCCCCAGCATATTTTGTTCACCTCATGAACAAAGTATTTATGAAGTTTATGGACAAGTTCGTCGTGGTATTCATCGACGATATACTAGTATATTCCAAGACACCAGAAGAGCACGCAGAACATCTCAGGATTGTGCTAGGAGAGCTAAGAAAACACCAATTGTATGCCAAGTTCAGCAAGTGCGAATTTTGGCTAAGACAAGTAGGTTTTCTAGGCCACGTGCTGACTCAAGACGGTATCGCAGTGGACCCAGAGAAAGTTAAGGCCGTACTTGATTGGAAATCACCAGCCAGCGTAACGGACATACGGAGTTTCTTGGGAATGGCAGGATATTACCGCAGATTTATTGAAGGATTTTCCACCATAGCCAAGCCTATGACACAGTTGCTCAAGAAAGATAAGAAGTTTGAGTGGACAGAAGCCTGCGAGAAAAGTTTCCAAGAGCTAAAGCGGAAATTAACAACAGCACCGGTATTAATTTTACCCGACATACACAAGAATTTTGAAGTATATTGTGACGCGTCCAGAAAAGGTCTCGGATGCGTGTTGATGCAGGAAGGCAAGGTTGTCGCCTACGCTTCAAGGAAACTTCGCAAGCATGAGGAAAATTATCCCACTCATGACTTAGAAATGGCAGCAGTTATTCATGCACTCAAGGAATGGAGGCATTTCTTACTTGGGAATCGATGTGAAATATATACGGATCACAAAAGTCTCAATTATATTTTCACGCAGCCAGAACTAAATTTACGGCAACGGTGCTGGTTGGAATTGGTAAAGGATTATGATGTTGGGATCCATTACCATCCAGGGAAAGCAAATGTAGTGGCCGATGCCCTGAGTCGGAACCCCAGCTCCGATGGAAACTTTCTGCACAGCTTGAGGCCCGAATTCCATCAAGAATTTGCCAAGCTCAACTTGATAATGGTAGCAGAAGGCACCATATCAAACTTGGAAATACAACCCAACCTTGTGGAGAAAATTAAAGAAGCTCAGCCCAGTCACCCCAGCATTGAAGGAATTAAAAGAAAGTTGAGTATGGGCAAAGCCTCGGAATTCGTCATAGACAATGAAGGAATATTATGGTACGAAGAAAGGCTATGCGTGCCAAACATAGAAGACCTTAAACAACAAATTTTAGCTGAAGCACACACCACTCCATATTCGATCCACCCTGGAGGAACCAAAATGTATAAGGATATTCAGGAAAGATTTTGGTGGCACGGTATGAAGAGGGATATAGCCGCCTTCATTGCATGTTGCGACTCATGTCAACGCATAAAAGCTGAACATCAGAGACCAGCCGGACTACTGCAACCAAACAAAATACCTGAGTGGAAATGGGATGAAATAGGGATGGATTTTATTGTCGGACTACCTCGGTCACGACACGGGAATGATGCCATATGGGTCATCACTGACAGGTTGACCAAAGTGGCACACTTTATTCCAATGAAGACAACCTACACCACTCAGAGGCTTGCCAGGATTTATCTTTCCCGCATAGTTTGTCTGCACGGTGTCCCGAAGACTATAATATCCGACAGAGGCACTCAGTTCGTCTCAAGATTTTGGGAGCATTTACAACAGGCTCTGGGAACCCAACTAGCCTTCAGTACCGCATACCATCCACAGACTGATGGACAAACAGAACGTGTAAACCAGGTTTTAGAAGACATGCTGAGGGCATGTGTCCTCACCTACGGAACCAGTTGGGAAGAAAGCCTGCCATACGCTAAGTTCGCATACAACAATAGCTACCAGGCCAGCCTACAAATGGCACCATTTGAGGCTTTATACGGGCGAAGATGTCGTACCCCGCTAAATTGGTCAGAGACCGGAGAAAACCGCATATTCGGGCCAGACCTGCTCAGAGAAGTCGAGGAAAAGGTCAAGCTAATCAGAGACCGACTTAAGACCGCTCAAAGTCGACAGAAGAGTTATTATGATCAGAAACATCGTAGGGTCAGCTTCGAACCCGATGAGTTCGTATACCTGAGAGTATCCCTTATGAGAGGATTGCAACGATTCAGGATAAAAGGGAAGTTAGCACCAAGATTCATTGGGCCATTTTGCATAGTGGCACGAAGAGGCACTGTAGCCTACCAGCTAGACTTACCCGAGGAATTATCCGATATCCACGACGTGTTCCATGTCTCGCAATTGAGGAAGTACGTACGCAACCCAGAGAAACAAGTATCCCATGAAAACATTGATGTGCAGCCAGACCTCACTTATCGAGAACGTCCCGTAAGAATATTAGAGGAGTCTGAAAGGAGAACCCGACAGAAGGCCATCAAGTTTTTCAAAGTCCAGTGGAGCAATCACACCGACAGTGAAGCAACTTGGGAAAGCGAGGATTTTCTTCGGACTGAGCATCCACACCTATTTAAGGATCAGCTGAAATCTCGGGGACGAGATTTTTCCTAAGGGGGTAGGTGTTGTGACACTCTAAAAAAATTTATTTGGTTTTTATCAAAAATTTTGTGGTTTTTGAGGAGAGGCCTTTTTAAAAAAAAATTCAGAAAAAAACCTTCCACTTAAAAACTTCCTTTGCCTTGGCAAGGACTTTATTTTTTTTCAAACCTTGGTGTTTGATCTTTTGAAACTTCTTCTCTGTTGGTTCTCTCAAATTTAATTTTTGAGTTTAAATTATTTTTCTTTTAAAATAAAGCTCTATGGAAATTTGGGATTTCCATATCTTGGAACCATCCTTGACTTGGCATTCTTGCCCATGTGATAAAACCTCTCCAAAACCTCCCCTACACCTTGTGATCAACCCAAGTTCTCTGTCCCAACTAATCCAAACAAGTTTTGGATTTTATTCTAATTATTTTCCCTCTCAAATCAATTCTGAAAATTATTTGGAGCCTTAGTGATTTTCAAAGCAAGTACTCTTTTTCATTTGAGTTTTGACCTGACACCAACTCCCCTGGATAGTCCTTTATACCCACAACTCAGAACCATCTTGATCCACTCCTTCTCTTTTCAAATTTTTCAAAATTCAGTCTCTGCAAGTTTGGACCAGATTTGCCAAATTTGATGAAATTCATATCTACACTCCACCAAAAATTCCACCAAAATTCAGGTAACCTATTTGAGCAATGAGAAGCCACTCCACCAAGTATCAGCTCAAGGAAAAATCACCAGAGGCCAATTTCATTCTGTCGAACACCTTGCAAGCACTGCTACTGTTCAAAATTCAGAAACATTCAGAGTTTAGTGTTGATCTTCGACAGAGTTTCAGTCACGCGGCCACAGTGCACTTGGCGCGTTGCACGCGGCTCTTTCTCCCTGGCCAGCACCCCCGCACGCGCGTTTGGCGTCTTCCCGGCGTCGGTGGCGCCCCTGGCCGCCCGCGCCGGCGTGTCTTGCGGCGGCCGAGACCCCGTTACAGCCGTCAGGGGGCAAGAACGGCGGCTCAACGCCGTTCCGCGCCGCCCATCGCTCCCTGGCTCTCCGCGTGGCCTCATGCACGCCAGCGCACGCCCGTGCACCGCCACCGCGACCGGCAAGCACAGGACACGCTCCCTGCCGCCGACGGGCCCGCGCCGCCCCGTTCTGTCGAACTCCCTCCTAAGCTCCAATCTCCAGCTCGATTAGCACCAAAATGGACCCAGTAGACTCCCACGACGGCGCTCGACTCCCTAATCACCCCCGATCGAGCACTGCGCCGCCGTAATCGCTCGCCGGAGACCCCGTTCACGGCAACCGCCTCGGGCCGCCTATAAAAAGGGCCCCCGAGCTCAACCTCGTGCACGCCTCATCCCCACTCCGCACCAGCGCCACGCCAGGCCACTCGGAGGACCTCGAGGAGGTCTCCTCCCCCAGCTCCGGCCGCCCCGATCCGCCTCGGCCTCCACCTTGATTCACTCTGGTGAGGCCATCTCCGGCGCCCAAACCCCGTCCGTTACCCTCTCTAGCTACCAGGAGCCTAACCCCCTCTTCAATTTAACCCTTGCAGCTCTCTCCGACAAGCCCCTCGACCAACCGAGCCGCCGTCCGCCGGAGCAAAGCTCGCCGTCGACGTGGTGCTCGCCGACCGCCTCCACCGCCATCAACCGACGCGGGAGGGTGCCCTGAGCACGAAGGTACCCTCTGATCTCTCTGCCTCGTGGTGGATCGCCGCCGGCGACCACGGCGGCTCTCGGGCACCGGCGAACTCTGCCGCCCCGTTTGAACATTTGAACCTGACGAGTGGGACCCCACCGTCAGCCTCTCTGCCCTTTCTATCGAACCGTTTTCTGGAAGCGCCTTCAGGCAAATACGTCTTTCCTATGGGCTGGCGTAGTCGCTACCGAAGCGCTTTCTGTTTTTATAAGCTAGCCCCTCGAAATCTTCTGTTTCATTACAGATGAGTCCCTGGACAAAAACCCTTATAACTTTTAAACAGAAAAGTATTTTTGATTGATTCTTCTTATGTTCTCTTTAAAAAAATTTCTAGTTTTTTATCAGATTTATTTGAAAATTATTTGAAGTACTTTCTGTGCACTCCTTGGTATTTACGATAGCGCATATATTTTCTTTATACCGTAGATACCGAAGGAGGTGACGGAGCCGTGAACTTCACCGAGCTAGGCTCCGATTACTCTGAACCAGGCAAGCATGTTTGAACTTTTGATATGATGAGTGTCTTGGCATGTTTTGCATTTAGTTAGTTTCATGGCATGTTGATAAGCATATCGATGAATGTCATTTTATGCGATAATGAGGTATGTGAGTTCGATGATCCATAAGTGGATGGATGTGAGTATGAATGGCCATGTGTTGGAATGAGGATGGGTGAGATGGCAGTGTTGTGGCATGCTAGTCTCATGCCGGACTATGTGACTTCAGTGTCAAACCGGATCGGTCCAGTTCCTTTCATTTCCTTCCCTGTACTACCACATGTTTTCCGCAAGGAATATGGTTTAGTAAGTTGCAAACCGCTTTTCTGGTACACACCAAAAGGAGAGGCCGTGATGATGGTTCCATGGCCCTGGATTAAAGCCAGTCATCCGGTCAGGGGGCATGGGTGTTTCCGGTTGGGACCGAGAGGGGGGCACCCCTTAGAGCGCGCGTATATAAATTTGATCCCATGCTATTCGAGATTGTGATCTCCCCGTCTCAAAAGTTTTTCTTGGACGATGTCTAGGGTGATTCCTAGCATCGAGAGGTATGATGGGTGTGTACTGGTTAGCTGTGTTTTCTTCCGAAATACCGTAAACGGAACTAGTCCTTCGTGACTACGGAAATCCGTTGGCTATGGGAATAATTTTGTACAAACTCTGCAGAGTCATATATCCCTCCAAGTCATCTATTCCATGTCCATTTTCGTATTATCTTGTCCTAACAATGACAGTGTTGATGACAGAGACTCCGGTGTTTCGCATGAGTGCTAATTCCAGTTAGATGATATTCCTGTGGATGGACTAACCCATTTATTCTTATGAATTAAAAGTTTATTATGATTATTATTTACCTGTCCATAAAAGCCCCTTTCTGTGATGTCGCCCCGACGTCCGACTGTGGCATTTCTTTTCAAGCCCTTTCTGTGATGTCGCCCCGACGTCCGACTGTGGCATTTCTTTTCAAGCCCTTTCTGTGATGTCGCCCCGACGTCCGACTGTGGCATTTCTTTTCAAGCCCTTTCTGTGATGTCGCCCCGATGTCCGACTGTGGCATTTCTTTTCAAGCCCTTTCTGTGACGTTGCCCCGACGTCCGACTGAGGTATTTCTTTTTAAGCCCTTTCTGTGGTGTCGCTAAGACGCCCGACTGTGGCAGTTTTTTTCTTATATTTATTTCAGACACCCGATCGGAAATTATTTATGTTCTGTTGGGATTTCAGGCGGACTACCGCCGTTTCCCTTTTACTTACCTTGTTATGATAATTTGAATGTACATTTGGTGAATTAATCATGACGCATCCATGCATGCATTTGTTATATCTTACGTCCGAACTGTCTTGCGAGTACTTTCAAAGTACTCACTGGCTTGTTCATTTGGCCAGATGCTGACGAAGGCGATCTCATGGATGAAGAGTTCGATAGCGAGTCCGACACCTAGAGGAGTCCCAGTCAGTCTCGTGCGACCCTGGATTTGGTCACTGTTTTATATCCGCTTCCGCTACCAAATAAATTCATCGAGCCTCACCTCGACGCTCGATGAGATGATAGACATAGAGTCTTGTATTTCTCTCCCCGCTGTGTTTTTCCACCACCGCCATATCCTCGAGTCAGTAGTATGCCTCCACACCACTGTGTCATGTCCGCCATTATGTATAATTATTGGCGTGCTTGTAATAATTTGGTTGAGCAACCGCAGCTCGACCCTGTAATATATTTTATGCTACTGGCTCATTATATCAAGAAATTGTCTACCAGTGAGGAGGATTTCTCTCATACTGGACTCAAAAGATTGGTTTCTCAATAAATATTTTTATTAGAAAACCGGTCGTGACATGAGGGCTGCCATAGATTTCGGCTTTTCCTGACCAAGGTGCCGGGCTAGCCACTCGTCGCGGATGTTGTGTATGAAAGCCGCTAGGGCCTCTACATCCGGACAGTCGGCGATTTGATTTTTCTTTGTTAGGAACCGAGTCCAGAATTGCCTGGCCGATTCTTCTAGCTGCTGAATGATGTCTACTACACAACCTTCTTCTTGTAGACGTTGTTGGGCCTCCAAGTGCAGAGGTTTGTAGGACAGTAGCAAATTTCCCTCAAGTGGATGACCTAAGGTTTATCAATCCGTAGGAGGAGTAGGATGAAGCTGGTCTCTCTCAGGCAACCCTGCAACCAAATAACAAAGAGTCTCTTGTGTCCCCAACACACCTAATACAGTGGTAAATTGTATAGGTGCACCAGTTAGGCGAAGAGATGGTGAAACAAGTGGTATATCGATAGTAGATAATAGTTTTTGTAATCTGAAAATATAAAAACAGCAAGGTAGCAAGTGATAAAAGTGAGTGTAAACGGTATTGCAATGCGTGGAAATAAGGCCTAGGGTTCATACTTTCGCTAGTGTAAGATCCCTCAACAATACTAAATGAATTGGATCACATAACTATCCCTCAACATGCAACAAAGAGCCACTCCAAAGTCACTAATAGCAGAGAACGAACGAAGAGATTATGGTTGGGTACGAAACCACCTCAAAGTTATTCTTTCCAATCAATCCGTTGGGCTATTCCTATAAGTGTCACAAACAGCCCTAGAGTTCGTACTAGAATAACACCTTAAGATACAAATCAACCAAAATCCTAATGTCACCTAGATACTCCAATGCCACCTCAAGTATCAGTGGGTATGATTATACAATATGCATCACACAATCTCAAATTCATCTATTCAACCAACACATAGGACCTCAAAGAGTGCCCCAAAGTTCCTACCAGAGAATCACGACGAAAACGTGTGCCAACCCCTATGCATAGGTTCATGGGCGGAACCCGCAAGTTGATCACCAAAACATACATCAAGTGAATCATGTGATATCCCATTGTCACCACAGATACGCACGGCAAGACATACATCAAGTGTTCTCAAATCTATAAATACTCAATCCGATAAGATTACTTCAAGGGGAAAACTCAATCCATTACAAGAGAGAAGAGGGGGAGGAGAAACATAGGATCCAACTATAATAGCAAAGCTCGCGATACATCAAGATCGTGCCAAATCAAGAACACGAGAGAGAGAGATCAAACACATAGCTACTGGTACATACCCTCATCCCCGATGGAGAACTACTCCCTCCTCGTCATGGAGAGCGCGAGGATGATAAAGATGGCCACCGGTGAGGGATCCCCCCTCCGGCAGGGTGCCGGAACAGGGTCCCGATTGACTTTTGGTGGCTACAGAGGCTTATGGCGGCGGAACTCCCGATCTAATCTCTGTTCTGGAAGTTTTAGGGTATATGGAGTTATATAGGCGGAAGAAGCACGTGAGGGGAGCCACGGGGGCCCCACGAGGCAGGGGGCGCGCCCTAGGGGGGTGGGCGTGCCCCCCACCCTCGTGTGCAGCTCCCGTATCTTCTGACGTGGGGTCCAAATCCATCAGGTGTGTTTCCTTCCAAAAATAACTTCTCTAGTTGATTTCGTTCCGTTTCGACTCCGTCTGATATTCCTTTTCTTCGAAACACTGAAATAGGCTTAAAACAACAAATCTGGGCTGGGCCTTCGGTTAATAGGTTAGTCCCAAAATTAATATAAAAGTGGATATTAAAGACCAATATTGCCCAAAACAATAGATAATATAGCATTGAGCAATCAAAAATTATAGATACGTTGGAGACGTATCAAGCATCCCCAAGCTTAATTCCTGCTCGTCCTCGAGTAGGTAAATGATAAAAAAGATAATTTTTGATGTGGAATGCTAGTTGGCATAATTTTAATGTAATTCATATTAATTGTGGCATGAATATTCAGATCCATAAGATTCAAAACAAAAGTTTATATTGACATAAAATAGTAATACTTCAAGCATACTAACAAAGCAATTATGTCTTCTCAAAATAACATGGGCAAAGAAAGCTATCCCTACAAAATCAAATTGTCTGGCTATGCTCTATCTTCACCACACAAAATATTTAAATCATGCACAACCCCGATGACAAGCCAAGCAATTGTTTCATACTTTTGATGTTCTCAAACTTTTTCAATCTTCACCCAATACATGAGCGTGAGCCATGGATATAGCACTATAGGTGGAATAGAATGGTGGTTGTGGAGAAAACAAAAAGGAGAAGATAGTCTCACATCAACTAGGCGTATCAACGGGCTATGGAGATGCCCATAAATAGATACCAATGTGAGTGAGTAGGGATTGGCATGCAACGGATGCACTAGAGCTGTAAGTGTATGAAAGCTCAACAAAAGAAACTAGTGGGTGTGCATCCAACTGGCTTGCTCACGAAGACCTAGGGCATTTTGAGGAAGCCCATCATTGGAATATACAAGCCAAGTTCTATAGTGAAAGATTCCCACTAGTATATGAAAATGACAACATAGGAGACTCTCTATCATGAAGATCATGGTGCTACTTTGAAGCACAAGTGTGGTAAAAGGATAGTAGCATTGCACCTTCTCTCTTTTTCTCTCATTTTTTGATATATTTTTTTAATTTTTATTTGGGCCTTTCTCTTTTTTATGGCCTCTTTTTTTCTTTTTTTTGTTTGGGCTTGTTTGGCCTCTTTTATTTATTTATTTTCGTCCGGAGTCTCATCCCGACTTATGGGGGAATCATAGTCTCCATCATCCTTTCCTCACTGGGACAATGCTCTAATAATGATAATCATCACACTTTTATGGCCTCCGGCGGTGTACCGGGATGTGCAATGATTCATGAGTGACATGTATGAAAGAATTATGAACGGTGGCTTTGCCACAAATACGATGTCAACTACATGATCATGTAAAGCAATATGACAATGATGAAGCGTGTCATAATAATGGAATGGTGGAAAGTTGCATGGCAATATATCTCGGAATGGCTATGGAAATGCCATAATAGGTAGGTATGGTGTCTGTTTTGAGGAAGTTATATGGTGGGTGTATGATACCGGTGAAAGGTGCGCGGTATTAGAGAGGCTAGCAAAGGTGGAAGGGTGAGAGTGCGTATAATCCATGGACTCAACATTAGTCATAAAGAACTCATATACTTATTGCAAAAATCTACAAGTTATCAAAGCAAAGTATTACGTGCATGCTCCTAGGAGGATAGATTGGTAGGAAAAGACCATCGCTCGTCCCCGACCGCCACTCATAAGGAAGACAATCAATAAATAAATCATGCTCCGACTTCATCACATAACGGTTCACCATACGTGCATGCTACGGGAATCACAAACTTCAACACAAGTATTTCTCAAATTCATAACCACTCAACTAGCATGACTCTAATATCACCATCTCCATATCTCAAAACAATTATCAAGTATCAAACTTCTCATAGTATTCAACACACTCATAAGAGAATTTTATTATTCTTGAATACCTAGAATATTAGGATTTGAAGAAAATTACCATGCTATTTAAGACTCTCAAAATAATCTAAGTGAAGCATGAGAGTTCATCTATTTCTTCAAAATAAAACTACCACCATGCTCTAAAATATATAAGTGAAGCACTAGAGCAAATGACAAACTACTCCGAAAGATATAAGTGAAGATCAATGAGTTGTCGAATAATTATGCAACTATGTGAAGACTCTCTAACATTTAATAATTTCAGATCTTGGTATTCTATTCAAACATCAAGCAAAGAAAAATAAAATGACATTCTAAGAATAGCAAACATCATGTGAAGAAGCAAAAACTTAGGATCAACCGAAACTAACCGATAATTGTTGAAGAAGAAAGGTGGGATGCCAACCGGGGCATCCCCAAGCTTAGATGCTTGAGAATTCTTGAAATATTATCTTGGGATGCCTTGGGCATCCCCAAGCTTGAGCTTTTGTGTCTCCTTAATTCCTCTCATATCACGGTCTCCCTAAATCTCAAAAGCTTCATCCACACAAAACTCAACAAGGACTCGTGAGATTAGTTAGTATAAACCATTGCAAAAACCTTATCATACTCTACTGTAGAAAATTACTAAAATTATTATTCAACATTGCATACTAAATGCTTCTGCATATTTAATAGTCCCATCCTCAAATAGAATCATTAAAGAAGCAAACATATGCAAACAATGCAAACATATGCAAACAATGCAAACATAACAGCAATCTGCCTAAACAGGATAGTCTGTAAAGAATGCAGCAACATCCATACTTACCTAGCTCCAAAAATTATGAAAGAAAATTTCCACAGTAGTAAATTTATCAGAGCTTAATATGCAAAAGGTTTCAACATTTTATCACATTCTTACTTTTCTAGGGAATTATTGCAACAGCGGTAAACTTTGTGTTTTCAAACAGCAACATGTATACTTGTAACATAGGCATAGTAAAGGCTATCAATGCCACTTTTATTGAATTAAAAGATTCAAAACATTGTTCTAAATAACAGCAAGCAAATACTAACAAAATAAATTGACGCTCCAAGCAAAACACATATCATGTGGTGAATAAAAATATAGCTCCAAGTAAAGTTACCGATGAACGAAGACGAAAGAGGGGATGCCTTCCGGGGCATCCCCAAGCTTAGGCTCTTGGTTGTCCTTGAATATTACCTTGGGGTGCCTTGGGAATCCCCAATATTAGGCTCTTGCCACTCCTTATTCCGTAGTCCATCGAATCCTTACCCAAAACTTGAAAACTTCACCACACAAAACTTAACAGAAAACTCGTAAGCTCCGTTAGCGAAAGAAAACAAAACACCACTTCAAGGTACTGTAATGAACTCATTCTTTATTTATATTGGTGTTAATCCTACTGTATTACAACTTCTCTGTGTTTATAAACTATTTTACTAAACATAGATTCATCAAAATAAGCAAACAACACAATGAAAACAGAATCTGTCAAAAACAGAATCTGGATCAAACGTATACTTCTGGCACTCATAAAATTCTAAAATAAATTTCTGGACCTGAGGAATTTATCATTTAATCATCTACAAAAATAATTAACTAAATAGCACTTTCCAAATAAAAATGGCAGCAATTCTCGTGAGCGCTAAAGTTTCTGTTTTTTACAGCATGATCAACAAGACTCTCCCCAAGTCTTCCCAAAGGTTCTACTTGGCACAAACACTAATTAAAAGCATAAAACCACATATAAACAGAGGCTAGATGAATTATTTATTACTAAACAGGAGCAAAAAGCAAGGAACAAATGTAAAGTTGGGTTTCCTCCCAACAAGCGCTATCGTTTAACGCCCCTAGCTAGGCATGATGATTTCAATGATGCTCACATAAAGGATAAGAATTGAAACATAAAGAGAGCATCATGAAGAATATGACTAGCACATTTAAGTCTAACCCACTTCCTATGCATAGGGATTTTGTGAGCAAACAACTTGCGGGAACAAGAATCAACTTGCATAGGAAAGCAAAACAAGCATAACTTCAAGATTTTAAGCACATAGAGAGGAAACTTGATATTATTGCAATTCCTACAAGCACATATTCCTCCCTCATAATAATTTTCAGTAGCATCATGAATGAATTCAACAATATAACCAGCACCTAAAGCATTCATTTCATGATCTACAAGCATAGAAAATTTACTACTCTCCACATAAGCAAATTTCTTCTCATGAATAATAGTGGGAGCAAACTCAAAAAAATAACTATCATGTGACTGAAAATTAGGATCAAGATGGCAAGTTTCATGGTTATCATTATTCTTTAAAGCATACGTGTCATCACAATAATCGTCATAGATAGGAGGCATGCTTTCATCATAATAAATTTGCTCATCAAAGCTTGGGAGACAAAAAATATCATCTTCAAACATAGCTTCCCCAAGCTTGTGGCTTTGCATATCATTAGCATCATAGATATTCAAGGAATTCATAACAACATTTCCATCATGCACACCATTCAAATATTTAGTGCCAAACACTCTATAGATTTCTTCTTCTAGCACTTGGGCACAATTATCCTTTCCATCATACTCACGAAAGATATTAAAAAGGTGAAGCATATGAGACAAACTTAATTCCATTTTTTATAGTTTTCTTATATAAACTAAACTAGTGATAAAACAAGAAACTAAAAGACTCGATTGCAAGATCTAAAGATATACCTTCAAGTGCTAACCTCCCTGGCAACGGCGCCAGAAAAGAGCTTAGTTGACGGGGTGTGTTAGTGCTACTTTCCTTGCCTCCCCGGCAATGGCGCCAGAAAAGAGCTTAGTTGACGGCGTGTGTTAGTGCTGCTTTCCTTGCCTCCCCGGCAACGGCGCTAGAAAATAGTTTGATGTCTACTACACAACGTTCTTCTTGTAGACGTTGTTGGGCCTCCAAGTGCAGAGGTTTGTAGGATAGCAGCAAATTTCCCTCAAGTGGATGACCTAAGGTTTATCAATCCGTAGGAGGCGTAGGATGAAGATGGTCTCTCTCAAGCAACCCTGCACCCAAATAACAAAGAGTCTCTTGTGTCCCCAACACACCCAATACAATGGTAAATTGTATAGGTGCACTAGTTCGGCGAAGAGATGGTGAAACAAGTGGTATATGGATAGTAGATAATAGTTTTTGTACTCTGAAAATATAAAAACAGCAAGGTAGCAAGTGATAAAAGTGAGCGTAAACGGTATTGCAATGCGTGGAAATAAGGCCTAGGGTTCATACTTTCGCTAGTGTAAGTTCCCTCAACAATACTAACATAATTGGATCACATAACTATCCCTCAACATGCAACAAAGAGCCACTCCAAAGTAACTAATAGCGGAGAACGAACGAAGAGATTATGGTAGGGTACGAAACCACCTCAAAGTTATTCTTTCCAATCAATCCATTGGGCTATTCCTATAAGTGTCACAAACAGCCCTAGAGTTCGTACTAGAATAACACCTTAAGATACAAATCAACCAAAACCCTAATGTCACCTAGATACTCCAATGTCACCTCAAGTATCCATGGGTATGATTATACAATATGCATCACACAATCTCAGATTCATCTATTCAACCAACACATAGGACCTCAAAGAGTGCCCCAAAGTTCCTACCGGAGAATCACGACGAAAACGTGTGCCAACCCCTATGCATAGGTTCATGGGCGGAACTCGCAAGTTGATCACCAAAACATACATCAAGTGAATCACGTGATATCCCAATGTCACCATAGATACGCACGGCAAGACATACATCAAGTGTTCTCAAATCTATAAAGACTCAATCCGATAAGATCACTTCAAGGGGAAAACTCAATCCGTTACAAGAGAGAAGAGGGGGAGGAGAAACACAGGATCCAACTATAATAGCAAAGCTCGCGATACATCAAGATCGTGCCAAATCAAGAACACGAGAGAGAGAGAGAGATCAAACACATAGCTACTGGTACATACCCTCAGCCCTATGGGAGAACTACTCCCTCCTCGTCATGGAGAGTGTCGGGATGATGAAGATGGCCACCGGTGAGGGATCCCCCCTCCGGCAGGGTGCCAGAACAGGGTCCCGATTGACTTTTGGTGGCTACGGAGGCTTCTGGCAGTGGAACTCCCGAGCTAATCTCTGTTCTGGAAGTTTTAGGGTATATGGAGTTATATAGGCAGAAGAAGCACATCAGGGGAGCCACAGGGCCCCATGAGGCAGGGGGGCACGCCCCCCAGCCTCGTGGGCTGCTCTCGTATCTTCTGACGTGGGGTCCAAGTCCATCAGGTGTGTTTCCTTCCAAAAATAACTTCTCCAGTTGATTTCGTTCCGTTTCGACTACGTCTGATATTCCTTTTCTTCGAAACACTGAAATAGGCATAAAACAGCAAATCTGGACTGGGCCTCCGGTTAATAGGTTAGTCCCAAAAATAATATAAAAGTGGATATTAAAGCCCAATATTGCCCAAAACAGTAGATAATATAGCATGGAGCAATCAAAAATTATAGATACCATGGAGACATATCACTGAATTATATGGCTCAAGTCATCGGCATCTGGTGGTCGCACATAAGTGCCCTGAAAGTTGTCGAGGAATGCGGCCTCCAGATCTTCCCAACAGCTGATGGACTCTACTGGCAAGCTATTAAGCCAATGCCGCGTTGGTCCTTTGAGCTTTAGTGGGAGGTATTTGATGGCGTGTGAGTCATCACCGCGGGCCATGTGGATGTGGAGGAGGAAATCCTCGATCCATACCGCAGGATCTGTTGTGCCGTCGTATGATTCAATATTTATAGGTTTGATACCTTCTGGGATTTGATTATCCATTACTTCGTCTGTGAAGCATAAGGGGTGTGCGACGCCTCTGTATTGGGCTATATTGCAACGCAGCTCAAATGGGTCTTGCCCGCTGTGTTCGGCCTGGCCGGATTTACTTTTACTGTATCTGGCGTGACATTTATCGTCTCGCATAGTGCCGTGCCCTCGTGATCCGTAGATTGATCTTGCATGTTTTGCTTTGTCCTCCAATACATCTCGCGGGTATGGCGTGTTTCCCCATGCTTTTTTATTGGAATGGCGTCGGGGTGTGGGCTGAGCTTTTGGCTGGAATGCCTCTCTATCATGGCCATGAGGTGGCCGATCAGCCGCATCATACGCTTCTTCCTCCAGTTGAGGTAGCAGCCTGCATTTTGGGTAACTCTTGGAGGGGCGCTCGAGTTTATATTCCTCGGCCGCGAGGACTTCAGTCCATCTGTCAGCTAGTAGATCTTGATCAGCTTGAAGCTGCTACTGCTTTTTCTTAAGGCTATTTGTCGTGGCCATAAGCCGGCACTTGAAACGCTCTTGTTCGACGGGATCCTCTGGAATGGCGAATTCGTCATCGCCGAGGCTTGCCTTGTCTTCGGAGGGGGGCATGTAATTATCATCCTCCGCCTATCCGTCTGTCGCTCTCTCAGGAGGGCTAGCTCCTCCATCCTCCTGCTCTAAATCTTGCTGGAGGGGGTTATTGTTGTCTTCGGCGCTATCTGGAGTGTTATTACCTCCTGTGCCGGTATCACCACTTTTGCTTTGGCGGGACTTAGAGCGGCGCTGCTGACGTCGGTGCTTGGGTTGCTTCTTGGAGGGGTCATCCCTCGTCGTCTTGTTGCCATTGCCTTCTTTGGGTGTATCCACCATGTATATATCGTATGATGAGGTGGCTGTCCAGTGCCCTGTGGGCAGTGGTTCCTCTTCGTCTCCCACATCGTCGTCCATACCGTCAATATCTTCGGAGTCAAAGTCGAGCATGTCGGTTAAGTCATCGACAGTGGCTACTAAGTGGGTGGTGGGTGGGCCGCGAATTTCTTTGTCGTCCGCATCCCAGTCCTGCCGGACGTAGTTCGGCCAGGACTCTCCTGACAAGGAGAGAGACCTTAATGAGTTCAGTATGTCGAGGAATGAGACCTTAATGAGTGATAAAAGATATCTGCGGAGGTAAACTCCATGATCGGCGCCCAATCAGATTTGATAGGAACGGGCACAGGCAGTTCGGAGTCCGTGGCCAGAGAAGAATTCGGCAGTTTAACAACACGGCTCTCGGGCAAGTTAAGGTCGATGTTCGGCTCGATCGCCGCTGAGGGTAATGCCTCCATGGCGGGGTCCATCCCCCCGTCCATGGTCGGCGCAACTGGCTCCGAAATGAGGGTCGGAGCGGCTTCCGGTGCGATCTCCAGAACGCTGTCTGATGGTAGAGCTAAATCGTACTCATCGTGACTGCGTGACGCACAAGGTAGAGGCTCGAATCCGTCGAAGATCAAGTCTCCTCGGATATCGGCCGTGTAGTTTAAGCTTCCAAACCTGGCCTGATGGCCAGGGGCGTAACTTTCAATCTGCTCCAGATGGCCAACTGAATTGGCCCGCAGTGCAAAGCCGCCGAACATGAAGATCTGTCTGGGGTGAAAAGTCTCACCCTGGACTGCATCGCCATCGATGATAGTAGGAGCCATCAAGCCTAACGGCGACGACACCGAGGAACTCTCAATGAAAGCACCAATGTCGGTGTCAAAACCGGCGGATCTCGGGTAGGGGGTCCCGAACTATGCGTCTAAGGCGGATGGTAACAGGAGGGAGGGGACACAATGTTTTACCCAGGTTCGGGCCCTCTTGATGGAGGTAAAACCCTACGTCCTGCTTGATTAATATTGATGATATGGGTAGTACAAGAGTAGATCTACCACGAGATCACAGAGGCTAAACCCTAAAAGCTAGCCTATGGTATGATTGTATGTTGTCCTACGGACTAAAACCCTCCGGTTTATATAGACACCGGAGAGGTTAGGGTTACACAAGGTCGGTTAGAAAGGAAGAGATATACATATCTGTATTCCCTAGCTTGCCTTCCATGCCAAGTAGAGTCCCATCCGGACACGAGACGAAGCCTTCAATCCTATATCTTCATAGTCTAACAGTCCGGCCAATGGAGATAGTCCGGCTGTCCGGAGACCCCCTAATCCAGGACTCCCACAGTCACCGAGCAAGACACGTTGTGTATGAGCCAGCCGGGACTCTGTAAGCCGTCGGGTGTCAACCTGTGTATATAAAGGGACGACCCGGCGATGAGTTAGGGGCAAGTAAAAACAATTGAGAGCTAGGTCAAGTGTATTCGCTCCCTGGTAATCGAAACCCTAGCAATAAAACATAAAGCAAGAGTAGGCTTTTACCTCATTTAGAGGGGTCGGACCTGGGTAAACACTCTATGTGCTTTCTCCCGTTTAACCCCTTCAAGCTAACCTAGTTGAGATGTCTCCACGACTAAGTCCTTCTGCTGGGACATCTGCCGTGTCAAGTCCACGACAAACACCAATAGCATAATCAATAGCATCACACATAATTCCATAAGGCAAGTTTCAATCAATTGGTCGGACAATAGGTGCAGAAGTCAGGGCTTTCTTAAGTGTTTCAAATGCTTCTACACAATCATCATCAAAAAAAATGGAACATCTTTTTCCAAGAGATTAGTAAGAGGCCTAGAAATTTTAGAGAAGCCTTTAATAAACCTCCTATACAAACTAGCATGACAAAAGGAAACTTCATATACCTTTAATATCTTTAGGACATGGCATTTGCTCAATTGCATCAACTTTGGCCTTATCCACTTCAATGCCACGCTCACAAATTTTATGCCCCAAGACAATACCTTCATTCACCATAAAGTAGCACTTCTCCCAATTCAAGACAAGATTAATTTGTTCACATCACTTCAAAATTCGAGCAAGGTTTCTTAAGCAACTATCAAAAGAAGTTTCGTAAACAAAAAAAATCATCCATGATAACCTCAACAATCTTTCCACAAAAGTCAAAGAATATAGCAGTCATACATCTTTGAAAGGTAGCAGGTGCATTGCATAAACCAAAAGGCATGCTCTAGAAGCATAACTTCCAAAAGGACAAGTAAATGTGGTTTTCTCTTGGTTGGGTTGTGATACAGGCATCTGAGTGAAACCCGAATATCCATCAAGAAAGCAAAAGTGTGTATGCTTAGACAATCTTTCTACCATTTGATCAATAAAAGGTAAGGGGTAATGATATTTTATATTATCTTGACTTAATTTTCTACAATCAATTACCATCCTATAACCACTGACTATTCTTTGTGGAATAAGTTTATTTTTATCATTAGGAACAACGGTAATGCCTCCCTTCTTAGGAACACAATGAACGTGACTTACCCATCTACTATCAGCTATTGGATAAATTCTACCTTCTTCAAGAAGCTTTCATATTTCAGTTCTTACAACTTCCTTCATCTTAGGATTTAATCATCGTTGATGATCAACAACTGGTTTAGCATCAGGCTCCATATTATTTTTATGCTGACATAAAGTGGGACTAATGCCCTTAAGATCGTCAAGAGTATATCCAATAGCAGTACGGTCTTCCTCAGAGTTTTTAATAATCTCTTTTCTTAATGCTCCGAAGGTTAGCACTAATAATAACAGGATATCTTATTTTCGTTAAGATAAGCATATCACAGTGTATTAGCCAATTTTTTAAATCCAAACACAGGATCACCATTAGGTGGAGGAGGACCTCCAAGAGTTTCAACAAGCTAATTGTGTTTAAGAATAGGTTGCCGATCAAAGAACATCTTATCTATTTCATTTCTTTCATTCAAGTTCATATCATTTTCATGGTCCATCAAATATTGTTCTAACCGATCAGTAGGAGGTAAGACAATAGAAGCAAGACCAATAATTTCGTACTTAATAGGCAATTCCTTGTCATGAGGTTATCTATGAAACTTAGAGAAATAAAATTCATGAGATATATCACCAAAGTTAATATTGACAGTTTCTTTAGCACAATCAATCTTAGCATTAATAGTGTTCAAGAAAGGTCTACTGAATATAATGGGACAAAAATCATCTTGTGGAGAACCAAGAACTTGAAAATCAGCAGGGTATTTTATTTTTCCACATGAGACTTCAACATCTCTAACAATCCCAAGTGGTGTAATAGTGTCTCTATTAGTAACCTTAATAGTAACATCAATGTCTTCTATTTCAGCAGGAGCAATATCATTCATAATTACATGATATAAGGTAAAAGGGATAGCACTCACAATAGCACCCAGATCACATAAGCCATGATAACAATGATGTCCTTTTTTAACGGAGACAACAGGCATGCCAACCAAATGATTATTCTTATTTTATCATCGGGTTTAGCAATTCTACCAACTTCACCACATAAATAAATAACATGCCCATCAATATTATCGACCAAGAGACCTTTAACCATAACAACATTAGGTTCAAATTTAATTTGTTGAGAGGGTCTAGGTGATCTAATGTTTCTTTTCTTAACCACAATTGAAACCATAGCATGATTCTTTATCCTAACAGGGAAAGGTGGTTTCTCAATATAAGCAGTATACACTACTGAATCAGCATTGTAAATGATAGTTTCTTCTTTAACTATGAAGGGATCCTCAATCTTTTCTTTAGCAAGGGGTGATATTTAAACCACTTCTCCTTAGGTAGATCAACATGAGTAGCAAAAGATTCACAAAAGGAAGCTACTATCTCAGAGGCAAGTCTAAATTTAGTGCTAAACTTGTGAAAAGCATCGGTTTCCATAAAAGATTTAACACAATTGAACTTAATTGCTATACCTGACTCATTATCTTTGTGGGGTTCCCAATCTTTAGAGTTGCGTTTAATTCTTTCTAGAAGATTATATCTGAGTTCAACAGTGTTCTTCAGAAAAGGGCCAGTCGAAGAAGAATGGAACATTTTTTGATTATCATGAGAAAGCCGAGCATAAAAATTCTATAAGATAATTTCTTTTGAGAGCTCATGATTGGGGCATGTATACACAATGAATTTAAGACTCCCCCAAGATTGAGCAATACTTTCTCCTTCATGAGGCCAAAAATCATATATATAATTCCGATCATGATGAACTAGATGCATAGGATAATTTTTTTGATGAAACTCCAATTTCAATCGATTCCAACCCCAAGCTCCAATATCATCACATAGTCTATACCATGACAATGCCTTTCCCTTCAAAGATAAAGGGAAGAACTTATTCTTAACTTCATCTCTGGGTAAACCTGCAAGCTTAAATAATCCACAAACTTCATCCATCTAGATTCGGTGCATATCAGGATGTAATGTTCCATCTCCTGGATAAGGATTAGCTAGAAGTTTCTCTTTTCATACCCGAAGGAATCTCATAATAAATATTTTCAGTTGGTGTAGTAGGTTGAGGAGCAACTCTTTTTTGTTCTATTCAAGGTGAAGATACCCCTAACGAAACCCTCAAAGGATGATTTTCCATAGTAACAAGTGACCGTAAATTTCAGCACGTAATATAAAATTTTCCTTACCAAATTCCACTTACTAGAAGCGCTTCACTCCCCATAAATGGCGCCAGAAAAGAGCCTTGATGACTTACAGGTATATAGGATCTATCATAGTCCTTTTGATAAGTAAGAGTGTCGAACCCAACGAGGGCCAGAAGGAAATGACAAGTGATTTTCAGCAAGGTATTTTCTACAGGCACTGAAATTGTCGGTAATAGATAGTTTGATAGCAAGGTACTTCTTAACGAGCAAGTAATAGTAACGGTAAAAACATGTAGCAAGGTAGCCCAATCCTGTTTGTAGCAAAGGACAAGCCGAAATGGTCTCTTATAACAAGCAAAGCATTCTTGAGGACACATAGGAATTTCATCTAGTCACTTTTATCATGTTTGTTTGATTTGTGTTCACTACTTTGATAACTTGATATGTGGGTGGACCGATGCTTGGGTACCGTTCTTCCTTGAACAAGCCCCCCGCTTATGATTAACCCCCCTCGCAAGCATCCGCAACTACAAAAGAAGAATTAAGATAAAATCTAACCATAGCATTAGACATATGGATCCAAATCAGCCCCTTACATAATTGCACATAAACTAGGGTTTAAGCTTCTATCACTTTAGCATCCCATCATCTAATAACTACTCCCTT
Source organism: Triticum dicoccoides (assembly GCF_002162155.2). Lineage (NCBI taxonomy): Eukaryota > Viridiplantae > Streptophyta > Magnoliopsida > Poales > Poaceae > Triticum > Triticum dicoccoides. The sequence goes on from NC_041388.1 coordinate 188,625,736, forward strand.
CGTTCCTTTATATTAGGTGCATTATTTCTAGCTCGGTGACCAAGGCAACAATTTTTGGAGCATCCTGGACAATACTACCCCTGATATCAGTTTAGCGGTAGAAATCAATTACCTGAGGGTCCACTGATTTGACCAATGCATGCAGATATGCTGCCAGCCTTGCGTGGCACATGCAATAGGCGTATCCCAGCAACTCGGGGATGGAAATAAGTGTCTTTCCTTCAATACGAAAATGGGTACCCATGTACGTGCGCGACCATCAGGAAAAGGGAGGGAAGTGGCTTGGTGCCAACTGAATGAAGATTTTAAATTATGTTTTCATGTACAAAATGAGTCAACTCCCGCTGGTTCTTTTCATTTCCCCCTTCTTCTAGTACGTGGCCAACAAAAAATGGTTGATATAGAATTGCATCCAGCACCTAATTGGGATTCAATTGAGGAGAACGATGACAACGCCTTTGATCTTGGATACGACTACGACTGGCTAGCTTCCGATGACTCCGACGAAGGTATGTTCTTGTTTCCATCTCACCTTTTTGCACTATCAGCAGGATAATTTTTCACTGCTGACGATGAGGCGGACCTCCTTAAACACACAGAGCGAGGTGCTTCTGCCGAGCACGGGCGAGTTGAAGTACACATGCCGACGGAAGACACGGCGGTGCGCGGACGCGGGCACAGCCAATGTGTCAGTGGGCACGGGCGCGGACGCGGTCATGGGAACGACCAAGGTGCCGGCGGTCGCGGACGCGCGTGAGGCCAACATGCCGACGGACGCGGCCACACAGTGGATGGAACGCCATCTTGACAGGTACGTACTGTATGTATCCCATACTTGTTGAACCAGATCATGTAGTACTTGACCCGTTGTGTCGCCATCTACGTACAGTTCAATCACCGAGGTGCTGGTGGACGAGGCCATGTAGAGGATAAAATACAGTGCAAGCCGCCAGTGAATCCAGCGGAAAAGTGGTGGCCGGTGTCCTTTTGCATGACGGTTTCACTCAGAAGTAGGCAAACCTTCTATTCAGGGACGATCCGTCTGGGTACCACCAGGACCTATCTATTTGATGGTGAACAAATTCTCATAGATTCTCATGCGCACTATACCGGTTAAGTATTCATACAGGGAACTGTTGTCTTGTTCCCCTGCCATCTCGCGAACATCTCCACCGGTGATCAAGGAGTTGATGCGGCAGGTTCTATGCCCGCGCATGACTCAGGCCACGGAGTAGATGTTGGTGATGGATGCGATGGCTCTGAAGGAGAAGAAGATGCCAGTATGTACGCGAGCCTCGGACATGCTTGTGGTGCACATGATGTCGTGCTTAAACGCGTGCGTGCGGCTCTACTTGGTGGTCATGTCATGCGGCATGGACAGGGAGGTTACGACAATACCGTTAGGGACGCCAGTGACGCTCACCGTGGTCATTGACGCTTGGGCTTGCCTGGTCGCAGCAGAATGTGCCTGGCTCTGACGAAGTGGCAAGGTGGTCGTACCGAAGTTGTTCCATCTTCGGTAAATGGCAGCAACAATGATGCGAGCAGCCCCGCCTGCAATGTTAACCAACCTGATTGTTCCGAAGTTGTTCCATCTTCGGTAAATGGCAGCGTCAATGATGCAACTAGCCCTACCGGCAACATTAACATATGCATCCGTGTGGAGTTGAAGAAGGATGTTGTTCCGGAGACTGATTCTGGAGTACAAGCTGAAGTAGCTAACACCGGCAGCAACAATGGTTAGTCTGTTCCACGAGTTATTTAAGTTAGTCCTTGTTTGAAGTCATTGTGAGTAATCTATGGAACTTAATTCGTGTTAATTTCTAGAGAATGTTAGTTCATTTTAACTGAAAGTATTTCATTTCTTGTTCTGAATATTCTGAAGTAGGCACAAATGCTAAACAAAATAAGAGCGAAGATGGTACCCAGACAATCAAAAGCAAGAAATTTATGCCATGCTATAAGAGCGGACAAATCAAGGCATACTAAACCAAGGGGTGGTTGAGGAGGTGGCAGAACATTGTCAAGTTAATTACCGGACTGTTCAAAACATATGGTTGAGAGGCAAGCGAGCCGGTGGTATTCATGGAGTAGCAAACAAAAGGGTGAAAGATTGTGGCCGCAAGAAGATACCATTTGATTCGGATGCTATAAAATAGATTGATTTGAGCAAAATAACTACGCTTAAAGATCTTGCTAATGAGCTTCAAATGGCGAAGACAACATTATGGAGAAGGTTGAAGGAGGGCAGACTGAAGCGCCGAACAAATTCAATTAAATCCACATTTACTGATGACAATAAGCTAGGTCGGATTCAGTTTTGTTTATCCATGTTGGATGAACTAAGCGTGCCTGAAGAACCCACATTTAAAGGCATGTACAATGTCATCCATATTGATGAGAAGTGGTTCTACCGCACTAACGGTACTCAAAACTACTACTTGGCACCTGATGAAGAGGAACCCTATCGCAGACACAGAGCAAGGGATTTATTGAGAAAGTGATGTTCTTAGCAGCGGTAGCAAGGCCTCGTTATGATGATGATGGTGTCATGACATTTGATGGCAAGATTGGAATTTGGCCGTTCACATATCAGGACTTTGCAAAGAGGCGTATCCCTTACATAGAGAGGGGGAGGAGGTAACCAAGGTTTTGCCGTCGGTGACAAAGGATGTCAGTAGGGACTATATGGTGAACAAGCTTCTACCTGCCATCAAGGCTTTGTGGCCGGCTTCGGAACGCGGATGCACAATGTACATTCAGCAAGATAATGCAAAGACCCATATTTCCGTGAATGATAGTGTGTTTTGTGTAGTGGCACAGGTGGATGGATGGGACATTAGGCTTACATGTCAGCCGCCCAACTCACCTGATTTGAACATTCTTGACTTAGGTTTCTTTGCAGCACTTCATGCACTTTTTGAGAAGATGTCCCCTGGTAAAATTACTGATATTGTTGCGAAGGTGAAAAAGCATATGACACATACCCGGCCGAGAGAAGCAACCATATTTTTCTGACCCTTCAGTCATGCATGCGCGAGGTACTAAAGCAGAAAGGAGGTAACCGGTACAAGGTCTCGCACAGGAGGAAGTCATTTCTGGAGGCACTCAAAATGCTTCCGGACGTAGTACCCTGCGATGCTGATGTTGTAATTGCTGCTATTGAGGCCCTTCCAGATGCTTGATGTACTTCTCGTTGCTTGTTATCATTAATAATCTTAGTGAATTCGTTAGTTACACAATATTGAATTTAAACTTACTCGTACTGTACATCAACCACTATTGTTACTCGTAGCGAACTCGTTGTTCTGGTGTCTTGTGATGTTTATTACTCCATGCCATCGATTAATCCTAGCGAACTTGATTTTCTTTGTTTTTTTATGTTTACGACTCCATGCCATCGACTCTTATCGAACTCATTGTTCATTGTTTTGTGAGTAGCACGTGGTAAGTAACAAGAACAAATAGAATGAACTTCATTCATGCCACAAATTATTTGTGTATGATGTCACTTAACATATTCATGCAATACAAAAAAGACTTTCGGCACCATTACAATTTATGAAATCACACCAAACATTGACTGCTAAACATAGAGTAGTTGCGCCATTGATTGCGTGCTCATTTCTTCATCATCTTCGGATCATACGATGTTATCAAGGACTTTAGTATGAAATCCCTATATGATTCTATTTCTGGGGGTACCGACTCTGGCATTGAATCCGAGGCATAAAGTCGTTGCACATGCACTTCACTTGCTTTGGCAGCTTGCAACTCTTCAAACTCTAAATCAATGGTTTCATCATAGCTATTGACCTCATCAAATTTGATGTCCTTGCCATTCACCGCGTCGGTCTTATCGTCGTCGTCGCTATACTTGTGATTCCCTTGATCGAAGCCTCCAGTTGTAGCACTAAAATTAAGAACAAGGGATGTCATACACGTACACATGTCAACAGGAAGTAAAGTTAGTCACAAAGTTATAAATGGAACTAACCCGAACTCTATAATTTTGCTTGACGTGATAGATATTCCATAGCTACGGCAAAGGTCAGTGAGCTGAGCGTTGCTTGACTTGTCATGTTTAAATTTATGTCCCATGATGCGTAGGGCTCCAGTGCTGCACACTTCATGGCCTCGCCGACGGCGGCAATTCCCGCCTTCGAAGAAGTTGCACACAAGATGTCGAGCACCATTTGTGCACAATAACCTGGCATGTCAGACAGGTCCGACATCGTCTGTGGTCGCTTCATGAAAAATCTGCTCGGCGATCTTGACGTCGCTGGACAACGCAGGGGAGGAGTCCTTGGCGAGACGCTGGCCGTGATCTTCTACCTCGCTAAACACACCCAAGGACTCATCTATTTCTTCCACCTGACTGAACAATTCCATAGCGGGATCATCCTCTTGGCTGAAAACATGGAGCAACGAGTTGAACCTTTCTTCCTCTAGCGTTAACGCATCCATGGTGGATGAGAAAGGATGTGGCTTGGGAATTTTTTGTTCGTCAGATGTTTTCTGTTTTCTAGCCTAGAGAAAGGCTTCGATCTGGTGAAGAAATACGTTCTGTACGCTCGCCAACAGGAAATAGTAAAAAAAGGATAGCATGGTACGTGAGGATCTTTTTCCTAACTGATGATAGGAGCATTTAATTTGGAACGAATGAATTCATGGGTTGGCTTGATTTTAGCATGAGGAGGCTAGCTTCCATGTACGTGATGGTGGAGGAGTCGAAGATGGATTATATAAGATTACAACAAATACACCTTACATTGTGGAAAATTTGTAAAAAAGCACCTTAGATAAAGGAATGGAGGAGTACTTCACAGTGCATTACCTTAGGCCCAAAGATGGCGAAGTTTCATGTAGTCGACGTTCACATAACACCACTAGGGGAATCAACAACATACATAACATCAAAATATCGAACGAATACCAAATTCTCATGATTACTTATCACAATACTTCTCCCATGTGCTCAAGAATAAAATTAACTACTCAAAAACATATTCATGCTCAAGATCATAGGGGTATTCTATAGAATAATAGATTTGAATATATGATCTTCCACCAAATAAACCAACTAGCATCAACTACAACATGTAATCAACACTACTAGTAACCCACACGTACCAATCTAAGGTTTTGATACAAAGATTGAATACAAGAGATGAACTAGGGTTTGAGATGAGATGGTGTTGTTGATGATGTTGATGAAGATTGACCCTCCCATGATGAGAGGGTAGTTGATGATGAGGATGGCTTCGATTTCCCCTCCCGAAGGGAAGTGTCCCTAGCGGAATCTCTCCATCGGAGAGCAAAAGTGCTTCTGCCCAAGTTCCACCACGAGACAGTGGCTTTCCGTCCCAAAAGTCCTCTCCTTATTTTTCTAGGGAAATGGGCTTATATACCAGAAGATGGGCACCGAAGGATGGCCAGGGGCCCCACTACCCACTAGGGCGCACCCTGGTGCCTAGTGGGCACCTGGGTAGCCCCCTCTGGTATTTCTTTTCTCTAATGATTTTTATATATTCCAAAATAAATGTCCGTAAAGTTTTAGATCATTTGGAGATGTGCAAAATAGGTATCTCTGACATAGCTTTTACAGGTCCAAAATTCCAGCTGCCAGTAATCTCCCTCTTTGTGTGAACCTAGCATATTATGCGAGAAAAGGCATTAGAATTGCTCCATAAAGTGTTATATTGATTGAAACACTATAAATAACAGTAGAAAAACATGATGCAAAATGGACGCATAAGTAGACAAACACATCATCCATCATGATGGTTCTCTTCTCTCGTACATAACCATTAGAAGCAAATGTGCATGAATGATATGATGCAACAATGGCGATATTAATGGCACTCGGCATATGGTGGAAAGATGGGAGACAAGTATTGACGGTGTCCTAGATTATGGGGTGCAAACCATGTCAGCCCATGTTCCTCGGATTGGGCCGATGGGCCCTCATTCATTCTCAAGAAGTACTTCGGAGGCAATACGCAGGAGGCGTGATCAAGGCTACATCTACTGAAGACTTGTCGTATACCCCAAGACTACTCCTTCCGTCTCACGCCTAGATGTCGACCTTATAACCCTAGATACCCAACCTGGTGTGTATATAAGCCGTAGGGTTTAGCCCATATAGGGGACATCAACACAATATCATTCACCTAGCCCTAGAGTTAGACCAAATCTTACGATCTCGAGGTAGATCAACTCTGTACTCGATACATCTATATCAATATAAACAAGAGCATGGAGTAGGGTTTTACCTCCATCTAGAGGGCCCAAACCTGGGTAAAACATCGTTTCCATGTTGTTGTTACTATCTGTCTGAGATCCACAGCTCGGGACCCCTACCCTAAGTTCTGCCAGTTTTCACACCGACACTGGTGCTTTCATTGAGAGTTCCGCTGTGGGGTTAACAGAAGGATCGACGGCTCATCTGCAGATCAACTGCAGCAATGGCCGCGGGATTGTTTACGCCCACAGAAAACTTGTTGTGTTCGACACCATGATCTTCTGCACCGACTCTATTGGCCATATGGCATCCGTCGAAAACTACACCCCATGTCGGATCATGAACTTTGGTGGCCTCGAGTACACCGTAGATTCCCATGGCAAACTCGTCTTAGTCTCTGGCCCAGATATCGATTTGGCTCCCACCTCTCAAGCTAAGTCAGGCTTAGAGCCGACCCTTATGCAGGATCTAGGGTCACTCTCATATCCCCTTTACGCCGAAAACACGCCAACCTATACGTAGGGCACACTTTGAGTCAGCCATGCCTATAGCCAAGCCATAAAATCTGAAGAGCTATCCCACCTCAATGAGATGCTTAACCATATCAAGAGCATGTCTATCTCGGACGGTAAGACTTCGACTTACGATTAGATCAGACTTAAGGACAACGATCGGGAAATTTACATACCACCCACCACCCACCTAGTCACTATGGTCGATGACTTAACTGACGTGTTGGACTACGATGAGGCCATGGACATGGATGAAGATGCCGATGGCCCCACAGAAAACACATTGCCTCTGATAAATACTGGCAGGTGTACCTATGATGTATACATGGTTGATACTCCCAGATCTCCTCCAAGGCATCGGCAGAGACGCAGAATGGGTAACAATAGGTAACCAAGTGGCAATAATGTTACCGCCGATGAGGGCGATGCAGTAGCCGGTGACGCTGATATCCCCGAGGAGGAATCTCAAGCCTCCCCTGTGTGGAACGACAATCCCTAAGGAAACCCCGAGGAGTTAGATCCTGATGACCTCTTTGAAGGGGCCGATGACAATTACATGCCGGAGTCAGAGGAAGATGAGAGCCTCGGCATCGAGGACTACATGGTCACCGAAGACACTCTTGAACAAGACTGCTTCCTATGGGACCTCATCCCCACCGCTCGGAGCATGAAACGCGAGGAGCAACTGCAAGCCAGCACAGATGTGTTGAATGAAAAGTGAGACAAAGTACTCTCGGCCGAACAACGTCTCGAAGACCGATACTCTAGTGCACTGAAATCATACCCATGAAGGCATCTACTACCGGAGTTCGATGAAGAAGCCACCGATGAGCCTGACCGATTAAGGGAGTCATGGATTAGGGGGACCTTCGCCTGCCGGCCTATCTCTCAGGGGATGGACAGTTGGGCCACACTACCAATGCTAGAAGGCCAAACTATGAGGAGACTCTGTATCCGGACAGGAAGCCTTGGGTGCCTTGGTGTGTACTCCAAGTCAAGATAGAGTTCTTTCCTTGTAAATGACCATGTGTAACCCTAGTTCCCCTGGTGTCTATATAAACCAGAGGGTTTAGTCCGTAGAGGCCAGAACAACAACCATCATACTACTCGCCTAGGGTTTTAGTTCATCTAATCTCATGGTAGATCGACTATGCAATCCTCATATACACTTCAATATAATCAGTCAGGACATATTGTTTTACCATTTAGATAGGTCTCGAACCTTGGTAAACATTGTGTTCTTCGTCCCTTGTTCCCCATTGATCCAAGATCCACACCTGAGGACCCCCTACCCGAGTTCTGCCGGTTTTGACACCGACATTGGTGCTTTCATTTAGAGCTCGGCTGCTGGATCGCCGAAGGATCGATGGCTCGCCTGATCATCGGAGATGGCATCAACACCGGGGGAACCATCGTCCCCGACCAGCTTTTCGTGTTCGACAGCGTCGTTCTGCACGCCAATTTGACTGGTCATCTCGACCTAGTCAGCAGTTTCGCCCCTGAGCATCAAATCAGATTCAGTAACCTAGAATATGTCACCGACACTCGGGGCGAACTCATCTTCACCGGTTTCTCAACCTTGTCCGAGGCGCCTACGAATCCCCAAGCATCGACTTTGGGACATATTCCCGATCCGATCTCCAGATCGGCTCTCACCTCGCACCCGAGTCACCCTTCTTACGGTGGACCTGGCTTCGAGCCTTGAGACAAGTTTGGCGTCCGAGGACCAGGAGTCAGCCCTGGCCGGTTTCTCCCCTTGCCTCACCATCACATCGAAGTTTGACTCCGACGAATTCTCATGCATTAACCCGACTGATCTCACCCTGATAAATGAGGGGCTAGACTAGATAGAGATGATGACTATCTTGGGTGGCTCATCCTCAGCTTACGCTCAGCGGGGCCGGGAGGCGGGCCACAGGGAATTTTACGTCGCACCCACCACCCACTTTGTAGCCACTATCGAGGACTTAACCGACATGATTGACTACACCTCTGAGGAGGACGATGACATAGACGAAGATAGCGAAGCCATGGCCCACGCTGACACTACCCCTCCCATCACCGGCCGATGGACGACCACCTCCACGTACGATGTCTACATGGTGAACACCCCCAAGAATAACAGCGATGGCACTAATAACAGGGATGACACCCCCAGGAGAGATAGCAGCAAGCCTGGCGAGGAGCCGCCCAAACGCTGAATACAACACCAACGATCCAAGGGGCGTCGAGGCAGGGAAAGCAATATAGGCACCGGAGAAGATGACACCCCGGACAATGCGGAAGACCTCGGCGACCCGCCCCCGAGCAACAACTTGATGGCTTAGAAGGGCATGGGACTCCAAAGATAGTAATTATCTGTCTTTCTCCGAAGAGGAGGTCAGCCTCGGAGCCGAGGATTTCATCGTTCCGGAGGATCCACTGGACCAAGAGCGGTTCAAACAATAACTCATAGCCACTGTGCGAAGCTTGAAGAAGAAGCAGCAGCAGCTGAAGGCTGAACAGAACACCCTCAATAATAGATGGACAAAAGTCCTGGCAGCCGAAGAAGGGCACGACTATGAATAGCAAACCAAAAGCTACCCAAAGCGGAAGCAGCTCCCACATTTCGACGATGAGGCCCTAGCACCGGCACCACCAAGATATACACAGGCTGACCGGCCAGAGCGCCCCCTTGAGGAAGGGATAGGCCAACTCAAGAGGCCGAACACCCACCCGCTCCCCCTTGTCACAAAGGCATGGAGGCAACACAACCAGAATACCAATATGATCTCCTACACAACCTGGCTATTAGAGTAGGGCAGACAAGATCCATCTACGGACCTTGAGATTACGCCCCAGCTGGACAGGTGAGATACCAAACATGGCGCGACCAAATGATAGATTTCGGGAGCAGCCCCGGCCGATATGACAACTGATCCCCGGCATGATGTAGCTCAAGTCAGGGGCGCCGCTCATCCGATGTGCTTCATGGATGAGGTAATGCAGCATCAATTGCCCGAAGGGTTTAAACACGTAAACATTCAACAATACGACGGGAACACAGACCCGAGCATATGGACCGAAGATTTTCTTCTCCACATTCATATGGCTCGAGGAAACGATCTCCACACCATAAAATACCTACCACTTCAGCACAAAGGACCAACCAGGCATTGGTTCAACAACCTCCTTGACAACTCCATAGGGAGTTAGGAAGAGCTCAAGGATGCTTTCAGAGCCAACTTTCAAGGCACTTATGTCCATCCTACGGATGCCGATGACCTGAGCCATGTGGTCCAACAGCTCGGTCAATCAGCTCGATAGTTTTGGAATCGGTTTTTGACAAAAAAGAACCAAATTGTCGACTGTCCGGATGCTGAAGCTATAGCTGCATTCTAGCATAGTATCCGGGATGAATGGCTCGCATGCCAACTCGACCAAGATATGCCGAGGACGATGTTGGCACTCACCTCTCTCATGACCCGCTTTTGTGCAGGAGAAGACAACTGGTTGGCTCGGATAAGCACCAACCCCGAACACTCCGACACCTCGAAAGTCCGAGATGGAAATGGGAAACCATGGTGCAACAAAAATAAATGCCGCCAGAACTGCAGTGAAGCCGAAGATACGACAGGAAATGCCAGATTCTGTAACTCCAAATTAGGACCACAGAAGAAACCCTCTTAGGGGAACTAGGATGGAAACACTAAGTTCGACACAATTCTGGACAGGCCCTTCCAGATCCACAGAACATCTGACAAAACTGGCAACCACACCAACCGTAACTGTTGGGTGATCAAACAGGCCAGCAAGCTCAAAACCGAGGACATAGGCAAAAGCCCCCGCAGCAAGGACGACGGGGAACCCCACCGGCTGAACAACGGGGGCCAGAAATAGTTCTCCTGAGGTAAAGATGGTGAATACAATCTATGTCACCCATATACCCAAGAAGGAGCAAAAACGTGCACTCCGGAATGTCTACACCATAGAGCATGTAGCCCTGAAATTTAACCCATGGTCGGCATGCCCGATCACTTTCAACCGCAGAGACCATCCGACCAGTATCAGTCAAGGAGGATCGGTAGCCCTGGTTCTTGACCCTATTATCAATGGGTAACACCTCACTATAGTCCTTATGGATGGAGGTAGCAGCCTCAATCTGACTTATTCAGATACAGTGAGGAAAATGGGTATTGACCTATCAAGGATTAAACCTAGTAACACTACTTTCAAAGGGGTAATCCCGGGCATGGAGGCCTGCTGCTCGGGCATCCTCACTTTGGAAGTAGTGTTTGGCTCGTCGGACAACTTCCATAGCAAAGAATTGATCTTCGACATTGTCCCTTTTTGCAGCGGCTATCACACACTTCTGGGCCGAACAACGTTTGCTCATTTCAATGATGTCCCCCAATATGCATACCTAAAGTTAAAGATGCCCGGACCAAAGGGCGTCATCACAATCAATGGCAAAACGGAGCGCTCACTCCGGACTAAGGAACATACACCGACTCTAGTAGCCGAAGTCCAAACCAGCATCGAGGGGCCCAAGTATTAGCCCACTGTCAAGGCACGGGAAACAAGGGAATGAGCTCGTGCTCTATATCCATTTGAAGAGCCTCCCTAAGATCCGATTAAATAAGGGTACACCCCCCACAACATGCCCAACCCACTCACACACCACGTGCCTCGTTAGCACAACTTCATGCTCAAGATACCATGGGCTGCCATGGGCCTAAACTAAACCAAATGCCAAGTGCCCGGCTTAACCGAGCTACGGTCACACACGTCTTCAGATGCCAATAGGTACCATCTAGGACCTACCCAACATGAAGCTAGACCAACACGATAACCTCTCAAGGCTCCTCGTCAAGGGCCTATCCACCGATTACCCCTCCCCTCCATGGAGTTTTTCTTCCAAACAGAAGCAAAGGCGCGAACGTGCAACAGGGCACAGTAGGGACATCAACCCACGCATCAAGGCCCCATGTCAACCTTTCATCTATAAAACCTTCTTGTTCTTATAAAGTGCCTATAATAGATGCCTTGACATTTCGAATTGTACGGATAGACGTCATGAGCTCATTGGAAATAAAGACCGTCTTCTACTATCCTCTAGCAGTCATTTATATTGCACCCTTTTTCTGCTCTTCGACTAGTTCGACATACATTTTCTCTGAGATGCAATCGGCTAATCGACCAGGGGCTCGACCATAATACTCGCGCCATGCATCAAGTCCAGCACTAATTTTTCCCTATGTGTTTGGCGTCTCGAATATTGCATTATATGAATTGGTTCCGAATTATGTCTTGGGTCAATAGGTGGGTTACCCGGCTCCTATGTTTAACTTCTCACATTTCGCGCATTCAGCTAAGAAGATAAAGGGAAAACCATTGTGATTGTAATTCCGGCTAGCTTGGTTAAGTACATCAGCAAAGAAAGCCGAAAACTGACTGTCATAATAAGCGAGAACTGGTTGACGATCCGATGACAAGTGTCAAACCCAAAATCGATAGCGATTACCCCATGCTATATGAAGGGTTTGCTTTTGCACAAACCATGTGATACATACCTCGGCTCTCCCAAACATCACAAAACACAAGGGGCTAGTCACTAGCCCCCGCAGTCAACCCCCTATGGCTAAGTGTAAGTAATAAAACTACATAGTCCGATTGCCTCGTTTCCCTCACACACTACCGCCTCCGGGCACTGAGACATTGGCTATGGGTCAAAATGCAGAGTACGAAAGACCCCTCATAGCATCTACATGGGGGCTGAAGCCGATGACTGGTCACTTTCAAGTTCAAAACGGCCGCACATGAGTCAAACTAAATAAAAAAGATGCATGTATGATAAACCATACAAAACAACCGCATTCTGAAGCAAAAGGTTCAATTGTCATTAAACACATGATAGTTCATTCATTCAAGGATTACATATTTGGGATACTGGTCCTCGATCGCCCCAGCACCATCCATCATGATGGGGAAATACCGTTCAGGACATCGATTCTCCTTTCCAGTAGGAGGGGGACTAGTGGCCATCTCAGCAGGCTTGATCTTGGGCCAGTGCACCATGGTCTTCGCGAAGGCCATCCGAGCTCCCTCAATGCAGACAAAGCGCTTAACAATGTCAATCCCGGAAGTCGCGTCACGCAGCTTCTGCACCAGGCCAAAGTAACTACTCGGTATTGGCTCTGTAGGCCATAGCCAGACACAGAGGTCCTTCATGGCTGGTTCTGCCATCCGATGCAGCTCCATCAGTTGCTTCATCTAGTTTCTCAGGAGGGGAGGGTGTTCGAGCACCTGGAATTGTGCCCAGAACAACTTGTGTTTCAATATCACCCTCTCGAGATGCATAATACCTTGCTGCGTCCACATCCCTCCTCGGGAGCTCCACAAATGCGCCTGAGGAACACTGGACTCGTGTGTGCAACGTGAACCTATGGCCACCAAAGACAATCTGCAGTAAGTACGGCTTACCATCGACAATTTGCTTCACTTGACGGAGCTCCTCTCGGGCACCTCGCGTCTCTGTTCTGGCCTCCTGGACTTCCTGCTTCACCTAGGATAGGTCGGTGGCTTGACCCTTACTTTTCTGCTCATGGTCCTCACATTTAGTGACGGCATCCTTGAGCTCCTGCTGCACTTCGGCCACTCGGGCCTCAAGCTTCTCACTGACGGTCCTCACAGTCTTGAGTTCAGCAGTTGCCTTCTCAGCCGCCGCCTTCTATTCGGCCGCCTATTCCTTGGCCTTCTTCAATTAGGCCTTGAGGCCCCCAACTTCTGCAGTTACAGCTGCAATTATAATTAAGCGCCTCTTTCTTAGCGATCATCCCAAATACCTTGTTTGACAAGAGAAATACATATTACTAAGTCTCAATCAGACTAACGTTATGCTTCGTCAAACCGCTTGTTGATGCTTTTGAGCATTAGCAGCCGCCGCCAAGGATGAGGTCTACAAAAAACAACAAAAGAAGATCACATTGTTTAAAACTCCCGATTCCATGATTTTCGATCCTCTGCCAGGTTTTTCAATCCTGGCAGAGTCTAGAGGGCTGTTATATACAAGGATGGTGCAACTTTGTTTAAAAAATCCGCCTTATGGAAAGAACATTACATGGCTTACCTCGAAGCCCGTCAGGAGGCCACTGAAGGCTTCCTTCAGTCCGTTGTTAACGGACTGAATACTTTGCAGAACCATACCCATTAGGGCACGGTACTCCACATTAACGGAGGAGCTATTCAAAGCCTCCTCCGTCACATCCGGCCACCCAACCGCTATCCGATCGCCGGTGTTCTGTGCTAGCGGCGGGGCCCCGGATCCCCCTTCGACGGCGGACCGAATTGATGCCTCTGAAGGCCTAGGGGGCTCCAGAGCCGTTTTTTAGGAGGGCTCGGGTCGGCCAGACACCCCCTTCTTGCTTCCCAAGAGGGATCCCCCTCCTGGTCTTTAGTGATTGAGGTATTGACCTCGGCCATGACCTCATCGCCACCTCCCATGTCCGGGCCGGGAGGGGTCCTGCGAGACAGTACCTCCATGGCCTCCCCAGTGGCTACAGGAGGCGTAGGGCGCGACATGGTCCCGCTCTCTGCCGGTTCGGCTGACGAAGAATTCCCCTCCGAGACTTGGTCGGTAGGGACATTGCGCGGTGGACTATAACATAAATTACACACAAAGTATTGATAATAGGCCAATAAAATAAGTGCCCAGGAATCTCCGGATCCGTATCTTTCGGCGGGGAGCTTGGCTCTGGGGTTCCTCTTGGGAACCTGTTCGGACACTGCATATTCCTCTTCGGAATCTGAGCTGTCATCAAGCAGGACCAACTTGGGCCTGCGTTGGTTCTTCGGGGCATGGGGGGATTATGCCAAACATGAAGAAGGAGAGGAACTCACCCCGCAAGCCGGAGACATCGGGTGTATAAAGATCTCAAGACACGATGAAGCACCAGCGTTGGAGGCATGTTCAGGGGCTACTAAGGAAGTCCTAGATTAGGGGGTCCTTGTCGTGCCGGCCTATCTCTCGTGGGCCAGACGCTTGGGCCACACTACCAATTCTAGAAGGCCAAACTATGAGGAGACTCCCTATCTGGGCAGGAAGCCTTGGGTGCCTTGGTGTGTCCTCCAAGTCTAGATAGATGATTCGGCATGCTTATTCTTTCTGTGTAAAAGACCATGTGTAACCCTAGTTCTCCTCGTGTCTATATAAACCAGAGGGTTTAGTCCGTAGAGGCTAGAACAAAAACCATGATACTACTCGCCTAGGGTTTTAGTTCATCTGATCTCATGGTAGATCGACTCTATAATCGTCATATACATTTCAATATAATCAAGCAGGACATAGCGTTTTACCTCTTAGAGAGGGCCTGAACCTGGTTAAACATCGTGTCCTCCGTCCCTTGTTCCCCATTGATCCAAGATCCACAGCTCAGGACCCCCCTACCTAATATCCACTGGTTTTGACACCAACACCGACCCCCTAGAGGTCAGGACAGGCCAATGCAGGAAAACCACAACACTTGGCTGGCTCCACGCCGTTATGGCAAGCACCTCGTGGACTACCTAGACCCTCACGGCGTTCAACGTCACATCGAGGCAAAAAGGGCACCTCCTTGGTCCATCTATGGATCAAGAGGACCCGTGATGACTGATACGTCTCCAACGTATCTATAATTTTTGATTGCTCGATGCTATATTATCTACTATTTTAGACATTATTGGGCTTAATTTTCCACTTTTATATTATTTTTGGGACTAACCTATTAACCGGTGGCCCAGTCCAGAATTGTTGTTTTTTGCCTGTTTTAGGGTTTTGAAGAAAAGGAATATCAAACGGAGTCCAAACGGAATGAAACCTTCAGAAACGTGATTTTCTCATCAAATAAGATCCAGGAGACTTGGACCCTCCGTCTAGAAAGCCACGAGGTGCTCACGAGGGTAGGTGCGCGCCCCCCCTAGGGCGCGCCCCCCTGCCTCGTGGGCCCCTCCGAAGCTCCACTAACGTACTTCTTCCTCCTATATATATCCACGTACCCCCAAACGATCGGGTACGGAGCCAAATACCTAATTCCACCGCCACAACTTTCTGTATCCACGAGATCCCATCTTGGGGCCTGTTCCAAAGCTCCACCGGAGGGGGCATCGATAACGGAGGGCTTCTACATCATCATCCAAGCCCTTTCGATGAAGTGTGAGTAGTTTACTTCAGACCTATGGGTCCATAGCTAGTAGCTACATGGCTTCTTCTCTCTTTTTGGATCTCAATACAATGTTCTCCCCCTCTCTTGTGGAGATCTATTCGATGTAATCTTCTTTTTGCAGTGTGTTTGTTGAGACCGATGAATTGTGAGTTTATGGTCCAGTCTATCTATGAATAATATTTGAATATTCTCTAAATTCTTTTATGTATGATTGGTTATCTTTGCAAGTCTCTTTGAATTATCAGTTTGGTTTGGCCTACTAGATTGGTTGTTCTTGCCATGGGAGAAGTGCTTAGCTTTGGGTTCAATCTTGCGGTGTCCTTTCCCAGTGACAGAAGGGGCACCAAGGCACATACTGTATTGTTGCCATCGAAGATAACAAGATGGGATTTTTATCATATTGCATGACATTATCCCTCTACATCATGTCGTCTTTCTTAAGGCGTAACTCTATTTTTAACTTAATACTCTAGATGCATGCTGGATAGCGGTCGATGAGTGGAGTAATATTAGTAGATGCAGAATCATCTCGGTCTACTTGTCTCGGACGTTATGCCTATATACATGATCATACCTAGATATTCTCATAACAATGCTCAATTCTGTCAATTGCTCAACCGTAATTTGTTCACCCACTGTAGAATACTTATGCTCTTGAGAGAACCCACTAGTGAAACCTATGGCCCCTGGGTTTCTTTCTCATCATATTAATCTCCATTACTTTATTATTGCTTTGCTTTTACTTTATTTACTTTGCATCTTTACCGTATATCAGCGTTGTTGTTGGTTGCTGTAAAAAACTAGTTACCAGTGCACAAATGAGTCTGAGACATGCCAAGCTAAGCTACTCACCATTTGAACTTTTTGCGCCATCATGAGTTATCTGGATGTTAGAGTACTCTAGTACAATACTCCTATTTGTATGGTAAATTTGGTGAATGAACAGTCAACAGTGTAGTGAATGAATAGTCAACAGTGTAGTGATTTAAGGAGGAAAGTTATCCGGCTGGATTTTCTTCTTCTTAAAAGCTTCAACTTCAAAGTATAGTTTTACAAGCTTCTGCAACTTTTTTTTAACTGCTGCTGCTGTTATGCCTGTATTCACTGCTGCTGCTGCTGTACTTGTGATGATGTTGTACTTGTGTCGATGCTACTTGTGATCTTCTGAAATGACCCATTGGCGACTTCATTACGCGGGGATAATGACTTCATTACAAGGTAAGTTTCATCTCCGTAGAGGGGCCACCCAAGAGAGGGTCTTGAATCCAAGGGGGATCTTCTCCATAGAGGGGCCACGATATCTCTTGTGGAGTAGATCCATATGGATGAGCAAAGCAAGTAACGGTAATGGTAAATAAAGTGCAACGAGGTAACCCAATCCTTTTGTGGCAAAGGACATGCCAAAATGGTTTCTTATAATAGGCAAGGCGTTCTTGAGGGTACATGGGAATTTCATCTAGCCACTTTCATCATGTAGATTCGATTTGTGTTTGCTACTTTGATAATTTGATATGTGGGTTGACTGGTGCTTAGGTTCTTTTGTTACTTGGAAAAACCTCCTACTTATGATTAACCCCCTCACAAGCATCCGCAACTATGAGAAAAGTACTAACATAAAATCTAACCATAGCATTAAACTTTTGTATCGAAATCGGCCCCTTACGAAGTAGCGCATAAACTAGGGTTTAAGCTTCGGTCACTCTAGCAACCAATCATCTAATAACTACAACACAATGCATTCCCTTGGTCCTAAATATGCTGAAGTCCCATGTAGTCGACGTTCACATGACACCACTAAGGGAATCACAACATACATACCATCAAAATATCAAACACACACACATATATATATCTATATATATATATCAAGTTCACATGATTACTTGCAACAAGATTTTTCCCATGACCTCAAGAACAAAAGTAACTACTCACAAATTATAATCATGCTCAAGATCAGCGGGGTATTAAATAGCATAATGGATCTGAACATATAATCTTCCACCAAATAAGCCATATGGTACTCAACTACAAGATGTAAGCAACACTACTAGCCACCAAGAGGTACCAATATGAGGTTCTGATACAAAGAGTGAACACAAGATATGACCTAGGGTTTGAGAGGAGATGATGTTGTTGAAGCTATTGCTAGAGATTTCCCTCCCAAAGATGAGAGGGTTGTTGGTGATGACGATGATGCTGATTTCCCCCTCAGGGAGGGAAGTTCCACAGGCGGAATCGCTCCGCTGGGGGGCAAAAGTGCTCCTGCCCAAGTTCCTCCTCGAGACAGCGGTGCTACGTCCCGAAAGTCCTCTCCTTATTTTTTTTTCTAGGTCAAAATGATTTATATACTTGAAGACGGGCATCGGACGTGGGCCAAGGTGGGAACAACCCACCAGGCCACGCTTGGGGTGCCTGTCGCGCCCAGGTGGGTTTTGCCTACCTGGTGGGCCTCCTCCGGTAGTTATTTGCTCTAGTATTTTTCTTTTATTCCAAAACAATTCTTCGTAAAGTTATAGCTCATTTGGAGATGTGCAGAATAGGTAACTCTGGCGTAGCTTTTTCAGGTCCAGAATTCCAGCTGCCGGCATTCTCCCTCTTTGTGTAAACCTTGCATATTATGAGAGAAAAGGCATTAGAATTACTCAAAAAGCATTATTATGCATAAAAACATAGTAAATAACAGTAGGTAAACATGATGGAAATTGGACGTATCAACTCACCCAAGCTTAGACCTCGCTTGTCCTCAAGCAAAAAACCGATATCGAAAAACATGTCCACATGCTTAGAGAGAGAGGTGTCGATAAAAACAAAATAAGGACATAGAAGCATCATGCATATTATTAGAACAACAACAAACATTATCATATAAATTTTACCACACAACTTTTATCATAAACTTCTCATGAAGAAGTAACAATTCATCACAACATCGAAGTATAAAGCATAAACTCTATTGAAAACCAACAAACTATGTTCTCGGTGAACTTTGCAACTACAATTCATCATCTTTACAAGAAGGGTCACGTATCAGAGCCTTTTGGCAAGTCCACATACTCAACCATCATATATTCTTCTATGATTGCTAACACTCACCGCATACCCATGAGCAAAAAGTTCAACCAGACACATAGGAATATAGGGGCTTATAGTTTTGCCTCCCAATGTATTCACCTCAAGGGCGATGTCAACAATAATAACTCATGCTCACTCATATACAACTGGATATATGTGCCTAGATCTTTCCTTGCCACATGATGCTTGCAAAAGAGAAAATAAAAAGGATTTGGGAAGAATACTTTGACACTTGCATAAAAGTAAATACATAAAATTAAAAGATAGGCCCTTTGCAGAGGGAAGCAGAGGTTGTCATGCGCTTTTTGGTTTGTATGCTCAATCTCTTAGTGCAAAAGAACGTCATGTTGTATTGCCCCTTATGATAGAACCTTTATTATGCAGTCTGTCGCCCTTATTATTTTGCCATAACAAGTTCGTACAACACTCAATTTTCTCTTACACTAAATGATCCAACACATTTAGAAGCAATTTTATTGCCTTATTGCACCGATGACAACTTACTTGAAGGATCTTACTCAATCCATAGGTGTAGCGACCCGACCTCGAACGGTCAAGTCTCTGTGTTTCAGTGTCATCCTTGGATAGGTAATGCTGACACACACAATACTCGAAGGATTTATAACAAAGTAGCAATCACACACTTATTACATTGAAGGTATCGAAAGAGAACTTATTACAATAAATATGGCTTAAGTCCATCTAAATAAGATAACAGCAGAAGGCTTGGAAGATAGAGCGAGTCCATTAACTCAAACAGCATAGCTGAGTGCATGACAAACGACATATGGCATCTTACTCGTCATCTGAAAAGTCTGCAACATGATATGTTGCAGCCCGAAACGGGTCATCACATGGAATATGCTGGCAATATAACACAAGAGAGCAATGAACAGATAAATTCTATCACTACATGCATATATGGCTGGTGGAGGCTCTATGCTTATATTATTTTGCGAAAAGCCAATTTTTTCCTACAACAAAGGAATATATTTAATTTAACTATCATGGTAGTTGAAACATCATTGAGAAGGTTCCTCCAACTCAATCCCAATTAAAGTAGTCATTAACATCCCAACAAATTAATTAGAGTGATGAGATCAAATCAATAATTCAAGTACCAGATACTCAAGATGTCCATAACCGGGGACACGACTAACCATGATTAGTTTATACGCTCTGCAGAGGTTTGCGCACTTTTCCACACAATACTCGATCTCCTCCGTTGGATTTCTCACACTACATGGTGTTTGAGAAATGGATGACCGAGACACAGTCTTTCAGAAGCATTAACTCTAACTCTGAGTAGACCGTACCAACCTACATCCCCTACATCTGCTAGTCTACCACTGGAAGAGGTCACACAACATAATCAACTATGCCGGAGCCCATAATGGCTTGTGGCTGCACACGGAAGTTTCTAGCATGAATAATCTTATGATCCCTTTGAGCCTGGCTGGCGGACCATAGGATGATCACACGGGTACTCCGGGATATCCTAGGACA
This sequence comes from Triticum dicoccoides, assembly GCF_002162155.2. Classification (NCBI taxonomy): domain Eukaryota; kingdom Viridiplantae; phylum Streptophyta; class Magnoliopsida; order Poales; family Poaceae; genus Triticum; species Triticum dicoccoides. The sequence goes on from NC_041388.1 coordinate 188,646,252, forward strand.
ACACTGGGGTCTCCAGGTGCCCACAAGCAATCCACCCACATGTGTACCTTAAGTTGAACCATTAGTTACCAACTCACATCTGCCATGGATACACTCAAACCCAATCCACATCTACGAGCATAGCATAGCAATATAAGCATAACATAGAAGTAACTCCCAGGGTTTGATAATAAAAAGGAAACAGGTTCTACCTCATCATCTACTTCCCAAACTCACATGTTAACAGATCCTACTCATGCAATGTGTGAGGTTGAAACTAAGGCATAAAAACTGGGTAATAAAGGGGTATGATCAAAGTGTTACTTGCCTTGCTGAGGATCCGCAAAACCTAAAGACTCATAGTAGCACGCTTCACACTCCGGGTATTTTATGGCAAACAAACAATAGCATACATAAGCACTCAAGAAAAGATACACGGGTAAAACTCAAATAAGAAGATCCAACCAGAAAGTTCAAAACCGATGAGGACCATGTTGCCTTATGGTTCATGTATGACTTATCCGGAGTTATTAACCCGGCCTGGTTGTGGACTTTAAGTCACCAGGGTATAATGATAATGTGCGTAGAGTGATGTGCTCTAAGTTTTGGGATGCTACCCCTTGCTGCATGTGGCGTTGTAAGCCGGCGGTATGAGTAAGTTGAACATGGTGTTGTGCTTCTGTCTTTGGGCCCTTACACTTACTACACGGCGAATGATAAGTCGGCAGTATGAACAAATATCACAGGTATGATATTTATTTTATTATGATTATATGAGGTTTTGACAAATCGGCCCTAATTATGGACTATTTAGTCATCAATGGTTTTTTGGGGTACTATGACCCGCCCTGCTGTAAACAACCAGGGCACTTGTTATCTCTTTATGGGCAGGGAAAATGACAAATCCGACCTGCATAATTGATAATACTATAAAGCGTAAGTGGCAGATCTTCAAATGACGGATCAGCAGTGTTATGCAGACAAAATGTGCATGATGGCACGACATATTAGTGTGTAAGTATCCTATTACATGGCTCCGTGAGCCCAAATGAATATGTATTTTTTCAAGCAAAGCCTGATGATGCAAGTTCTGAACCGGCCAGTGGATCAGTTCTCTTGGTCTTGGCGGCTTGAAGCTTCCGGGTTATCCCGCGCCAGTTCTTCTTCTCCCTCCATCATCTGGAAGTCAGTTGATGGCCAATTGATGCCCGTAAAGGCTTGAAATTCAGCTTCAACATCGACAAGCTCAGACGGATCAATTTCAGGGGCAAATGTGTGCTTACGGATTGGAGGGATAAGATTTGCAATCTTGTAAGCAGGCGTAGGCATTTTCTGGTTTTCAGCGGTATAAGCCCCCTGGAATTTGGATACATCTGTTTCTTCAGCAAGCCGGCTCACCAATGGACGCATCTCTTTCACACAAGTAGAAAAATCTTTCTTGTCAAAAGAAGACCTGTCCTCTTTTAAATTGGGGCAGCCAGTGGCTAGCTCGGCCGGGTCTAATTCTGACTGCCATGCCTTTTCCTGGTTTAAATATGTAATAGCACCGGCTCTAGTAGCGGACCATTTGTTCTCTTCAATCCTGGCAGGAAAGACAGAAAGTTGGCTTAAGACTTTGCTGAGAAGATATGGTGCTTGCTTGCTTGGGGAGATAGTGGCTATTGTGCGCTGAGCTCCAGTGTATAGTTGTTCAACTAATATGTAAACGGCCTTCAGCTTTATCAACATTTCCTTCCCAAGATTTCTGCTTCTCGGACCTGCATGGCATATTATGATTAAGCCACCTGACGGTTTACCACATGGAGGATGGAAAAGTCATTGCACTATTAAAGATCTTACCAAAAATAGCAAAGGTCATCTAATTGATATCATTCTTCAAGCCAGTAAGTTTAGTGGTGACCTCCTCCAATGAGGCCTCCGCTTTTTCAGCCCTTTGGATTAGGGCAGCCTTCTCTTCAGCCCATGCGACTTTCTTAGTATTAAACTCAGTTTTGAGTTTTTCATTTTCATTCAAGCTAAACTTGAACTTGGAGTCATCCTACTGATATCAGCTTCTTGTGCTTCAAGCCGGGTTTTCAAATCAGTCAACTGAGATTGAAATTGACTGGAAGCTTCCTGAAGGACAGGTCAAAACAAATATGCACAGTTATGAAACAATATATATTGATAAAGTCCCAAGCCCTTTGCAAGCAATAGAACTTGCCACTTGGGGGCTAATGGGTGCAGAAAGTTTCTTTATGAAGTAGTATATATTGATAAATCCCAAGCCCTTTGCAAGCAATAGCACTTGGCACTCGGGGGCTAATGGACGCTAAGTTTATTTTATGATGCAATGGCAGATGACCCTGGTTTATTTTATAATTTTTGAAAGCCCCGGCTTATCTTTATAAGTTTAAACTGGCCCTTGGGGGCTACACGTTTTGACTCAGATGTAGAGCTAAAAGGCTATCTAAACTAGTCTACAATATATTTTATTCTATCATATTCAGAGGACTTGGGGGATAAAGGAATATATCTCATATGAGAGCAAGGATTGATACCTCATGTTTCTGATGCATGTGCTTGACCATGTCAATCTCCAGATCACGGCTGTTGTGTACTTGATTCAGATAACCGGAGAGGATTTCACTAATGCTCAAATGAGAATAATTGGCCATATCAAATTTGACCTTGCGCCTCTCGATCAATTCTTCCTTGGCAGAGTGCTTTGCTAGAGCAATAGGATTCCCCGGTTCTAGAAAACCAGTGCGAGTTATCAGAACTTCTCAGTGTTTTGTTCTGAAGGCTTGATCGGGCTTGGTGGTTCAACACCTAAGGGATAGACAATTGTATGATCACCAGAGGCATCACAATTTTCTGGTGGCGGTACATCAGCAGGTTCCTCCGGCTGTTCCATGGAGGCCTTAGATATTGGAGCTTGTTTTTCCGGTTCATGTGACTTGGGGTTTTCTATGGGCTTGTTCATTTTGGCCTTTTTGCTAGGCTTTGCTTTCCCACTATAAGAGGATTCAAAAAGTCAGTATGAGTCTAGTGATGTTGAAAAACACAGTTAAAGTTGGTACCCAGGGGCAGTCTTGAAAGCCGGAAGCGGAGTCTGAGATGAATTGCCAGACAAAGAGAGACAGGTCCCCTGGTAATTTGAGTCAGAAGGATTAATGGTCTGATGAGTAAGACCTGCTTTACAATAAATAGTGTTGGAATTTTTAAGTACCTCAATCCGGCGTTTGTGTGGGGCTGGCATGTTAGGTAAGCCAGAGGAAAGTTCTTCGGCTCCACTGGTTCGGGTTCTCTGCCGATTCTCATGTTGTTGTTTCTTCAAAATAAAGTTGGGATACAAGTGAGCTAAAGGGTTAGAAAACTGTACTTTCTGAATCACTCATCAAATTTTCTGTCTTGGCAAGGACTCTGAGTCAGAGGAAATGATAATCACCTCGTCATCACCCGCCTGGCTGGTTTTCACGCCATCTTGATAGCAATCAGTGTCAATAAGATGGACGAGAAAAGATCCAAGGGAATCAAGGTCTACCTCCAATTCATCATCATCGTCCAAGTTAAACATATCAGAAGCAGTGGATTTCTTTTTGTTATTCTTAACGGCTTTGGTCTTAGCACTGGCCTTCTTGGCGGCTTTTTCATCATATTTCTTATCCCAAAAAGTGGATCCAGCCTGCAAGAAATTACAATAAAGGTTGGGAATATTCAGGTTCTATGAACAATAAAGTAAAGCATATAAACCGGATAGACTTACATCCGGTGCTGGGTTAAGTGTGCAGAAGGGATTCAAACCCACTTTGTTGCAGCCCTCCAAGCTTTCATTGAGAAGAGCCTTGGTCATTTCATTGATGGCATTATTAGACAAATGCATTGAAGTGTAACACAATGGATCTTTGGTGTAGCCAGTATACACATTAAACCAGACCGGCGGCTTAAATGTATGATCCTCCAAGCTACCCAGCACCAAACCAGGTCAACTTCAGGTAATCCATTGCCCAATAATGCCCTAACCTTTGAGAAGGTAGGTGCAAGTTTGGCCCGTTCAGCAGTGGTAAGCCGGTCGGGAAGAGGGTGCTTCGGGTTGAGTCGCTGATCACGGAAGCCTGGTAAAGGGTTTTCATCAGAAGGAGAGGTATCTTTGAAGTAGAACCAAGTTTGATTCCAATCCTTGGGATGGCTTGGAAGCTGAGCATAAGGCCAAATGGTGTCTCTGCGTCGCTGAATTGAGATCCCTCCAAGTTCTTGGCCGGGCCCGCCGGTGAATTCATTTTGGCGGTTTAAGTAAAAATACTCTCTATAGAAGTCAACACTGGGTTCTTCTTGAAGGTATACTTCAGAGCAGAGTTGGAAATTGCAGATATTGGAAACGGAATTAGGTCCGATGTCTTGGGGATGAAGTTGTAGAAAATGTAGAAAGTCATGAAAGAATTTTGACACGGGTGGTGAGAAGCCCCGGTTCATGTGGTCAGTGAAAACGATAAATTCATCATCATGTGGCTGAGGTCTGACTTCGTCCGGTTTTGGAGCACGCCAGTGAATGATGTTTTTTGCCGGCAAAAAGCTAATCTTGACATACTCTTGGAGCATTGCTTCGTTAACAATGGACGGGACCCAGTCGCATGATGTGACGGTCTTAGTCATGATTGAGTGCACAACCTACATAAGGCGGTTCAAGATGTTATTAAACCGGCAAATGTTTGGCGAGTTACAAGTTAGGAGTATGTGGATTGTTGACTTAGGTGGATGATGGTGGCTCGAACGGGGCCTAATGTTACATGATGGGTCACAGTTTATGTCATAAATTGCCATGGCAGTTTTGGTGTTTCAAATCTATCAAGTGAAAATTTTGATAAGTGGTGGACAAACAGATTTCACAAGTTAAAGTTATAATTTCGGATCTATGGCAATTCAGAAAAGAAAGTGAAATTAAACCTAAGGTGGCGGTAGTGGAAAGCTTTGATGCTATGATGTGATGTTCTGTGGAGGGATGCTATTCTAATCATAAAAATGATGTTAAAACTACTTCCGCACAAGATTTATGGCCTATCCAGATTAAAAGCTATCATAGTTGAAGGAAACACTGAAGAACGACAAGAACACCGACGGGCGGCCTGAACCCTAATACAGATCTGAGATAAAAGGGGGAGGAGCACTTACAGGTCATGAGGAGCCGCGGTGGCACGCCAGAGTTCTCTGGTCCGATCAGGTCGATGCAGCGGCCTGAGTTGATGCAGCAGTTGGAGGTCGCGGCGACGGAGCTCGAGCACTGGTGCGACTGTGCGAAGGAGGAATACGAAGGAGGAAGCGAGGGGTAAATGATAAAGACCCCTGTCCCTATTTATAAGGTGGTGGATACAAGGCATGCACGGGAATCGAGGAGGCCAAAATCATCGTGTGGCTATATGGATGCCTCAGTTTTTGGGTTGCTTATTCAGATAAGGATCAGCTAAAATGTTTAGGGCCTTGTGTGAAGTTAATGCGAGATGATGTCATGGCGATTTAAGAAGATTTTAAGATCTGACCTCATGGCGGGTTACAACAAGGTTTATCGAACAAGTGAAGCGGATTTTGACAAGTCTGGTATTGAAGATTGATATGAACAAGTTCAAATCAACATGGGGCTTAATGTTGGGATATAACTACTGGGTATGAACCACCCAGGGGCCAAGTTATACCAATGACGACTCATCAATAAAGGTGGCGGGTCATAGCAAGCCCATTAACGGCCCAAGACCCAGAGGCGACTTAAGGCCTAAGAGGATGAACCACCATATGAACGACTTGTATTGTAAGGCAATTTTAGTTAGTCACCGAGCAGGACACGTTGTGTATGAGCCGGCCGAGACTCCGTAAGCCGTCGGGTGTCAACCTGTGTATATAAAGGGACGACCCGGCAGCGAGTTGGGGGCAATTAAAAACAATTGAGAGCTAGGTCAAGTGTATTCGCTCCTTGGTAATCGAAACCCTAGCAATAAAACATAAATCAGTAGTAGGCTTTCACCTCATTTAGAGGGGCCGGACCTGGGTAAACTCTCTATGTGCTTTGTCCCGTTTAACCCCTTTAAGCTAACCTAGTTGAGATGGCTCCACGACTAAGTCCTTCTGCTGGGACATCTGCCGTGTCAAGTCCATGACAAACACCAATAGCAAAATCACTAGCATTACACATAATTTCATAAGGCAAGTTCCAATCAGGTGGTTGAACAATAGGTGCAGAAGTTAGGGCTTTCTTAAGAGTTTCAAATGCTTCTACACAATCATCATCAAAAACAAATGGAACATTTTTTCCAAGAGATTAGTAAGAGGCCTAGAAATTTTAGAGAAGCCTTTAAAAAACCTCCTATAAAAACCAGCATGACAAAAGGAAACTTTAGATACCTTTAATATCTTTAGGACATGGCATTTGCTCAATTGCATCAACTTTGGCCTTATCCACTTCAATGCCACACCCAGAAATTTTATGCCCCAAGACAATACCTTCATTCACCATAAAGTAGCACTTCTCCCAATTCAAGACAAGATTAGTTTGTTCACATCACTGCAAAATTCGATCAAGGTTTCTTAAGCAATCATCAAAAGAAGTTTCGTAAACAAAAAAAATCATCCATGATAACCTCAACAATATTTCCACAAAAGTCAAAGAATATAGCATTCATACATCTTTGAAAGGTAGCAGGTGCATTGCAAAAACCAAAAGGCATACTCTAGAAGCATAAGTTCCAAAAGGACAAGTAAATGTGGTTTTCTCTTGGTCGGGTTGTGATACAGGCATCTGAGTGAAACCATAATATCCATCAAGAAAGCAAAAGTGTGTATGCTTAGACAATCTTTCTACCATTTGATCAATAAAAGGTAAGGGGTAATGATATTTTATATTATCTTTACTTAATTTTCTACAATCAATTACCATCCTATAACCACTGACTATTCTTTGTGGAATAAGTTTATTTTTATCATTAGGAACAACGGTAATGCCTCCCTTCTTAGGAACACAATGAAGTGACTTACCCATCTACTATCAGCTATTGGATAAATTCTACCTTCTTCCAGAAGCTTTCGTATTTCAGTTCTTACAACTTCCTTCATCTTAGGATTTAATCATCATTGATGATCAACAACTAGTTTAGCATCAGGCTCCATATTAATTTTATGCTGACATAGAGTGGTACTAATGCCCTTAAGATCGTCAAGAGTATATCCAATAGCAGCATGGTGCTTCCTCAGAGTTTTTAATAATCTCTTTTCTTAATGCTCTGAAGGTTAGCACTAATAATAACAGGATATCTTATTTTCGTTAAGATAAGCATATCACAGTGTATTAGCCAATTTTTTAAATTCAAACACAGGATCACCATTAGGTGGAGGAGGACCTCCTAGAGTTTCAACAGGCTAATTGTGTTTAAGAATAGGTTGTCGATCAAAGAACATCTTATCTATTTCATTTCTTTCATTCAAGTTCATATCATCTTCACGGTCCATCAAATATTGTTCTAACCGAGCAGTAGGAGGTAAGACAATAGAAGCAAGACCAATAATTTCGTACTTAATAGGCAATTCCTTATCATGAGGTTGTCTATGAAACTTAGAGAAATTAAATTTATGAGATATATCACCAAAGTTAATATTGACAGTTTCTTTAGCGCAATCAATCTTAGCATTAATAGTGTTCAAGAAAGGTCTACTGAATATAATGGGACAAAAATCATCTTGTGGAGAACCAAGAACTTGAAAATCAGCAGGGTATTTTATTTTTCCACACGAGACTTCAACATCTCTAACAATCCCAAGTGCTGTAATAGTGTCTCTATTAGTAAGCTTAATAGTAACATTAATGTCTTCTATTTCAGCGGGAGCAATATCATTCATAATTACATGATATAAGGTAAAAGGGATAGCACTCACAAAAGCACCAAAATCACATAAGCCATGATAACAATGATGTCCTTTTCTAACGGAGACAACAGGCATGCCAACCACATGCTTATTCTTATTTTATCATCAGGTTTAGCAATTCTAGCAACTTCACCACATAAATAAATAACATGCCCATCAATATTATCGACCAAGAGACCTTTAACCATACCAACATTAGGTTCAACTTTAATTTGTTGAGAGGGTCTAGGTGCTCTAATGTTGCTTTTCTTAACCACAATTGAAACCATAGCATGTTTCTTTATCCTAAAAGGGAAAGGTGGTTTCTCAATATAAGCAGTACACACTACTAAATCAGCATTGTAAATGATAGTTCCTTCTTTAACTATAACGGGATCCTCAATCTTTTCTTTAGCAGGGGGTGATATTTAAACCACTTCTCCTTAGGCAGATCAACATGAGTAGCAAAAGATTCACAAAAGGAAGCTACTATCTCAGAGTCAAGTCCAAATTTAGTGCTAAACTTGTGAAAAGCATCGGTATCCATAAAATATTTAGCACAATTGAACTTAATTGTTATACCTGACTCATTATCTTTGTCAGGTTCCCAATATTTAGAGTTGCATTTAATTCTTTCTAGAAGATTATATCTGAATTCAACAGTCTTCTTCAGAAAAGGGCCAGTCGGAGAAGAATCAAGCATATTTTTATTATCATGAGAAATCCGAGCATAAAAATTCTATAAGATAATTTCTTTTGAGAGCTCATGATTGGGGCATGTATACACAATGAATTTAAGACTCCCCCAAGATTGAGCAATACTTTCTCCTTCATGAGGCCAAAAATCATATATATAATTCCGATCATGATGAACTAGATGCATAGGATAATTTTTTGATGAAATTCCAATTTCAATCGATTCCAACCCCAAGCTCCAATATCATCACATAGTCCATACCATGCCAATGCCTTTCCCTTCAAATATAAAGGGAAGAACTTATTCTTAACTTCATCTCCGGGTAAACCTGCAAGCTTAAATAATCCACAAACTTCATCCATCTAGATTCGGTGCATATCAGGATGTAATGTTCCATCTCCTGCATAAGGATTAGCTAGCAGTGTCTCTTTTCATACCCGAAGGAATCTCATAATAAATATTTTCATACCCGAAGCTTAAATAATCCACAAACTTCATCCTAGCAGTTTCTTCTATTCAAGGTGAAGATACCCCTAACAAAACCCTCAAAGGATGATTTTCCATAGTATCAAGTGACCGTAAATTTCAGCACGTAATATAAAATTTTCCTTACCAAATTCCACTTACCAGAAGCGCTTCACTCCCCATAAATGGCACTAGAAAAGAGCCTTGATGACTTACAAGTATATAGGATCTATCATAGTCCTTTCGATAAGTAAGAGTGTCGAACCCAACGAGGGCCAGAAGGAAATGACAAGCGATTCTCAGCAAGGTATTTTCTACAGGCACTGAAATTGTCGGTAATAGATAGTTTGATAGCAAGGTACTTCTTAACGAGCAAGTAACAGTAACGGTAAAAACATGTAGCAAGGTAGCCCAATCCTGTTTGTAGCAAAGGACAAGCTGAAACGGTCTCTTATAACAAGCAAAGCATTCTTCAGGACACATAGGAATTTCTTCTAGTCACTTTCATCATGTTTGTTTGATTTGTGTTCACTACTTTGATAACTTGATATGTGAGTGGACCGATGCTTGGGTACCGTTCTTACTTGAACAAGCCTCCCGCTTATGATTAACGCCTCTCGCAAGCATCCGCAACTACGAAAGAAGTATTAAGATAAAATCTAACCATAGCATTAGACATAATTGCACATAAACTAGGGTTTAAGCTTCTATCACTTTAGCAACCCATCATCTAATAACTACTCCCTTCGTTCCTTTATATTAGGTGCATTATTTCTAGCTCGGTGACCAAGGCAACAATTTTTGGAGCATCCCGGACAATACTACCCCTGATATTAGTTTAGCGGTAGAAATCAATTACCTGAGTGTCCACTGATTTGACCGCTGCATGCAGATATGCTGCCAGCCTTGCATGGCACATGCAATCGGCGTATCCCAGCAACTCGGGGATGGAAATAAGTGTCTTTCCTTGTATACGAAAATGGGTAGCCATGTACGTGCGCGACCATCAGGAAAAGGGAGGGAAGTGGCTTGGTGCCAACTGAATGTAGATTTTAAATTATGTTTTCGTGTACAAAATGAGTCAACTCCCGCTGGTTCTTTTCATTTCCTCCTTCTTCCAGTACGTGGCCGACAAAAAATGGTTGATCTAGAATTGCATCTAGCACCTATTTGGGATTCAATGGAGGAGAACGATGACAACGCCTTTGATCTTGGATACGACTGGCTAGCTTCCGATGACTCCGACGAAGGTATGTTCTTGTTTCCATCTCACCTTTTTGCACTATCAGCGGGATAATTTTTCACTGTCGATGATGAGGCGGACCTCCTTGAACACACAGAGCGAGGTGCTTCTGCCGAGCACGGGCGAGTTGAAGTACACATGCCGACGGAAGAAGCGGGGGTGCGCGGACGCGGGCACAACCAATGTGTCAGTGGGCACGGGCGCGGACGCGCGTGAGGCCAACGTGCCAATGGACGCGGCCATATAGTGGATGGAACGCCGTCTTCACAGGTACGTATTGTATGTATCCCATACTCGTTGAACCAGATCATGTAGTACTTGACCCGTTGTGTCGCCATCTATGTACAGTTCAATCGCCGAGGCGCTGGTGGACGAGGCCACGCAGAGGACAGAATACAGTGCAAGCCGCCGGTGAATCCAGCGGAAAAGTGGTGGCCGGTGTCCTTTTGCACGATGGTTTCGCTCAGAAGTAGGCAAACCTTCTATTCGGGAACAATCCATCTTGGTACCACCAGGACCTATCTCTTTGATGGTGAACAAATTCTCATAGATTCTCGTGCGCGTTGTACCGGTTAAGTATTCATCCAGGGAACTGTTGTCATGTTCCCCTGCCATCTCGCGAACATTGCCACCGGTGATCAAGGAGTTGATGCGGCAGGTTCTATGTCCGCACATGACTCAGGCCACAGAGTAGATGTTGGTGATGGATGCGATGGCTCTCAAGGAGAAGAAGCTGCCAGTATGTACGCGAGCCTCGGACATGCTCGTGGTGCACATGATGTCGTGCTTAAACGCGTGCGTGCGGCTCTACTTGGTGGTCATGTCATGCGGCATGGCCGGGGAGGTTACGACAACGCTGTCAGGGACGCCAGTGATGATCGCCGTGGTCATCGACACTTGGGCTTGCCTGGTCGCAGCAGAATGCGCCTGGCTCTGACGAACGGCCGTACCAAAGTTGTTCCATCTTCGGTAAATGGCAGCAACAATGATGCGAGCAGCCCCGCCTGCAATGTTAACCAAGCTGATTGTCCCGAAGTTTGTCGGATTTCGGGTTCCGGTAGACCCTTGAGGTTCGAACACTGGGGTGCGCGCGGAGGTTTCGCCTCCTACCTACCTCCACCCCTCCGCCACGCTAGGATCAAAGCTATGGAAAGAACAACACATGGGACACTGGGTTTATACTGGTTCGGGCCACCGTTGTGGTGTAATACCCTACTCCAGTGTGTGGTGTGTGGATTGCCTCTTCGGCTGATGATGACGAACAATACAAGGAAGAACAGCCTCGCGAGGGTCTGTTCTTGGCTGGGGCGATGAACTGATGGGAGGGGTTCAACCACCTTTCTCTCTCTCTTTCTCTCTGCTTCTAGCCCCACTAACGAGCCTTTGTCTTCCTACCACCCAACCCCCTTGCTCTGTGGGTGGCTGGTCCTATTTATAGAGGCCCTGGTCATCTTCCCAAATATTGAGCGGGAAGGGAGCCAACAATGGCGGGCTAATTTGAAAGGGGACAACAAGTATCAGCTATCCTGACAAAAGCAGTCTTCGCCTGCTCCAAGCTCTGCTGATGACGCCGTCTTGGGCTCCACGGTGACCTCCGTCTCGTAGTCCTCCTGGTCTTGGTCATGTTGCACCGAAATGGCAACCTTTGCCTGACGCCTCGGTACTCCGCGGCTGTGCTTGCCCCCTTTGCACCAAAGAGGAAAGGAGGACGCTGCGCGGGCTGGCACCCGCCTGGCGCCCTGAGTTGTCATGGCTTGCGTCACGGGCACCTCGCGAGGTACCCTGCCTTGATCTCTCCGCCTCCTCGTGAGCCAGCCTGACGAGGCCGTGCCTGAGAAGCTCCGTGTCGTCCGCCCCGCGAGGCTTGGCCCCTCGCGAGGGTCTTGAGTTTGTGTTGGTGAAGATGGGCCGTGTTGGGCCCCTCTTTGAGCCACGCCGCAGGCCGCAGGCAGGCAAGTCTGGGGAACCCCGTTCCCAGAACGCCGACAGTAGCCCCCGGGCCCAAGGCGCGCCCGGACTTGGCCGTGTAGGGAGGCGGAAGGGCAAGAGCGAAGCACCGCGGGCCCTAACAGCCTGCGGCCTTGGGCGCCGCATGGCGGTTGACTCGATGTGGGCGCCTTAGCAGCCGCGCGAGTTGATAAGGGAGTGGCGTCCGCCTAGGCCCTTCTTCTTGCTTCCCTCGGTTACTGTTCAGATCCACTTTCCTGTGCTTCTCCTTCCTTCCTCCGAAATCTCCAGATCTGGTCTGACCGTTTGACCCAGGAAGCCATGGCGCCTCGCCAGCCCCCGGCCGCAGCTTGGTACTCGTCTGCCCTGGACCCGCCGAACGTGTCGGAGGCGGGTATTGCCTGGTTGCGCCGGATAGCGATGGCGTGAGGCATCGACGAGGCGAAGGTGTTCAAGGCCGGCTCCGCCACCCCTGAGGGTCAGAGGAGCACCTTCTATCCACTCTTTGTAAGTGCCATTATTGCTGGCCTGGTGCCTCCCTTCTCCGAGTTCTTCTTCTCTGTCCTCCGCCATTACAAGCTGCAGGCTCTGCATCTCCATCCCAACTCCGTCCTTCTCCTCGCGATCTTTGCTTATTATTGCAAGGCCCACGTTGGGGTGCAGCCCTCAGTGGCCTTGCTGCGCCACTACTTCTCCCTCGGGACCTCTCGCGGTCCTGCTTCCGCGTGCGCGAGCTTCGTCGCGTACGGTGGCGCCATTGCCATCTCAAACTGTGGGAAGAGGATTGAGGGCTTCAGGAGAAAGTGGGTCTTGGTGGACGCTGAGCGCATCCACCCTCGGCTGATCTTGCCCACCGAGCAGCCCACGAGCTCCAGCAACTGGGGTCGAGCGGAGCTCACAGATCCCCGCGCGAAGATGGTGTTGGAGAAGATGGACGCGGATCTGAGGCCGGCCGACATGGCGGCGGCGAAGCTGGCCGGCGTGTTGTTGCTGAGGGAGTTCCTGGAGCACCAGCTAGCTCCGCTTCGGCAGTACTCGCTTCCAATGTGGAGGCCCCGTCCGAGCCCCGCGTCCATGGCCGACGGAGACTTGGCTGCGGTTCTCCAATCTCTGGTGGGGGGCAATGTGGCGAGGTTGTAGGGCACTCCTACACCCTTGTTCCTCCGCGACGACTCGGAGCGGGTAGTGAAGTCCATGCCCGTCTTCAACGGGGAAGGGCCCGTGCCCCTGGAGGCTCCCGAGGGACCGGTGGATGTGCCCTCCGGCGTCTCCAGCGAAGAGGAAGAAGGAGGGAAGCGCGGAAAAGGGCCTGACTCCGAGGCGACTGACAGAGAGTCGAGGTCTCCCCTCCCCCGGCGTAGGTCCCATGTTCTCCGCCTCTCTCCGAACGATGACGACGAGGATGACGATGAAGACGATGACGAGCAGGACGGCGGGAGCTCGCCCCCGATCCCGAAGAAGGACAGGACCGGGCTGATCTCCCAAGGGTCTCCCCCGGCCCCGGGGCGAACCGCAGACGCACCTTCCGCCTCCAAACTTCCCGAGGTTGACCCTTCCAGCCGGCTTTCAGGATTCAAATTTGGCCGGAGGCCGCTTGAGCTCACTAGCGACGACCCGTAAGGATTCGATTCTTGTCTTTATCTCTTGCTCTGCTTCTGAGGCTTGACGTCCGCATCTTTGGATAGGTTGGCGCCCGCAGCAAAGAAGTCAAAGGGGGCTCCTGAGGTTCCGTTCGTGACAACGCCCCTGAAGGAAGGTGACCGCGACGCACAAGCTTCTCCCGCCCGATCGTCCTCGCGGGGCCTGACTGAGCCGGCTGGGGTGAGTTCAGCCCCCACGGCCCAAGTGGCTCCCGAGGTGCTCCCGTCTGCCGCCGCTGCTACAGCTGTCGGGGCGTGGCAGACTCCGCCTCAGGATGCTGCGGCCGTGCTGCCGCCTTCTCCTCCTACTCCACAGGCTGCTATCTCCCCGACTCCTTCCGCTGTTCTGGACCGCACTGTTGCTGAGCTGGACCGGCTGCGGCAGGATCTTCTCGGCGCTGACCCTCGCCTGGTGGCCGGGCGCTTGGAGCTGGTTTCTGGATGGGTTCGCTCCGACACTTCGATTTGGGCGGCGCTGGTCCAGGCCTCGACGGCATGCGACGAGGAGAAGCAGGCCGTCCTTGAGGCGAAGGCTGCTCGCGATGCAGCCCTGGGAGAGGTGGTCGACGTCCGTGGTCGCTGCAAGGTGCTGGAGGACGAGCTGCAGGGCCTGCGGGATCAGCTCGCGAAAGAGGTTCGCCTTCGCCAAGAGCAGGAAGAAGGCGTGAAGGCTCGCGAGGCGGCCGTTGAGGGCCGGGAGGCCGAGCTCAAGAAACGCCGCGACCGCCTATGCGTGCTGGAGCAGGAATTGGGGTCGAGGAAGGCCGAGCTAGACGGCAAGGCCCTGGTCCTCGCCGAAGACCGCGCGGCCTTCACGGAGGTGGAGGCGAAGGCTCACTCCTCACTGAGGATGCTTTACGACAGCGGCCTGGAGAGCCCGCTGGCCGGCGCCGAGGACGGTCCCGCCAAGCTGCTTCCCTTCTTGGTCCACGCTCTTGAAGATGTCGCCCTTGGCCTCGGCCCCACGGCCGAGGCCGAGGCGCGTGTTCTGTCTTCTGCAGCACTGACACGGATTCTCACCCACATCCACCTTCGTGATCCTGGGTTCGACCTCGACAGCCTGCTAGAGCCCGTGAGCGGCAAGCGTGCGGCGGCTGCTGCCGAGCCTGTGAAGGGTCGCGTAGAGGCTCTGCTGGGGAAGTTCCGGGCCTTCAGCACCAAGCCGGAGCAAGGCACTGCCGAGCCTGCTGCTCCGTGAGGCAAACCCACGCCGCGCTGCTCCCCCGCCGCCAAGTGACTCCATCGTGGCTCCTGTCCTGCTTTTAATTCCTGCACATGTATCATGCCTCGGGGAGGCATTTAAACTTGCGCCTGATATTGGGATAACAGTGTGGACTGTAATATTTGCTTTTGAATTCCTTTGAAATTTGTTCTTTTCCTTCCTACTTGCCTACGTTCTACGCCGGCAGAGCCCGGCCCCGCGCGTACCTCGCCTAGCAATAGCCCCGACCGGAAACCAGGATGGGACCAAGGAGTGAGGGGCTACGTGACAAGTTAGGCTGCTGAGTCGCGATGCTCAGGAGTCCCCCTTGGCGCACGAGCAACAAGTAGGGAGGTGTGATGTGGGTGGATCCACCATTCTACGTCTACAAAGCCCGGCCCCGCGCGTGCCTCACCCAACAATAGCCCCGACCGGAAACCAGGACGGGACCAAAGGAGTGAGGGGCTACGTGACCAGTTAGGCTCCTGAGTCGCGATGCTCAGGAGTCCCCCTTGACGCTCAAACGGCCTTCATACCTTGGCTCCGCTCGGGGAGAGGTACGCGACGAATCAGGCCTGTGGGGACCTGGCTCGGCGTGCGCCTGGGCGTGACCCTGGCGCAGCCCCCGTGCCCAGCCCCCTTGCGCGGCACTCCCGAGGGGAGGCGTTGCGATGAGGCTAGACACTGAGCACTGGGCTCCCTGAGGTTGATGCGGCCCGGAGGCCACCCTCAGTTGTTTATCACCAGCGTGGAGCATAGCCCTTCCGTATGAGTATGGGCATAGCCGCTCCTCAGCAGTGTCATCAGCCAGTGCGGAGCATGGTGCTTCCACTGGTGCGTGGGAGGGGCCCCCTCCGGGAGGAGCCCCCAGGGCGTGTACAGCCCCTCCCTGACACGTGGCTGGCACGGTAGGGCCTGGCGAGGTGTATCTGGGCACCCGTGAGCCAACGCGGGACTCACGGGGCCCTACCTCTAGGCGGGTTGCGCCTGGCACTGGGCCTTATCTTGTGTTGTGTCCCTGCAAGTTCGGTCAGATGCCTGCACTCTACGTCCTCGAGTCCCGGCCCTCGAGCTGGTCTCAGCCGTCGCTGGTATGCCAGGTCGCGATGCCGTGGTCAAGGCTAGAGGGTGAGGGCTGGAGAGCTAGTAAGAGCCCTGAGTTGCGATGCTCAGGTACCCCCCCCCTTTAACGTGCAAGTGGTCAACATGGAGAAGAAGAGGCGCCGCGGACCGGCAACAAATAATCAAGCATGGCGGTTCTAACGCATAACCGGGAATGAACGCAAATGGGGTACATGCCGCTGAGCCTGTCCCGAGCGGCTTGGGGATCTTGCAGCCCGAGGGGAGCCCCCAACAAGGTAAGCTAACGACGCGAAATAAAAGGGATACACGCCGCAGGGACGGACCCACACGGCCTGGGAATAATGCAGCCCTAGGGGCGCTCCCAGCTGGAAGCGAAACTTGAAAGATGTCACCTGATGACGCTGAAGACGAAGGGGTGTTGGTGTAGCCGGCTCGGTGGGCTGCGGAAGCCGATCCTCATGAGCCCCCAGGCCCAGGGGCCTTGGGAGGCTCCGAAGGCGCTGGCGGTTCCTCGCGGCCATCTTCATCTCCGCTAGGGCTGCGGAGCACCTGGCCTCTTGTGCCTCTGTGATGCCCCTCATGAGGTGCTGGCGTGTGTCGGCCGCGCTCGGCAAGCTGTAAGGCATGCGAACATAGCTGTGGGGTGGACCTCCGCAGCGCCCCACTCGCGAGGGCTAGAGCCGCTCCAGGGAGGCGACTTGGTTGAGCCCTGGTACGTCGACGCAGACGCGCAGCCCGCCATCCTCGCCTGGATGGGGAGCCACTGCTGGTAGGCGGCGGGCGCCTCTCATGACTCTGGACTCCTGTAGCTCCTGAATGGCCTTGCTGACGAACTCCTGTGGGTCTGGATCTCCTTGCCTTGCTCCTTCTTGAGGGAAACGTGCTTCGAAACACGCCTTCATGTGGTGCCCAGCGCCTCCCTCGTGACCCTTGCTAGGTCGGTGGCCCTCTAGGGGAGAGCCCCCGAGCCCTGCCTGAGGAGGGCACTGGGCGCGCTTTCCTATGCGATGGAAGGAGGTTCCCCCTGGGCAGGCACGGGCCTAGAGGGGCCTGCCTCCTGAGGGGCCAGGCCGGACGATGTCTTCTTCTTCTTGGGGGCGGCCTCGGGAAGCCTCCTGCTTCCGCGATCCGGGTCTTCTAGTGATGCGGCCTGAAGGGTCGCTCCAGGGAACACACTGCATCCTTCTCTTCACAGGGCACCGTGATGACTCCGCCGCTTCCTGGCATCTTGAGGACATTGTAGCCATGGTGAGTCACGGCCATGAACTTGGCCAGCGCCGGGTATCCGAGGATGGCATTGTACGGCAGGCGGATGTGAGCGACATCGAAGTCGATGAGCTCGGTGCGGTAGTTGTCGCGTGCCCCGAAGGTGACGGGGAGGTGGACCTGCCCGATCGGGACCGTGGAGCCGTCGGTGATACCGGAGAAGGGCTTGGTTGGCTGAAGCTGGCTGTAGGGCACTTGGAGGTTGTTGAATGTTTCTACGGACAGGATGTTGAGCCCTGCCCCGCCATCGATGATGGTCTTGGTGACCACCACGTTGCTGATGATTAGGGAACAAAGCATCGGGAGGACTCCGGCTGTAGCCGCACACTTGAGTTGATCTGCTGAGCTGAATGTGATGGCGCACGCCGACCACCTGAGAGGGCGCGTGGCTTCGAGCCTGGGGAGGGCTGCATTCACTTCGCGGGCGAACTGCTTGAAGATGCGCTGAGAGGCTGGGGCCTGAGCTCCGCCCAGGATGCAGGCGATCGCGCACGGCTCCTGGAAGCCCCTAGCCTCCTTGTCCTGGTGGCGGTCCTTGTTTCTCCTTGGCTACGGCGGCAGCGGTGGGAGGCCTGCGTTGCCTTGTGGGCGATCCTCGCGAGGCTGATCCCTCCAGCCTCCCTCGCGAGGTGGGTCTTGCCAGCGATCCTCACGAGGTTGGTCGCGCCACCCCTGGCGCGGGCCACGGTCTTCCCAGCGCCCTGTGTTCCTTCCTCCTCCTCGACCGTATCCCCTGTCACCACGGTCAGGGCGACGGCCGATCCTTCCTTCGCACACGGCTCGGAGTTCTTGGCATTCGCTGGTGTTGGGGGTGTGGAGGTCGTGGTACACGCAGTACCGACTGCCCTTGGGAGGTTCGGGCTGATCTCTGCCCCGCTTGGTGTCTGGTTCTGCCACGAGCATAGCAGCCCCCTTGCGCTTCACTTCCTTGGCCTTGAGCTTCTTCTCTTCTAGGTCTGCGGCAGGCAGCTCAAGGAGGGAGAGACGCCCTTCCTCAGCCCTGGCGCACTTGTTCGCCAAGTTGAACAGCTCCAAAGAAGTGCACAGGTCTTCATGCATCACCAGCTCCTCCTTCATCTTGACGTCGCGCACGCCGTCGGAGAAGGCTGAGATGATGGCCTCTTCAGTCACCTTGGGAATCTTGAGGCGTGCGTTGTTGAAGCGCTGGATGTACTTCAGAGGGTCTCCCCGGGTTGTTGCTTGATGCGGCGCATGTCGCTCACGGCGGGTGGCCGGTTGCGAGTACCTTGGAAGTTGGTGATGAAGCGGGTGCGCATCTCTTCCCAGGAGGAGATTGTGCCTGGAGCCAGGTTCAGGAGCCAGGTGCGGGCCCTGTCCTTGAGCGCCATGGGAAACCAGTTCACCATGACCTTCTCGTCTCCGTTGGCAGTTTTGATGCCCAGCTCGTAGAGCTGGAGGAACTCCGCAGGGTCGGCCGTGCCGTCGTAGCGAGGAGGCAGGTCCGGCTTGAACTTGCCTGGCCACGCGACGCTGCGCAGCTCGATGGTGTAGGCGCAGCAGCCTGCTGTGGCCACGGGAGGCCTTGGGTGATGGAGAGCCTGGTCTTGTATGTCCCCACGCGCCGGAGCAGGAGGATGGTCGCGACGTGTTGGAGCAGGGAGCGCCCGGGCAGCTTCTGGCGGGCGAGGGACTTCTTGGCAGCTCTGCTCTTGCCGCGCTGGCACCTGACGGAGCGGGTTCCGCCTAGGGGCCATGCGCCTTGGAGCCATGGCGTCTTCTTGGGGAGGAGGCGGCCGGGGCGCCGCCAGAGCCTCGTCGCCCGCGTGGGGCGGGGTGCGGTGCGGTGCAACGGAACGGACGGCGCGGGAGAACCCCCTCCAGCACGGACGAGCTCGGCGACGCTGCCAAGCCATTCTTCGTAGACGTCGTCGACGGGACGGTAGCGCAAGAGCTCGTTCGCCACGATGAGTGCAGCCCGAGCCTCCATGGGCATGCGGAGCGCGCGGGATGAAGATCCAGCTGGGGCGAGTGAGGGAATCACGGTGCGGCCGTCTTGTCGCACGGATGGATGCTGAGACGATGCTTGCTGCTCGTCCCCCGCCGGGCCGGTGGCAGCGTTGACGGCAGGTTACGGGGAACGGCGAGGACGCCCGCCGACAGGGGCCGTCTGGGCGACGCGGGAAGCGAGGGCGGCCAGGCGCTCCGCGCGGGCCCGACGTGCGTCAGACATGAGCGTGATGGTCGGAGGAGAGCGGGGCGGTGGAAGACGAATTCCGGCGCACCCCTACCTGGCGCGCCAAATGTCGGATTTCGGGTTTCGGCAGACCCTTGAGGTTCGAACACTGGGGTGCGCGTGGAGGTTTCACCTCCTACCTACCTGCACCCCTCCGCCATGCTAGGATCAAAGCTATGGAAATAACAACACATGGGACACAGGGTTTATACTAGTTCGGGCCACCGTTGTGGTGTAATACCCTACTCCAGTATGTGGTGTGTGGATTGCCTCTTGGGCTGATGATGACGAACAATACAAGGAAGAACAGCCTCGCGAGGGTCTGTTCTTGGCTGGGGCGATGAACTGATGGGAGGGGTTCAGCCACCTTTAACGAGCCTCTGTCTTCCTACCACCCAACCCCCTTGCTCTGTGGCTGGCTGGTCCTATTTATAGAGGCCCTAGTCCTCTTCCCAAATATTGAGCGGGAAGGGAGCCAACAATGGCGGGCTAATTTGAAAGGGGACAGCAAGTATCAGCTATCCTGACAAAAGCAGTCTTCGCCTGCGCAAAGCTCTGGTGATGACGCCGTCTTGGGCTCCACGGTGACCTCCATCTCGTAGTCCTCCTGGTCTTGGTCTTGTTGCACCGAAATGGCAACCTTTGCCTGACGCCTCAGTACTCCGCGGCTGCGCTTGGCCCCTTTGCACCAAAGAGGAAAGGAGGACGCTGCACGGGCTGGCACCCGCCTGGCGCCCTGAGTCGTCATGGCTTACGTCACGGGCACCACGCGAGGTACCCCGCCTTGATCTCTCCGCCTCCTCGTGAGCCAGCCTTACGAGGCCGTGCCTGAGGAAGCTCCGTGTCGTCCGCCCTGCGAGGCTTGGCCCCTCGCGAGGGTCTTGAGTTTGTGTTGGTGAAGATGGGCCATGCTGGGCCCCACTTTGATCCACGCCGCAGGCCGCAGGCAGGCCAGTCTGGGGACCCCCGTTCCCAGAACGCCGACAAAGTTGTTCCATCTTCGGTAAATGGAAGTGACAATGATGCAACTAGCCCTGCAGGCAACATTAACCTGTGCATCCGTGTGTAGTTGAAGAAGGATATTGTTCCGGAGACTGATTCTGGAGTACAAGCTGAAGTAGGTGACACCGGCAGCAACAATGGTTAGTCTGCTCCACGAGTTATTTAAGTTAGTCGTTGTTTGAAGTCATTGTGAGTAATCTATGGCACTTAATTCGTGTTAATTTCTAGAGAATGTTAGTTCATTTTAACTGAAAGTATTTCATTTCTTGTTCTGAATATTCTGCAGTAGGCTCAAATGCTAAACAAAATAAGAAGTGAAGATGGTACCCAGACAATCAAAAGCAAGAAATTTATGCCATGCTATTAGAGCGGACAAATGGGCGTACTAAACCAAGGGGTGGTTGAGGAGGTGGCAGAACTTTGTCAAGTTAATTACTGGACTGTTCAAAACATATGGTTGAGAAGCAAGCGAGCCGGTGGTATTCATGGAGTAGCAAACAAAAGGGTGAAAGATTGTGGCCGCAAGAAGATAGCATTTGATTCGGATGCTATAAAATAGATTGATTTGAGCAAAAGAACTACGCTTAAAGATCTTGCTAATGAGCTTCAAATGGTGAAGACAGCATTATGGAGAAGGTTGAAGGAGGGCAGACTGAAGCGCAATACAAATTTAATTAAATCTACATTTACTGATGACAATAAGGTAGGTCGGATTCACTTAGGTTTATCCATGTTGTATGAACTAAGCATGCCTGAAGAACCCACAATTAAAGGCATGTACAATGTCATCCATATTGATGAGAAGTGGTTCTACCGCACTAACGGTACTCAAAACTACTACTTGGCACCTGATGAAGAGGAACCCTATCGCAGCACACAGAGCAAGGGATTTATTGACAAAGTTATGTTCTTAGCAACGGTAGAAAGGCCTCGTTATGATGATGATGGTGTCATGACATTTGATGGCAAGATTGGAATTTGGCCGTTCGCATATCAGGACTTTGCAAAGAGGTGTATCCCTTACAGAGAGAGGGGGAAGAGGTAACCAAGGTTTTGCCGTCAGTGACAAAGGATGTCAGTAGAGACTATATGGTGAATAAGCTTCTACCTGCCATCAAGGCTTTGTGGCCGGCTTCGGAACGTAGACGCACAATATACATTCAGCAAGATAATGCAAAGACCCATATTTCCGTGAATGATAGTGTGTTTTGTGTAGTGGCAAAGGCGGATGGATGGGACATTAGGCTTACATGTTAGCCGCCCAACTCACCTGATTTGAACATTCTTGACTTAGGTTTCTTTG
This sequence comes from Triticum dicoccoides, assembly GCF_002162155.2. NCBI lineage: Eukaryota > Viridiplantae > Streptophyta > Magnoliopsida > Poales > Poaceae > Triticum > Triticum dicoccoides. The sequence goes on from NC_041388.1 coordinate 188,668,138, forward strand.
CGGCACTTCAGGCTCTTTTTAAGAAGATGTCCCGCGGTAAAATTGCTGATATTGTTGCGAAGGTGAAAAAAGCATATGACACATACCCGGCCGAGAGAAGCAACTGTATTTTTCTGACCCTTCAGTCATGCATGCACGAGGTACTGAAGCAGAAAGGAGGTAACCGGTACAAGGTCTCGCACATGAGGAAGTTATTTCTGGCGGCACTCAAAATGCTTCCGGACGTAGTACCCTGGGATGCTGATGTTGTAATTGCTGCTATTGAGGCCCTTCCAGATGCTTGATGTACTTCTCGTTGCTTGTTATCATTGAATTTAAACTTACTCGTACTGTACATCAACCACCATTGTTAATCTTAGCGAACTCGCTGTTATGGTGTTTTGTGATGTTTATTACTCCATGCCATCATTAATCCTAGTGAACTTGATGTTCTTTGTTTTTTAATGTTTGACTCCATGCCATCGACTCTTATCGAACTCATTGTTCATTGTTTTGTGAGTAGCACGTGGTAAGTAACAAGAACAAACAGAATGAACTTCATTCATGCCACTAATTATTTGTGTATGATGTCACTTAACATATTCATGCAATACAAAAAAGACTTTCGGCACCATTACAATTTATGAAATCACACCAAATGTTGACTGCTAAACATGGAGTAGTTGCGCCATTGATTGCGTGATCATTTCTTCATCATCTTCGAATCATACGATGTCATCAAGGACTTTAGTATGAAATCCCTATATGATTCCATTTCTAGGGGTACCGACTCTCGCATTGAATCCGGGGCATAAAGTCGTTGCACATGCACTTCACTTGCTTTGGCAGCTTGCAACTCTTCAAACTCTAAATCAATGGTTTCATCATCGCTATCGACCTCATCAAATTTGATGTCCTTGCCATTCACCACGTCGGTCTTATCGTCCTCCTCGCTATACTTGTGCTTCCCTTGATCGAAGCCTCCAGTTGTAGCACTAAAATTAAGAACAAGGGATGTCATACACGTACACATATCAACAGGAAGTAAAGTTAGTCACAAAGGTATAAATGGAACTAACCCAAACTCTATAATTTTGCTTGACGTGACAGATATTCCATAGCTACGGCAAAGGTCAGTGAGCCGAGCATTGCTTGACTTGCCATGTTTAAATTTATGTCCCATGATGCGTAGGGCTACAGTGCTGCACACTTCATGGCCTCGCCGACGGTGGCGATTCCCGCCTTGGAAGAAGTCGCACGCAAGATGTCGAGCACCATTTGTGCGCAATAACCTGGCATGTCAGACAGGTCCGACATCGTCCGTGGTCGCGTCATGAAAAATCTTCTCGGCGAGCTTGATATCGCTGGACAACGCAGAGGAGGAGTCCTTGGCGAGACACTGGCCGCGATCTTCTACCTCGCTAAACACACCCAAGGACTCATCCGTTTCTTCCACCTGACTGAAAAATTCCATAGCGGGATCATCCTCTTGGCTGAAAACATGGAGCAACGAGTTGAACCTTTCTTCCTCTAGCATTAACGCATCCATGGTGGATGAGAAAGGATGTGGCTTGGAATTTTTTGTTCGTCAGATGTTTTCTGTTTTCTAGCCTAGAGAAAGGCTTCGATCTGGTGAAGAAATACGTTCTGTACGCTCGCCAACAGGAAATAGTAAAAAAAGGATAGCATGGTACGTGAGGATCTTTTTCCTAACTAATGATAGGAGCATTTAATTTGGAACGAATGCATTCATGGGTTGGCTTGATTTTAGCGTGAGGAGGCTAGCTTCCATGTACGTGATGGTGGAGGGGTAGAAGAGGGATTATATAAGATTACATCAAATACACCTTACATTGTGGAAAATTGTAAGAAAAGCACCTTAGATAATGGAACGGACGAGCACTTCACAGTGTATTCCCTTAGGCCCAAAGATGGCGAAGTTTCATGTAGTCGACGTTCACATAACACCACTAGGGGAATCAACAACATACATAACATCAAAATATCGAACCAATACCAAATTCTCATGATTACTTATCACAATACTTCTCCCATGTGCTCAAGAATAAAATTAACTACTCAAAAACATATTCATGCTCAAGATCATAGGGGTATTCAATAGAATAATACATTTGAATATATGATCTTCCACCAAATAAACCAACTAGCATCAACTACAACATGTAATCAACACTACTAGCAACCCACACGTACCAATCTAATGTTTTGATACAAAGATTGAATACAAGAGATGAACTAGGGTTTGAGATGAGATGGTGTTGTTGATGATGTTGATGAAGATTGACCCTCCCATGATGAGAGGGTTGTTGGTGATGAGGACGGCTTCGATTTCCCCTCCCGGAGGGAAGTATCCCTGGCGGAATCTCTCCATCGGAGAGAAAACGTGCTTCTGCCCAAGTTCCGCCACGAGACAGTGGCGCTCCGTCCCAAAATTCCAATCCTTATTTTTCTTGGGAAGTGGGCTTATATACCAGAAGATGGGCACCGGAGGATGGCCAGGGGCCCCACTACCCACTAGGGCGCACCCTGGTGCCTAGCGGCCACCTGGGTAGCCCCCTCTGGTATTTCTTTTCTCTAATGATTTTTATATATTTCAAAATAAATCTCCATAAAGTTTTAGATCATTTGGAGATGTGCAAAATAGGTATCTCTGACATAGCTTTTACAGGTCCAGAATTCCAGCTGCCAGTAATCTCCCTCTTTGTGTGAACCTTGCATATTATGCGAGAAAAGGCATTAGAATTTCTCCATAAAGTGTTATATTGATTGAAACACTATAAATAACATTAGCAAAACATGATGCAAAATGGACGTATAAGTAGACAAACACATCATCCATCATGATGGTTCTCTTGTCTGGCACATAACCATTAGAAGAAAATGTGCATGAATGATATGATGCAACAATGGAGATATTCATGGCACTCGGCATATGGTGAAAAGATGGGAGACAAGTATTGACGGTGTCCTAGATTATGGGGTGCCAACCATGTCAGCCCATGTTCCTCGAATTGGGCCGATGGGCCCTCATTCATTCTCAAGAAGGACTTCGGAGGCTATACGCAGGAGGCGTGATCAAGCCTACATCTACCGAAGACTTGTCGTATACCCCAAGACTACTCCTGCCGTCTCATGCCTAGATGTCGACCTTATAACCCTAGATACCCAACCCGGCGTGTATATAAGTCGTATGGTTTAGCCCATATAGGGGACATCAACACAATATCATTCACCTAGCCCTAGAGTTAGACCAGATCGTACGATCTCGAGGTAGATCAACTCTGTACTCGATACATCTATATCAATATAAACAAGAGCGTGGCGTAGGGTTTTACCTCCATCAAGAGGGCCCGAACCTGGGTAAAACATCGTTTCCATGTTGTTGTTACCATCTGTCCGAGATCCACAGCTCGAGACCCCTACCCTAAGTTCTGCCAGTTTTCACACCGACACTGGTGCTTTCATTGAGAGTTCCGCTGCGGGGTTAACAGAAGGATCGACGGCTCATCTACAGATGCAGCAATGGCTGCGGGATTGTTTACGCCCCCAGAAAACTTGTTGTGTTCGGCACCATGATCTTCTGCACCGGCTCTACTGGCCATCTGGCGTTCGTCGAAAACTACACCCCATGTCGGATCATGAACTTTGGTGGCCTCGAGTACACCGTAGATTCCCACGGCAAACTCGTCATGTCAGGCTGGACGCCCGGCCTAACCTCCTTTGGGGACATTGGGCCAGGAACCTTGGCGTCACCAAAGAGCCCCGTGTAACAACTCTGGACGGTCCCCTCTTAGTCTCTAGCCCGGACATCGATTTGGCTCCCACCTCTAAAGCTAAGTCAGGCTTAGAGCCGACCCTTATGCAGGATCTAGGATCACTCTCATATCCCCTTCATGCTGAAAACATGCCAACCTATACGTAGGGCACACTTTGAGTCAGCCATGCCTATAGCCAAGCCATAAAATCCGAAGAGCTATCCCACCTCAATGAGATGCTTAACAGTATCCAGAGAATGTCTATCTCGGACGGTAAGACTTCGGCTTACGATTAGATCGGACTTAAGGACAATGATCGGGAAATTTACGTACCACCCACCACCCACCTAGTCACTATGGTCGATGACTTAACCGATGTGTTGGACTACGACGAGGCCACGGACATGGATGAAGATGCCAATGGCCCCACAAAAAACACCTTGCCTCTGATAAACACTGGCAGGTGGACCTATGATCTATACATGGTTGATACTCCCAGATCTCCTCCAAGGCATCGGCAGTGACGCAGAACGGGTAACAATAGGTAACCAAGTGGCAATAATGTTACCGTCGATGACAGCGACGTAGTAGCCGGTGACGCTAATATCCCCGAGGAGGACTCTCAAGCCTCCCCAATGTGGAATGGCAATCGCTAAGTAAACCCCGAGGATTTAGATCCCGACGACCTCTTTGAAGGGGCCGATGACAATTACATGCCGGAGTCAGAGGAAGATGAGAGCCTCGGCACCGAGGACTACATGGTCACCGAAGACACTCTCGAACAAGAGCGCTTCCTACGGGACCTCATCCCCACCGCTCGGAGCATGAAACGTGAGCAGCAACTGCAAGCCAACATAGATGTGTTGAATGAAAAGTGAGACAAAGTACTCTTATCCAAACAACGTCTCAAAGACCGACGCTCTAGTGCACTGAAATCATACCCATGAAGGCGTCTACAAGCCTGGCGAGGAGCCGCCCAAAGGCCGAATACAACATGCCTGGCACCCCTAGGAGAGATAGCAACAAGCCTGGCGAGGAGCCGCCCAAACACCGAATACAACACCAACGATCCAAGGGGCATCGAGTCAGGGAAAGCAATATAGGCACTGGAGAAGATGACACCGTGGACAATGCGGAAGACCTCCGCGACCCGCCCCCGAGCAACAACTTGATGGATCAGAAGGGCATGGGGCTCAGTATAACCCTGAGGACCCCAATGACTCCAAAGATAGTAATTATTTGTCTTTCTCCGAAGAGGAGGTCAGCCTCGGAGCCGAGGATTTCATCGTTCCGGAGGATCTACTGGACCAAGAGCGGTTCAAACAGCAACTCATAGCCACTGTGCGAAGCTTGAAGAAGAAGAAGCAGCAGCTGAAGGCTGAACAGAACACCCTCAGTGATAGATGGACAAAAGTCCTGGCAGTCGAAGAAGGGTACGGCTATGAATAGCAAACCAAAAGCTACCCAAACCGGAAGCAGCTCCCACATTTCGACGACGAGGCCCTAGCACCCGCACCACCAAGATATACACAGGCAGAATGGCCAGACCGCCCCCCTTGAGGAAGGGATAGGCCAGCTCAAGAGGCCGAACACCCACCTGCCCCCTTGTCACAAAGGCATGGAGGCAACACAACCAGAATACCAATATGATCTCCTGCACGACCTGGCTATTAGAGCAGGGCAGACAAGATCCATCTACGGATCTTGAGATTACGCCCCAGCTGGATAGGTGAGATACCAAACATGGCGCGACCAAAATGATAGATTTTGGGAGCATCCCCGGGCCGATATGACAACTGATCCCCGGCGTGATGTAGCCTGGGTCAGGGGCACCACTCATCTGATGTGCTTCATGGATGAGGTAATGCAGCATCAATTGCCCGAAGGGTTTAAACACGTAAACATTGAAGAATACGACGGGAACACAGACCCGAGCATATGGATCGAAGATTTTCTTCTCCACATTCATATGGCTCAAGGAGACGATCTCCACACCATAAAATACCTACCACTTAAGCACAAAGGACCAACAAGGCATTGGTTCAACAACCTCCCTGAAAACTCCATAGGGAGTTGGGAAGAGCTCAAGGATGCTTTCAGTGCCAACTTTCAAGTCACTTATGTCCAGCCTCCGGATGTCGATGACCTAAGCCATGTGCTCCAACAGCTCGGTCAATCAGCCTGATAGTTTTGGAATCGGTTTTTGACAAAAAAGAACCAAATTGTCGACTGCCCGGATGCTAAAGCTATAGCTGCATTCTAGCATAGTATCCGGGATGAATGGCTCACACGCCAACTTGACCAATATATGCCCAGGATGATGTTGGCACTCACCTCTCTCATGACCCGCTTTTGTGCATGAGAAGACAACTGGTTGGCTCGGATAAGCACCAACCCCGAAGACTCCGACACCTCGAAAGTCGGAGATGGAAACGGGAAACCACGGTGCAACAAAAATAAATGCCGCCAGAACTGCAGTGAAGCCGAAGACACGACAAAACATCTGGACAGGCCCACTAAGTTGGACACAATTCTGGACAGGCCCTTCCAGATCCACAGAACATCTGACAAAACCGGCAACCACACCAATGTAGCAAGGACGACGGGGAACCCCACAGGCTGAACAACGGGGGCCAGAAATAGTTCTCCTGAGGTAAAGATGGTGAATACGATCTATGTCACCCATATACCCAAGAAGGAGCAAAAACATGCACTCCAGGATGTCTACACCACAGAGCCTGTAGCCCTGAAATTTAACCCATGGTCGGCATGCCTGATCACTTTCAACTGTAGAGACCATCCGACCAGTATCAGTCATGGAGGATCGGTAGCCCTGGTTCTTGACCCTATTATCGATGGGTACCACCTCACTATAGTCCTCATGGACGGAGGTAGTAGCCTCAATCTGACTTATTCAGATACAGTGAGGAAAATGGGTATTGACGTATCAAGCATTAAACCTAGTAACACTACTTTCAAAGGGGTAATCCCGGGCATGGAGGCCTGCTGCTCGGGCATCCTCACTTTGGAAGTAGTGTTCGGCTCATCGGACAAGTTCCGTAGCGAAAACTTGATCTTCGACATTGTCCCTTTTTGCAACGCTATCACACACTTCTGGGCCGAACAGCGTTTGCTCATTTAAACGATGTCCCCCATTATGCATACCTAAAGTTAAAGATGCCCAGACCTAAGGGCGTCATGACAATCAATGGCAACATGGAGCGCTCACTTCAGACTAAGGAACATACACCGACTCTAGAAGCCGAAGTCCAAACCAGCATCGAGGGGCCCAAGTATCAGCCCACCGTCAAGGCACGAGAATCAAGGGAATGAGCACGTGCTCTATATCCATTTGAAGAGCCTCCCTAAGATCCGATTAAATAGGGGTACACCCCCCACAGCATGCCCAACCCACTCACACACCACGTGCCTCGTTAGCACAACTTCACGCTCAAGATACCATGGGCTGCCATGGGCCTAAACTAAACCAAATGCCAAGTGCTCGGCTTAACCGAGCTACGGTCACACACGTCTTCAGACGCCAACAGGTACCATCTAGGACCTACCCAACATGAAGCTAGAACAACACGACGACCTCCCAAGGCTCCTCGTCAAGGGCCTATCCAAATAGAAGCAAAGTCGCGGACGTGCAGCAGGGCATAGTAGGGACATCAACCCACGCATCAAGGCCTCATGTCAACCATTCATCTATAAAACCTTCTTCTTCTTATAAAGTGCCTATAACAGATGTCATGAGCTCATTGGAAATAAAAACTGTCTTCTACTATCCTCTAGCAGTCATTTATATTGCACCTTTTTCTGCTCTTCGACTAGTTCGACATACATTTTCTCTGAGATGCAATCGGCTAATCGACCAGGGGCTCGACCATAATACTCGCGCCATGCATCAAGTCCAGCACTAATTTTTCTCTGTGTGTTCGGCGTCTCGGATATTGCATTATATGAATTGGTTCTGAATTATGTCTTGGGTCAATAGGTGGGTTACCCGGCTCCTATGTTAACCTTCTTACATTTCCCACATTCAGCTAAGAAGATAAAGGGAAAACCATTGCGATCGTAATTCTGGCTAGCCTGGTTAAGTACATCACCAAAGAAAGCCGAAAACTAACTGTCATAATAAGCGAGAACTGGTGTCAAACCCAAAATTGGTAGCGATTACCCCATGTTATATGAAGGGTTTGCCTTTGCACAAACCATGTGTTACATACCTCGGCTCTCCCGAACATCACAAAACACAAGGGGCTAGTCACTAGCCCCCGCAGTGAACCTCCTATGGCTTAGTGTAAGTAATAAAACTGCATAGTCTGATTGCCTCGTTTCCCTCATACACTGCCGCCTCCGGGCACCAAGATGTTGGCTATGGGTCACAATGCAGAGGACGAAAGACCCCTCATAGCATCTACATGGGGGCTGAAGCCGATGACTGGTCACTTTCAAGTTCAAAACGGCCGCACAGGAGTCAAACTAAATAAAAAAGATACATGTATAATAAACCATACAAAACAACCTCATTCTGAAGCAAAAGGTCCAATTGTAATTAAACACATGATAGTTCATTCATTCAAGGATTACATCTTTGGGATACTGGTCCTCGATCACCCGAGCACCATCTATCATGATGGGGAAATATCGTTCGAGACATCGATTCTCCTTTCCAGTAGGACGGGGACTGGTGGCCATCTCAGCTGGCTTGATCTTGGGCCAGTGCACCATGGTCTTCGCGAAGGCCATTCAAGCTCCCTCAATGCAGAGAGAGCGCTTAACAACGTCAATCCCGAAAGTCGCGTCACGCAGCTTCTGCACCAGCCCAAAGTAATTACTTGGTATTGGCTCTACAGCCCACAGCCAGACACAAAGGTCCTTCATGGCCGGTTCTGACATCCGATGCAGCTCCATCAGTTGCTTCATCTAGTTTCTCAGGAGGGGAGGGTGTTCGAGCACCTGGAATTGTGCCCAGAACAACTTGTGTTTCAATATCACCCTCTCGAGATGCATAATACCTCGCTGTGTCCACAGCCCTCCTCGGGAGCTCCGCAAATGCGCCTGAGGAACACCAGACTCATGTGTGCAACGCGGACCTATGGCCACCAAAGACACTCTATAGTAAGTACGGCTTACCATTGACAATTTTCTTCACTTGACGGAGCTCCTCTTGGGCACCTCGCGTCTCCGTCTTGGCCTCCTAGACTTCCTGCTTCACCTAGGACAAGTCGTTTGCTTGACCCTTACTTTTCTGCTCAAGGTCCTCACATTTAATGACGGCATCCTTGAGCTCCTACTACACTTTGGCCACTCGGGCCTCATGCTTCTCACTGACGGTCTTCACAGTCTTGAGTTTAGCGGTTGCCTGCTCGGCCGCCGCCTTCTATTCGGCTGCCTATTCCTTGGCCTTCTTCAATTAGGCCTTGAGCCCCCCGACTTCTCCAGTTACAGCTGCAATTATAATTAAGCACCTCTTGCTTAGCGATCATCCCGAATACCTTGTTCGACAAGAGAAGTACATATTACTAAGTCTCAATCAGACTAACATTACGCTTCGTCAAACCGCTTGTTGACGAGGTCAGCTCCTCATTAGAGCTTTTGAGCTTCTGATGCATCTCACCCAGCATCGTAGCATTAGCAGCCGCCGCCAAGCATGAGGTCGACAAAAAACAACAAAGAAGACCACATTGTTTAAAACTCCTGATTCCATGATTTTTGATCCTCTGCCAGGTTTTTCAATCCTGGCAGAGTCTAGAGGGATGTTATATACAAGGATGGTGCAACTTTGTTTAAAAAATCCGCCTTATGGAAAGAACATTACATGGCTTACCTCGAAGCCCGTCAGAAGGCCACTGAAGGCTTCCTTCAGTCCGCTGTTAACGGACCGAATACTTTGCAGCACCATGCCCATTAGGGAACGGTGCTCCGCATTGATGGAGGAGCTATTCAAAGCCTCCTCCATTACATTCGGCCACCCAGCCGCTATCCGATCGCAGGTGTTCAGTGCTAGCGGCGGGGCCCCGGCTCCCCCTTCAACGGAGGACCAAATTGATGCCTCTGAAGGCCTAGGGGGCTCTGGAGCCATTTTTCGGGAGGGCTCGGGTCGGCCGGACTCCCCCTTCTTGCTTCCCAGGAGGGATCCCCCTCCCGGTCTTCAGTGATTGAGGTATTGACCATGGCCATGACCTCGTCGCCACCTCCCGTGTCCGGGCCGGGAGGGGTCCTTCGAGACAGTACCTCCATGGCCTCCCCAGTGGCCAAAGGAGGCGTAGGGCGCGACACGGTCTCACTCTCCGCCGGTTCGGCTGACGGAGAATTCCCTTCCGAGACACGGTCGGTAGGGACGTCGCGCGGTGGACTATAACATAAAGTACACACAAACTATTGATAATAGACAAAATAAAACAAGTGCCCAGGAATCTCCGGATCCGTACCTTTCGGCGGGGAGCTTGGCTCTGGGGTTCCTCTTGGGAACCTATTCGGACACTGCATATTCCTCTTCGGAATCCAAGCTATCATCAAGCAGGACCAACTTGGGCTTGCGTTGCTTCTTCGGGGCACAGGGGGGGGGGGGCTGCTCCTCCTCGACGTCTTCTGATGCCGCCCTCTTCCTCGTATGGGAGGAGCCTCTCTCCTGTTCGTCGTCCTCGTCCTGCTCCCCTCGGGGGCGGAGGGAGCTTGGGTCTCCCCAGACTTAGTGTCCGGATGTGCTCTTGAGCGGAGGCTTCTCTGGTCTCCCTCACCTCGCTCTTCTTCTTCTTCTTGTTGTTCTTCTGCTCTTTCCTTTCCGGCACCTAGTACGGCACCACGGTCAGCATATCCTCTAACAGAGTTGACGGTATTCGGGTTGCGGGGCCGGGCTGTCCATCTACACGGCTTTATCGAGCCAGCCCTCGAAGAAGGGGAAGAAAGAGTCGGGTCTCTTGTTGAAGAACGAATAGACAAATACAAGATAGTAAAAGCCTCATTACCTTCTTAGGGGGGCTCAGAGTTGAGGCCGATATTCTCCTCCTTGGCCGGCCACTCCTTCTGGTTTTGAATAACACCTTCCACAACTTGTCATGGTGGTTCCATATAAGTGAAGCATGGTGACAGGGTCTTTGGACTTGTAGTCCCACATTGGGGCGTCCAGTTGCAGGCAAGGGAGGTGGCGGCGGCAGAGCATCACCTGAATTATGTTGGTCAACTTGGCGCCCGGATTTTTCATGTTGATGATGTGCTTCTGCAGCAGCTCCACCTCTACGGGAGACCCCCAGTCAAGGCCCGTCTTGGTCCATGAGGTTAGGCTCACCGGGGGTCTGGATCTAAATTCGGGGACCGCCCCCAAGCTACATCGCGTGGCTCCGTGATGTTAAACCACTCTTTCTGCCAAACTTTGATAATATCTATGAATGTGCCCTCCAGACACTCGACCTGGGCGAGCTTGCTGACCATCGCTCCCTCATAGTCTACCTAGTGGTCGTCGATGATATTTGGTTTGGCACTGAAGATCTTCAGCCACAGGACGAAAGGGGGCTGGATCCAAAGAAAGGCCTCGCAGACGATGATGAAGGCCAAGATGAGGAGGAAGGAGTTCAGAGCTAGATCGTGAAAATCCAGCCCATAAAAAACATTATCCCCCTAACGAAGGGGTGGGGCGGGAAGCCTAGACCCATGATGAAATGGGGTGACAAACACTACCCTCTTGCCTGGTCGGGGCATCGGGATAGCCTGGCCCTCGTCTGGAGCTCGAGTGAGCAACGTTGGCCGGAAGGTAGGCCACGCGCTTCACATCTTTGATATCCTTATTGGTGATGATGGAGGCCTCCCACTTGCCTCCCGCGCAGGATCCGGTCATGGCTGATTTGAGGGAAGAGTTGGTGGGGATTCCTTGAGGAAAGATGGGAAGATTGGGAAGGCGATGTCAAGAGGAAGGAGAAAGTGTGAGGAGATAGTTATGGTCATTTCCCTTTTATAGGCTGCCGTAATACCAAAGGTCCATTTATTGCGCCACAGACCTCGCCAGTTCCGGATATAATCGTGGCATTATGCGTGAATGTGATAACCCAAAACTATTGATCGTATCCCTTAAAGGGTGGGCACGATCTCCGCCTTGATGGGACGTGCCAATGGAGGCGTTGCCTCAAACCACGAATCGAGCTTTCACAATGGTTCGACGTTTATGACCTGGTGTGACCCTTCGCTCAAAGTTGTGAGGCGAGGGCACTATTCACACTTGGACAGTTGGCCTTCGAGTCTAAGCAACATCTGCAATTTGGATTCCGAACATTACCTGGTTAGCACATGGCTGAATTCCACCTTAGCAGCTCTTGGAACCTGACTAAAGGAGATTATGCCGAACATGAAGAAGGAGAGGAACTCACCCCGCAAGCCGGAGACATCAGGTGTATAAAGATCTCAAGACACGATGAAGCACCGGCGTTGGAGGCAAGTTAAGGGGCTACTAAGGAAGTCCTAGATTAGGGGGGTCCTTGTCGTGCCGGTCTATCTCTCATGGGCCAGACGGTTGGGCCACACTACCAATTCTAGAAGGCCGAACTATGAGGAGACTCCCTATCTGGGCAGGAAGCCTTGGGTGCCTTGGTGTGTCCTCCAAGTCTAGATAGATGATTCGGCATGCTTATTCTTTCTGTGTAAAAGACCATGTGTAACCATAGTTCTCCTCATGTCTATATAAACCAGAGAGTTTAGTCCGTAGAGGCTAGAACAACAACCATCATACTACTCGCCTAGGGTTTTAGTTCATCTGATCTCGTGGTAGATCGACTCTGTAATCCTCATATACACTTCAATATAATCAAGCAGGACATAGGGTTTTACCTCTTAGAGAGGGCCTGAACCTGGGTAAACATCGTGTCCTCCGTCCCTTGTTCCCCATTGATCCAAGATCCACAGCTCAGGACCCCCCTACCCGATATCCACTGGTTTTGACACCAACACCGACCCCCTAGAGATCAGGACAGGCCAATGCAGGAAAACCACAACACTTGGCCGGCTCCACGCCATTATGGCAAGGACCTCGTGGACTACCTAGACCCTCACGGCGTTCAACATCACATCGAGGCAAAAAGGGCACCTCCTTGGCCCATCTATGGATCAAGAGGACCCATGATGACTGATACGTCTCCAACGCATCTATAATTTTTGATTGCTCCATGCTATATTATCTACTATTTTAGACATTATTGGGCTTTATTTTCCACTTTTATATTATTTTTGGGACTAACCTATTAACCGGAGGCCTAGCCCGGAATTGCTGTTTTTGCATGTTTTAGGGTTTCGAAGAAAAGGAATATCAAACGGAGTCCAAACGGAATGAAACCTTCGGAAACGTGATTTTCTCATCAGATAAGATCCCGGAGACTTGGAACGTCCGTCAAGAAAGCCACGAGGTGCTCATGAGGGTAGGGGCGCCCCCCCTAGGGCGCGCCCCCTGCCTCATGGGCCCCTCGAAGCTCCATTGACGTATGAGTGGAGTAATAGTAGTAGATGCAGAGTCGTTTCGGTCTACTTGTCTCGGACGTGCTGCCTATATACATGGTCATACCTAGATATTCTCATAACTATGCTCAATTGTGTCAATTGCTCAACAGTAATTTGTACACCCACCGTAGATTATGCTATCTTGAGAGAAGCCACTAGTGAAACCTATGGCCCCTGGTACTTTATTTAGTTTGCATCTTTATACCGAAAATACCAAAAATATTATTTATCATCTCTATCAGATCTCACTTTCGTAACTGACCGTGAAGGGATTGACAACCCCTAAGCACGTTGGTTGCGTTGAGCTATTGTTTTTGTGTAGGTACGAGGGACTCGAACATAACCTCCTACTGGATTGATACCTTGGTTCTCAAAATCTGAGGGAAATACTTACGCTACTTTGCTGCATCATCCCTTCCTCTTCGGGGAAATCCAACGCAGTACGCAAGAGGTAGCAAGAAGAATTTCTGGCGCCGTTGTCGGGGAGTCTGCACAAAAGTCAACATACCAAGTACCCATCACAATCCCTATCTCCTGCATTACATTATTTGCCATTTGCCTCTCGTTTTCCTCTCCCCCACTTCACCCTTGCCGTTCTATTCGCCCTAGCTCTCTCTCTATCCTCCCTCTCCTTCCCATTTGCCTCTTTTGCCTGTTTCTTGTTTGCTGGTATGGTTGGAATAGTTGTTTATTTATCACTAAACAGAGAACCTAAGATCTATGGATCCTCATCTGCTTGCTAATCTCTTTAAGAGATCCAATTATGTTGAACCAATTGCTAGTGAGTTTTGTGCACTAGATTATCTTTATGAAGTTTTGCTTGAAATTCATGAATCTGAAAATTGCGATGAAGTATTTTACGAACTGATTCATGATAGATGTTTGAATAAAAATCATGATTGCAATGATGTTATTATAAATTCTATTAATGTCAATTGTGCTAATAATATGCAAAACCCTAAGCTTGGGGATGCTAGTTGTTGGAAATATGCCCTAGAGGCAATAATAAAAGGATTATTATTATATTTCCTTGTTCATGATAATTGTCTATTGTTCATGCTTTAATTGTATTATCCGGAAATCATAATACATGTGTGAATACATAGACCACAATGTGTCCCTAGTGAGCCTCTAGTTGACTAGCTTGTTGATCAACAGATAGTCATGGTTTCCTGGCTATGGACATGGGGATGTCATTGATAACGGGATCACATCATTAGGAGAATGATGTGATGGACAAGACCCAATCCTAAACATAGCACAAGATCGTATAGTTCATTTGCTAGAGTTTTCCAATGTCAAGTATCTTTTCCTTAGACCATGAGATCGTGTAACTCCCGGATACCGTAGGAGTGCTTTGGGTGTACCAAACGTCACAACGTAACTGGGTGACTATAAAGGTATACTGCGGGTATCTCCGAAAGTGTCTGTTGGGTTGACACGGATCAAGACTGGGATTTGTCACTCCGTATGACGGAGAGGTATCACTGGGCCCACTCGGTAATGCATCATCATAATGAGCTCAAAGTGACCAAGTGTCTGGTCATGGGATCATGCATTACGGTACGAGTAAAGTGACTTGCCGGTAACGAGATTGAACGAGGTATTGGGATACCGACCATCGAATCTCGGGCAAGTAACATACCGATTGACGAAGGGAATTGTATACGGGGTTGCTTGAATCCTCGACATCGTGGTTCATCCGATGAGATCATCGAGGAGCATGTGGGAGCCAACATGGGTATCCAGATCCCGCTGTTGGTTATTGACCGGAGAGCGATCTCGGTCATGTCTACATGTCTCCCGAACCCGTAGGGTCTACACACTTTAGGTTCGGTGATGCTAGGGTTGTAGGGATATGTATATGCAGTAACCCTAATGTTGTTCGGAGTCCCGGATGAGATCCCGGATGTCACGAGGAGTTCCGGAATGGTCCGGAGGTAAAGAATTATATATAGGAAGTGCTATTTCGGCCGTTGGGACAAGTTTCGGGGTCACCGGTATTGTACCGGGACCACCGGAAGGGTCCCGGGGGTCCACCGGGTGGGGCCACCTATCTCGGAGGGCCCCATGGGCTGAATTGGGAAGGGATCCAGCCCAAAGTGGGCTGGGGTGCCACTTCCCCTAGGGCCCATGCGCCTAGGGTGGGGAAACCCTAAAGGGGGGCGCCCCCTTGCTTGGGGGGCAAGCCCCCCACCCCTTGGCCGCCGCCCCCCTAGGAGATTGCATCTCCTAGGGCCGCCGCCCCCCCTAGGCCCCCCTATATATAGTGGGGGGGATGGAGGACCTCTTACCTTTGCCTTTGGTGCCTCCCTCTCCCTCTCCAACACATCCTCCTCCTCCATAGAGCTTGGCGAAGCCCTGCCGGAGTACTGCAGCTCCATCACGACCACGCTGTCGTGCTGCTGCTGGAGCCATCTTCCTCAACCTCTCCTTGCCCCTTGCTGGATCAAGAAGAAGGAGACGTCACGCTGACCGTACGTGTGTTGAACGCGGAGGTGCCGTCCGTTCGGCGCTAGGATCTCCGGTGATTTGGATCACGTCGAGTACGACTCCCTCATCCCCGTTCTTTGAACGCTTCCGCTCGCGATCTACAAAGGTATGTAGATGCATCCGATCACTCGTTGTTAGATGAACTCATAGATGGATCTTGGTGAAACCGTAGGAAATTTTTTGTTTTCTGCAACGTTCCCCAACAATGGCATCATGAGCTAGGTCTATGCGTAGTTCTCTTTGCATGAGTAGAACACAATTTGTTGTGGGCGTAGATGTTGTCAACTTTCTTGCCGCTACTAGTCTTATCTTGCTTCAGCGGTATTGTGGGATGAAGCAGCCTGGACCAACCTTACACGTACGCTTACGTGAGACCGGTTCCACCGACTAACATGCACAAGTTGCATAAGGTGGCTGGCGGGTGTCTGTCTCTCCCACTTTAGTTGGAGCGGATTTGATGAAAAGGGTCCTTATGAAGGGTAAATAGAAGTTGACAAATCACGTTGTGTCTTTCACGTAGGTAAGAAAACGTTCTTGCTAGAACCCTATTTCAGCCACGTAAAACTTGCAACAACAATTAGAGGACGTCTAACTTGTTTTTGCAGCAAGTGCTTTATGATATGATATGGCCAAAGTTGTGATGAATGATGAATGATATATATGTGATGTATGAGATGTTCATGCTATTGTAATAGGAATCACGACTTGCATGTCGATGAGTATGAAAACCGGCAGGAGCCATAGGAGTTGTCTTTATTTTTTGTATGACCTGCGTGTCATTGAGAAACGCCATGTAAATTACTTTACTTTATTGCTAAACGTGTTAGCCATAGTAGTAGAAGTAATAGTTGGCGAGATCATGGTGATGGAGATCATGGTGTTATGCTGGTGACAAGATGATCATGGAGCCCCAAGATGGAGATCAAAGGAGCTATGTGATATTGGCCATATCATGTCACTTTTATTATTTGATTGCACGTGATGTTTATCATGTTTCTGCATCTTGTTTACTTAGAATGATGGTAGTAAATAAGATGATCCCTCATAATAATTTCAAGAAAGTGTTCCCCCTAACTGTGCACCATTGCGACAGTTCGTTGTTTCGAAGCACCACGTGATGATCGGGTGTTAGATTCCAACATTCACATACAAAGGGTGTAAGACAGATTTACACATGCAAACACTTAGGTTGACTTGACGAGCCTAGCATGTACAGACATGGCCTCGGAACACAGAAGACCGAAAGGTCGAGCATGAGTCGTATAGAAGATACGATCAACATGAAGATGTTCACCGATGTTAACTAGTCCGTCTCACGTGATGATCGGACACGGCCTAGTTAACTCGGATCATGTTATACTTAGATTACTAGAGGGATGTCTATCTAAGTGGCAGTTCATTGAATAATTTGATGAACATAATTATCATGAACTTAGTCTAAATTTTTTACAATATGTCTTGTAGATCAAATGGCCAACGTAGTCCTCAACTTCAACGCGTTCCTAGAGAAAACCAAGCTAGAAGACGATGGCAGCAACTACACGGACTAGGTCCGAAACCCGAGGATCATCCTCATAGCTGCCAAAAAATATTATGTCCTACAAGCACCGCTAGGTGACGCACCTGTTCTCCCTGCAAAACAAGACGTTATGAACGCTTGGCAGGCACGTATCGATGACTACTCCCTCGTTCAGTGCGGCATGGTTTACAGCTTAGAGCCGGGGCTCCAAAAGCGTTTTGAGAGACACGGAGCATATCAGATGTTCGAAGAGCTGAAAATGGTTTTCCAAGCTCATGCCCGGGTCGAGAGATATCAAGTCTCTGACAAGTTCTTCAGCTGTAAGATGGAGGAAAACAGTTCTGTCAGTGAGCACATACTCACTATGTCTGGGTTGCATAACCGCTTGACTCAACTGGGAGTTAATCTCCCGGATGACGCGGTCATTGACAGAATCCTTCAGTCGCTTCCACCGAGCTACAAGAGCTTTGTGATGAACTTCAATATGCAGGGGATGGAAAATACCATTCCTGAAGTATTTGCAATGCTGAAATCAGCAGAGGTAGAAGTCAAAAAGGAACATCAAGTGTTGATGGTGAATAAAACCACTAAGTTCAGGAAGGGCAAGGGTAAGAAAGCCTTCAAGAAGGACGGCAAGGGAGTTGCCGCTCCCGGCAAGCAAGCTGCCGGGAAGAAGCCGAAGAATGGACCCAAGCCCGAGACTGAGTGCTTTTATTGCAAGGGAAGTGGTCACTGGAAGCGGAACTGCCCCAAATACTTAGCGGACAAGAAGGCCAGAATCACGAAAGGTATATGTGATATACATGTAATTGATGTGTACCTTACCAGTACTCGTAGTAGCTCCTGGGTATTTGATACCGGTGCGGTTGCTCACATTTGTAACTCAAAACAGGAGCTACAGAATAAGCGGAGACTGGCGAAGGACGACGTGACGATGCGCGTCGGGAATGGTTCCAAGGTCAATGTGATCGCCGTCGGCACGCTACCTCTACATTTACCTTCGGGATTAGTTTTAAACCTTAATAATTGTTATTTAGTGCCAGCTTTGAGCATGAACATTGTATCAGGATCTCGTTTAATTCGAGATGGCTACTCATTTAAATCCGAGAATAATGGTTGTTCTATTTATATGAGAGATATGTTTTATGGTCATGATCCGATGGTGAATGGTTTATTCTTAATGAATCTCGAGCGTAATGCTACACATGTTCATAGTGTGAGTACCAAAAGATGTAAGATTGATAATGATAGTCCCACATACTTGTGGCACTGCCGCCTTGGTCACATAGGTGTCAAACGCATGAAGAAGCTCCATGCTGATGGACTTTTAGAGTCTCTTGATTACGAATCATTTGACACGTGCGAACCATGCCTCATGGGTAAAATGACCAAGACTCTGTTCTCAGGAACAATGGAGCGAGCAACCAACTTATTGGAAATCATACATACTGATGTGTGCGGTCCAATGAGTGTTGAGGCTCGCGGTGGCTATCGTTATGTTTCACCCTCACTGATGACTTGAGTAGATATGGGTATGTCTACTTAATGAAACACAAGTCTGAGACCTTTGAAAAGTTCAAGGAATATCAGAGTGAGGTTGAGAATCAACGTGACAGGAAAATCAAGTTCCCGCGATCAGATCGTGGAGGAGAATACTTGAGTCACGAGTTTGGCACACACTTAAGAAAATGTGGAATAGTTTCACAACTCACGCCGCCTGGAACACCTCAGCGTAATGGTGTGTCCGAACGTCGTAATCGCACTCTATTAGATATGGTGCGATCTATGATGTCTCTTACTGATTTACCGCTATCTTTTTGGGGCTATGCTTTAGAGACTGCCGCATTCACTTTAAATAGGGCTCCGTCGAAATCCGTTGAGACGACACCATATGAATTATGGTTTGGGAAGAAACCTAAGCTGTCGTTTCTAAAAGTTTGGGGATGCGATGCTTATGTCAAGAAACTTCAACCTGAAAAGCTCGAACCCAAGTCGGAAAAATGCGTCTTCATAGGATACCCTAAAGAAACTATTGGGTATACCTTCTACCTCAGATCCGAAGGCAATATCTTTGTTGCCAAGAATGGATCCTTTCTAGAGAAGGAGTTTCTCTCGAAAGAAGTGAGTGGGAGGAAAGTAGAACTTGATGAAGTATTACCTCTTGAACCGGAAAATGGCGCAACTCAGGAAAATGTTCTTGAGGTGCCTGCACCGACTAGAGAGGAAGTTAATGATGATGATCAAGATACTTCTGATCAAGCTCCTAGTGAAATTCGAAGGTCCACAAGGACACGTTCCACACCAGATTGGTACGGCAACCCTGTCTTTGAAATCATGTTGTTAGACAACGGTGAACCTTCGAACTATGAAGAAGCGATGGCGGGCCCAGATTCCGACAAATGGCTGGAAGCCATGAAATCCGAGATAGGATCCATGTATGAAAACGAAGTATGGACTTTGACTGACTTGCCCATAGAGCGGCGAGCCATAGAAAATAAATGGATCATTAAGAAGAAGACGGACGCGGATGGTAATGTGACCATCTATAAAGCTCGGCTTGTCGCTAAGGGTTATCGACAAGTTCAAGGGGTTGACTACGATGAGACTTTCTCAACGGTAGCGAAGCTGAAGTCCGTCCGAATCATGTTAGCAATTCCCGCATTCTATGATTATGAAATATGGCAAATGGATGTCAAAACGGCATTCCTTAATGGTTTCCTTAAGGAAGAATTGTATATGATGCAGCCGGAAGGTTTTGTCGATCCTAAGTATGCTGACAAGGTGTGCAAGCTCCAACGCTCGATTTATGGGCTGGTGCAAGCATCTCGGAGTTGGAACATTCGCTTTGATGAGATGATCAAAGCGTTTGGGTTTATGCAGACTTATGGAGAAGCCTGCGTTTACAAGAAAGTGAGTGGGAGCTCTGTATCATTTCTCATATTATATGTAGATGACATACTTTTGATGGGAAATGATATAGAGCTTTTGGACAGCATTAAGGCCTACTTGAATAAGAGTTTTTTCAATGAAGGACCTTGGAGAAGCTGCTTATATATTAGGCATCAAAATCTACAGAGATAGATCAAGACGCCTCATAGGTCTTTCACAAAGCACATACCTTGATAAGATATTGAAGAAGTTCAATATGGATCAGTCCAAGAAGGGGTTCTTGCCTGTGTTGCAATGTGTGAAATTGAGCTCAGCTCAATGTCCGACCACAGCAGAAGATATAGAAGAGATGAGTGTCATCCCCTATGCCTCAGCCATAGGTTCTATTATGTATGCCATGCTGTGTACCAGACCTGATGTAAACCTTGCCGTAAGTTTGGTAGGAAGGTACCAAAGTAATCCCGGCAAGGAACACTGGACAGCGGTCAAGAATATCCTGAAGTACCTGAAAAGGACTAAGGAAATGTTTCTCGTTTATGGAGGTGACGAAGAGCTCGTCGTAAAAGGTTACGTCGATGCTAGCTTCGACACAGATCTGGATGACTCTAATCACAAACCGGATACGTGTATATTTTGAATGGTGGGGCAGTAAGCTGGTGCAGTTGCAAGCAGAGCTTCGTGGCGGGATCTACATGTGAAGCGGAGTACATGGCAGCCTCGGAGGCAGCGCATGAAGCAATTTGGATGAAGGAGTTCATCACCGAACTAGGAGTCATACCCAATGCGTCGGGGCCGATCAAGCTCTTCTGTGACAACACTGGAGCTATTGCTCTTGCCAAGGAGCCCAGGTTTCACAAGAAGACAAGGCACATCAAGCGTCGCTTCAACTCCATTCGTGAAAATGTTCAAGATGGAGACATAGATATTTGTAAAGTACATACGGACCTGAATGTAGCAGATCCATTGATTAAACCTCTCCCTAGAGCAAAACATGATCAACACTAGAATTCCATGGGTGTTCGATTCATCACAATGTAAATAGATTATTGACTCTAGTGCAAGTGGGAGACTGTTGGAAATATGCCCTAGAGGCAATAATAAAAGGATTATTATTATATTTACTTGTTCATGATAATTGTCTATCGTTCATGCTTTAATTGTATTACCCGGAAATCGTAATACATGTGTGAATACATAGACCACAATGTGTCCCTAGTGAGCCTCTAGTTGACTAGCTCGTTGATCAACAGATAGTCATGGTTTCCTGGCTATGGACATGGGGATGTCATTGATAACGGGATCACATCATTAGGAGAATGATGTGATGGACAAGACCCAATCCTAAACATAGCACAAGATCGTATAGTTCATTTGCTAGAGTTTTCCAATGTCAAGTATCTTTTCCTTAGACCATGAGATCGTGTAACCCTCGGATAATGTAGGAGTGCTTTGGGTGTACCAAACGTCACAACGTAACTGGGTGACTATAATGGTATACTGCGGGTATCTCCGAAAGTGTCTGTTGGGTTGACACGGATCAAGACTGGGATTTGTCACTCCGTATGATGGAGAGGTATCACTGGGCCCACTCGGTAATGCATCATCATGATGAGCTCAAAGTGACCAAGTGTCTGGTCACGGGATCATGCATTACAGTACGAGTAAAGTGACTTGCCGGTAACGAGATTGAATGAGGTATTGGGATACCAACGATCGAATCTCGGGCAAGTAACATACCGATTGACGAAGGGAATTGTATACGGGGTTGCTTGAATCCTCGACATCGTGGTTCATCCGGTGAGATCATCGAGGAGCATGTGGGAGCCAACATGGGTATCCAGATCCCGCTGTTGGTTATTGACCGGAGAGCAATCTCGGTCATGTCTACATGTCTCCCGAACCCGTAGGGTCTACACACTTAAGGTTCGGTGACGCTAGGGTTGTAGGGATATGTATATGCAGTAACCCTAATGTTGTTCGGAGTCCCGGATGAGATCCCGGACGTCACGAGGAGTTCCGGAATGGTCCGGAGGTAAAGAATTATATATAGGAAGTGCTATTTCGGCCGTCGGGACAAGTTTCGAGGTCACCGGTATTGTACCGGGACGACCGGAAGGGTCCCGGGGGTCCACCGGGTGGGGCCACCTATCCCGGAGGGCCCCATGGGCTGAAGTGGGAAGGGATCCAGCCCAAAGTGGGCTGGGGCGCCACTTCCCCTAGGGCCCATGCGCCTAGGGTGGGGAAACCCTAAAGGGGGGGCGCCCCCTTGCTTGGGGGGCAAGCGCCCCACCCCTTGGCCGCCGCCCCCCTAGGAGATTGCATCTCCTAGGGCCGGCGCCCCCCCTAGGCCCACCTATATATAGTGGGGGGGGTGGAGGACCTCTTACCTTTGCCTTTGGTGCCTCCCTCTCCCTCTCCAACACATCCTCCTCCTCCATAGAGCTTGGCGATGCCCTGCGGAGTACTGCAGCTCCATCACCACCACGCCGTCGTGCTGCTGCCGGAGCCATCTTCGTCAACCTCTCCTTGCCCCTTTCTGGATCAAGAAGAAGGAGACGTCACGCTAACCGTACGTGTGTTGAACGCGGAGGTGCCGTCCTTTCGGTGCTAGGATCTCCGGTGATTTGGATCACGTCGAGTACGACTCCCTCATGCCCGTTCTTTGAACGCTTCCGCTCGCGATCTACAAAGGTATGTAGATGCATCCGATCACTCGTTGTTAGATGAACTCATAGATGGATCTTGGTGAAACCGTAGGAAAATTTTTGTTTTCTGCAACGTTCCCCAACACTAGTTTTGCTATGTCCTCTACTTGTTGCAATGATCATGATTGGGGTGATTCTTCTTTTGATCTTAAAAATTTATTTGAGCCGCATGATGATGAATATGAGATTTATTATAATGTTTGCAATAATATTGAAAGTGGATTTGGAAGAATGTCAACATTAGATCCCACATATTTGGAGAATGTTCAATCTTATGAAGTTTTTGATAAAAGTGGGTTTGGAAACGTCATGACTTTAGTTAATGTTAATCCCACTATTTTGGAAGAGTGTCAACTTCACATGCATATGGATCATGTTGAAAATATTTTGTGTGATAGCTATTTTGTTGAGTTTGCTTATGATCCCACATGCAATTATTATGAGAGATGAAAATATGGTGGTAGAAATTTTCATGTTACTAAATTACCTCATTGTTTCTTTCCACTTCCTTGCATATGCTAGTTTTTGCTTGCCTTGATAATTTGTTTGCCTATAAAATGCCTATGCATAGGAATTATGTTAGACTTAGATGTGTTTGTCACGTGTTTTATGATGCTCTGTTTGTGGTTCAATTCTTGTCTTTCATGTGAGCATCATTAAAATTATCAATGCCTAGCTTTAAGGATTTAAAGAAAAGTGCGTGTTGGGAGTCAACCCAATATTTATCCTTGATGTTATTCAATAAATAAATTATTTAGACTCTGATTTGGTTGTGTTTTTTGTGTTTAATTAGTGTTTGTGCCAAGTAGAACCATTGGGAACACTTGGGGAAAGTCTTGTTGAACTTGCTGTAAAAAACAGAAACTTTAGCGCTTACGAGAACTGCTGTAATTTTTATTTGGAAAGTTATATTTAGTTAATTATTTTTGCAGATGATTAATAGATAAATTCCTCACGTCGAGCAATTTATTTTAGAATTTTTGGGGTTCCAGATCTTGCGCTAGCTACAGATTACTACAGACTGTTCTGTTTATGACAGATTCTGTTTTTCGTGTGTTGTTTGCTTATTTTGATGCATCTATCGCTAGTAAAATAGTTTATAATCCATAGAGAAGTTGGAACAAAGTAGGTTTAACACCCATATAAATAAAGAATGAGTTCATTACAGTGCCTTGAAGTGGTCTTTTGTTTTCTTTCGCTAACGGAGCTCACGAGTTTTCTACTTTAAGTTTTGTGTTGTGAAGTTTTCAAGTTTTGGGTAAAGATTTGATGGATTATGGAACAAGAAGTGGCAAGAACCTAAGCTTTGGGATACCCATGGCACACCCAAGATAATCTAAGTACACCTAAAACCCAAAGCTTGGGGATGCCCCGGAAGGCATCCCCTCTTTCGTCTACTTCTATCGGTAACTTTACTTGGAGCTATATTTTTATTCACCACATGATATGTGTTTTGCTTGGAGCGTATTTTATGATTTGAGTCTTTTCTTGTTAGTCTAACACAATCATCCTTGCTGTACACACCTTTTGAGAGAGCCATACACTCTATGTGCTTCACTTATATCTTTCGAGCTCTATAGTTTTACTCTATGTGCTTCACTTATATCTTTTGAGTTTTATAATTTTGCTCTAGTGCTTCACTTATATCTTTTAGAGCACGGTGGTGGAATTGTTTATAGAAACTATTGATCTCTCATGCTTCACTTAGATTATTTTGAGAGTCTTAATAGCATGGTAATTTTCTTAAAATCCTAAAATGCTTGGTATGCAAGATTAATAATAAAACTTTCTTATGAGTGTGTTGAATACTAAGAAAAGTTTGATGCTTGATGATTGTTTTGAGATATGGAGGTAATAATATCAAAGCCATGCTATTTGAGTAGTTGTGAAATTGAGAAATACTTGTTTTGAGGTTTGCAAGTCCTGTAGCATGCACGTATGGTAAACGTTATGCAACAAATTTGAAACATGAGGTGTTATTTGATTGTCTTCCTTATGAGTGGCGGTTGGGGACGAGCGATGGTATTTTCCTACCAATCTATCCCCCTAGGAGCATGTGCATAGTGCCGAGGTTTTTGATGACTTGTAGATTTTTGCAATAAGTATGTGAGTTCTTTGTGATTATGTTGAGTCCATGGATTATACGCACTCTCACCCTTCCATCCTTGCTAGCCTCTTCGGTGCCGTGCATTGCCCTTTCTCACATTGAGAGTTGGCGCAAACTTTGCCGGTGCATCCAAACCCCGTGATATGATACGCTCTTTCACACATAAACCTCCTTATATCTTCCTCAAAACAGCCACCATACCTATCTATTATGGCATTTCCATAGCCATTGCCAGATATATTGCCATGCAACTTTC
This sequence comes from Triticum dicoccoides, assembly GCF_002162155.2. Classification (NCBI taxonomy): domain Eukaryota; kingdom Viridiplantae; phylum Streptophyta; class Magnoliopsida; order Poales; family Poaceae; genus Triticum; species Triticum dicoccoides. The sequence continues at coordinate 188,693,348 of NC_041388.1, forward strand.
CATCATTCTGTTCATCATGACACATTCATCATTGTCATATTTCTTAGCATGATCATGTAGTTGACATAGTATTTGTGGCAAAGCCACCGTTCATAATTCTTTCATACATGTCACACTTGGTTCATTGCATATCCCGGTACACTGCCGGAGGCATTGACATAGAGTTATCTTTGTTCTAGTATCGAGTTGTAATCATTGAGTTGTAAATAAATAGAAGTGTGATGATCATCATTATTAGAGCATTGTCCCAAGTGAGGTGTAAAAAAAGAAAGGCCATAAAAAATAGAAGGCCCAAAAAAAAGAGAAAGGCCATAAAAAAGGAGAAGGCCCATAAAAAATGAGAGAAAAAGAGAGAAGGGACAATGTTACTATCCTTTTACCACACTTATGCTTCAAAGTAGCACCATGATCTTCATAGTAGAGAGTCTCTCATGTTATCACTTTCATATACTAGTGGGAATTTTTCATTATAGAACTTGGCTTGTATATTCCAACAATGGGCCTCCTCAAGTGCCCTAGGCCTTCGTGAGCAAGCAAGTTGGATGCACACCCACTAGTTTCTTTTGTTGAGCTTTCATACATTTATAGCTCTAGTGCATCCGTTTGCATGGCAATCCCTACTCCTTGCTTTAACATCAATTGGTGGGCATCTGCATAGCCCATCGATTAGCCTTGTTGATGTGAGACTTTCTGCTTTTTTGTCTTCTCCACATAACCACCTCATTATATTCTATTCCACCTATAGTGGCTCGCGCTCATATATTGCGTGAAAGTTTATAGGTTTGAGATTACTAAAGTATGAAACAATTGCTTGTCTTGTCATTGGGGTTGTGCATGATGATAGCATTCTTGTGTGACGAAAATGAAACATGACTAAACCATATGATTTTGTAGGGATGAACTTTCTTTGGCCATGTTATTTTGAGAAGACATAATTGCTTAGTTAGTATGCTTGAAATATTATCATTTTTATGTCAATATGATCTTTTGTCTTGAATCTTTTGGATCTGACTATTCATACCACAATTAAGAAGAATTACATTAAAATTATGCCAAGTAGCACTCCGCATCAAAAATTCTGTTTTTATCATTTACCTCCTCGAGGACGAGCAGGAATTAAGCTTGGGGATGCTTGATACGTCTCCAACGTATCTATAATTTTTGATTGCTCCATGCTATATTATCTACTGTTTTAGACATTATTGGGCTTTATTTTCTACTTTTATATTATTTTTGGGACTAACCTATTAACCAGAGGCCCAGCCCAGAATTGTTGTTTTTTGCCTATTTTAGGGTTTCGAAGAAATGGAATATCAAATGGAGTCCAAACGGAATGAAACCTTTGGAAACGTGATTTTCTCATCAGGTAAGATCTAGGAGGTAGGGGCGCCACCCAGGGTGCGCCCCCTGCCTCGTGGGCCCCTCAAAGCTCCACCGACGTACTTCTTCCTTCTATATATATCCACGTACCCCCAAACGATCGGGGAAGGAGCCAAAAACCTAATTCCACCGCCGCAACTTTCTGTATCCACGAGATCCCATCTTGGGGCCTATTCCGGAGCTCCGCCAGGGGGGGCATCGATCACGGAGGGCTTCTACATCATCATCCAAGCCCCTCCGATGAAGTTTGAGTAGTTTACTTCAGACCTACAGGTCCATAGCTAGTAGCTACATGGCTTCTTCTCTCTTTTTGGATATCAATACAATGTTCTCCCCCTCTCTTGTGGAGATCTATTCGATGTAATCTTCTTTTTGCGGTGTGTTCGTTGAGACCGATGAATTGTGGGTTTATGATCCAGTCTATCTATCATGATAACAAGATAACAATATGGGATTTTATCATATTGCATGAAATTATCCCTCTACATCATGTCATCTTGCTTAAGGCGCTACTCTGTTTTTAACTTAATACTCTAGATGCATGCTGGATAGCGGTCGATGAGTGGAGTAATAGTAGTAGATGCAGAATCGTTTCGGTCTACTTGTCTCGGACGTGATGCCTATATACATGATCATACCTAGATATTCTCATAACTATGCTCAATTCTGTCAATTGCTCAACAGTAATTTGTTCACCCACCGTAGAATACTTATGCTCTTGAGAGAAGCCACTAGTGAAACCTATGGCCCCCGGGTCACTTTCTCATCATATCAATCTCCATTACTTTATTATTGCTTTTTCTTTTACTTTGCTTTTACTTTATTTACTTTGCATATTATACCAAAAATACCAAAAATATTATTTATCATCTCTATCAGATCTCAATTTCGTAAGTGACCGTGAATGGATTGACAACCCCTAAGCGCGTTGGTTGCGTTGAGATATTGTTTTTGTGTAGGTACGAGGGACTCGAGCGTAGCCTCCTACTGGATTGATACCTTGGTTCTCAAAAACTGAGGGAAATACTTACGCTACTTTGCTGCATCATCCCTTCCTCTTTGGGGAAATCCAACACAGTGCTCAAGAGGTAGCAATGACCCACAAATATAGGGGATCAATCATAGTCCTTTCGATAAGTAAGAGTGACAAACCCAACGAGGAGCAGAAGGAAATGACAAGTGGTTTTCAGCAAGGTATTTTCTGCAAGCACTGAAATTGTCATGTCAGTAACAATTAGTTTGATAGCAAGATAATTTGTGAAGTGCAAGTAACGGTAATGGTAAATAAAGTGAAACAAGGTAACCCAATCGTTTTGTGGCAAAGGACATGCCAACATGGTTTCTTATAATAGGCAAGGCATTCTTGAGGGTACACGGGAATTTCATCTAGCCACTTTCGATTAACCTCCTACTTGAACAAACCTCCTACTTACGATTAACCCCCTCACAAGCATCCGCAACTATGAGAAAAGTACTAACATAAAATCTAACCATGGCATTAAACTTTTGTATCGAAATCGGCCCCTTACGAAGTAGCGCATAAACTAGGGTTTAAGCTTTTGTCACTCTAGCAACCTATCATCTAATAACTACAACACAATGCATTCCCTTGGGCCTAAATATGGTGAAGTCCCATGTAGTCGACGTTCACATGACACCACTAAGGGAATCACAACATACATACCATCAAAATATCAAACACATATATATCAAGTTCATATGATTACTTGCAACAAGATTTTTCCCATGACCTCAAGAACAAAAGTAACTACTCACAAATGATAATCATGCTCAAGATCAGCGGGGTATTAAATAGCATAATGGATCTGAACATATAATTTTCCACCAAATAAGCCATATGGTACTCAACTACAAGATGTAATCAACACTACTAGCCACCCAGAGGTACCAATATGAGGTTCTGATACAAAGAGTGAACACAAGAGATGAACTAGGGTTTGAGAGGAGATGATGTTGTTGAAGCTATTGCTAGAGATTGCTCTCCCAAAGATGAGAGGGTTGTTGGTGATGACGATGATGCTGATTTCCCTCTCCGGGAGGGAAGTTCCCCAGGCGGAATCGCTCCGCCGGGGGGCAAAAGTGCTCCTGCCCAAGTTCCGCCTCGAGACAGCGGTGCTACATCCGGAAAGTCCTCTCCTTATTTTTTTCTAGGTCAAAATGACTTATATACTAGAAGAGGGGCATCAGAGGTGGGCCAAGGTGGGCACAACCCACCAGGCCACGCTTGGGGTGCCTGTCGCGCCCAGGTGGGTTTTGCGTACCTGGTGGGACTCCTCCGGTAGTTATTTGCTCCAGTATTTTTCTTTTATTCCAAAACAATTCTCCGTAAAGTTTCAGCTCATTTGGAGATGTGCATAATAGGTAACTCTGGCGTAGCTTTTTCAGGTCCAGAATTCCAGCAGCCGGCATTCTCCCTCTTTGTGTAAACCATGCATATTATGAGAGAAAAGGCATTAGAATTACTCAAAAAGCATTACTATGCATAAAAACATAGTAAATAATAGTAGGTAAACATGATGCAAATTGGACGTATCAACTCACCCAAGCTTAGACCTCGCTTGTCCTCAAGCAAAAAACCGATATCGAAAAACATGGCCACATGCTTAGAGAGAGAGAGGTGTCGGTAAAAACAAAATAAGGACATAGAAGCATCATGCATATTATTATAACAGCAACAAACATTATCATATAACTTTTACCACACAACTTTTATCATAAACTTCTCATGAACAAGTAACAATTCATCAAAACATTGAAGTATAAAGCATAAACTCTATTGAAAACCAACAAACTATGTTCTCGGTGAACATTGCAACTAAAATTCATCATCTTTACAAGAAGGGTCACGTATCGGAGCCTTTTGGCAAGTCCACATACTCAACCATCATATAGTCTTCTATGATTGCTAACACTCACCGCATACCCATGAGCAAAAAGTTTCAACAAGACACATAGGAATATAGGGGCTTATAGTTTCGCCTCCCAAAGTATTCACCTCAAGGGCGATGTCAACAATAATAACTCATGCTCACTCATATACAACTGGATATGTGCCTAGATCTTTCCTTGCCACATGATGCTTGCAAAAGAGAAAATAAAAAGGAATTGGGAAGAATACTTTGACGCTTGCATAGAAGTAAATACATTAAATTAAAAGATAGGCCCTTTGCAGAGGGAAGCAGAGGTTGTCATGCCCTTTTTGGTTTGTATGCTCAATCTCTTAGTGCAAAAGAACGTCACGTTGTATTGCCCCTTATGATAGAACATTTATTATGCAGTCTGTCGCCCTTATTATTTTGCCATCACAAGTTTGTACAACACTCAATTTTCTCTTACACTAAATGATCCAACACATTTAGAAGCAATTTTATTGCCTTATTGCACCGATGACAACTTACTTGAAGGATCTTACTCAATCCATAGGTGTAACGACCCGACCTCAAACGGTCAAGTCTCTGTGTTTCAGTTTCATCCTTGATCGGTAATGCTGACACACACAATACTCGAAGGATTTATAACAGAGTAGCAATCACACACTTATTACATTGAAGGTCTCGAAAGAGAACGTATTACAATAAATATGGCTTAAGTCCATCTAAATAAGATAACAGCGGAAGGCTTGGAAGATAAAGCGAGTCCATCAACTCCAATGGCATAGATGAGTGCATGACAAACGACATACGGCATCTTACTCGTCCTCTGAAAAGTCTACAACATGATATGTTGCAGCCTGAAATGGGTCAGCACGTGGAATATGCTGGCAATATAACATAATAGAGCAATGAACAGATAAATTCTATCACTACATGCATATATGGCTGGTGGAGGCTCTATGGTTATATTGTTTTGCGAAAAGCCATTTTTTCCCTACAACATAGGAATATATTTAATTTAACTATCATGGTAGTTGAAACATCATTGAGAAGGTTCCTTCAACTCAATCCCAATTAAAGTAGTCATTAACATCCCAACAAATTAATTAGAGTGATGAGATCAAATCAATAATTCAAGTACCAGATACTCAAAATGTCCATAACCGGGGACACGGCTGACCATGATTAGTTTATACACTCTGCAGAGGTTTGCACACTTTTCCACACAAGACTCGATCTCCTCCGTTGGATTTCTCACACTACATGGTGTTTGAGAAACGGATGACCGAGACACCGTCTTTTAGAAGCATTAACTCTAACTCTGGGTAGACCGTACCAACCTACATCCCCTACATCTGCTAGTCTACCACTCGAAGAGGTCACACAACATACTCAACTATGCCAGAGCCCATAATGGCTTGTGGCTGCACATGGAAGTTTCTAGCATTAATAATCTTATGATCCCTTTGAGCCTGGCTGGCGGACCATAGGATGATCACATGGGTACTCCGGGATATCCTAGGACAACACTGGAGGCTCCAGGTGCCCACAAGCAATCCACCCACATGTGTATTAAAGTCGCCACCTTAAGTTGAACCATTAGTTACCAACTCACATCTGTCATGGATACACTCAAACCCAATCCACATCTACGAGCATAGCATAGCAATATAAGCATAACGTAGAAGTAACTCACAGGGTTTGATAATAAAAAGGAAACAAGTTCTACCTCATCATCTACTTCCCAAACCCACATGTTAACAGATCCTACTCATGCAACGTGTGAGGGTTGAAACTAAGGAATAAAAACTGGGTAATAAAGTGGTATGATCAAAGTGTTACTTGCCTTCCTGAGGATCCGCAAAACCTAAAGACTCATAGTAGCACGCTTCACACTCCAAGTATTTTATCGCAAACAAACAATAGCATACATAAGCACTCAAGCAAAGATCCACGGGTAAAACTCAAATAAGAAGATCTAACCAGAAAGTTCAACTGAAGAACTCCGCTTTGCAAAAAGAATCTAATCAAAGGGAGCAACAAAACTCAAACTACGAAAGAAACAAGATCTGAATACTAATCTGGACTAAAGTCAAATTTTACTGTACCAAAATCTTGTTCAAGTTGGTTAAACGGAAAGAGGGCTTCGAGACGAAGATCTAGGCGCTTGTTGCACCTGATTCGGATAAACGAGCGAAAAGATATACAAGAACGAAGATTAGGGCAGAAATCGCGATAAAAAATAATCGCAGAAAAACCCTGGAAAAAGAAAAGTGACAAATAGGCGAACGAACGAGCATTCGTTGTTTGCGGCTAATGGATTAACGACATTCGTTAAACCGAACGTACGGACAAACGTCTGCTATTTAACTAAACCTAACAAAAAACCAATCTAGGGTTTCGAAAAAAACCGAACGGTTTTCTCACGAAAACCGGCGGCGGCGTGGCGAGGCAGATCGGGCGGATCAGGCAGCGCGCTAGGGTTTCGGGGCGGGGGCGCGAGCTGGGCCTCGGGGCGCTGCGGCCTCGTCTTATAAGGCCGGTCGGGTGCAGTGTCCTAGCCAGACACGGCCCGGTTAGGGCGGTTACTTTTTTTTAATAAATCCTGATGCGGAAAACAACAAAAGAAATACTAAACAGACTCCACAAATCCTGAAATAAATTTTGACGGTCCTCTAATAATACTGCGGACAAAGTGAACATTTATTTAGACCTCTAATGCAATTTTGCAAAATGCATTTTTTTCCTAATTCAAATAAAATTGCAATAAAACCCAAATAAAATTCTTATTTGATTTTAATATTTTCCTCCAATATTCCCTTTATTGTGGAGAAGTCATATTATCTCCTCTCATATATTTTACTATGGAATATTTTTGGAGGGAAAAATCAATTAAAATCAAATGATCCTCTTTTCAAAATTTGAGAAAACTCAAATATGAAAATAAAGAAATTCCCAACTCTCTCCGTGGGTCCTTGAGTTGCTTAGAATTTCGAGGATCGTGAAACGAAATGTGATAAAATATGATATGCATGAATGACCTATGTATAACATTCCAAATTGAAAATTTGGGATGTTACAAACCTACCCCCCTTAAGATGAATCTCGTCCTCGAGATTCGGGTTGGCTAGAAAATAGGCGTGGGTGGTCTTTGCGTAGATCGTCCTCTCGTTCCCAGGTGGCTTCATCCTCGGTATGGTGGCCCCACTGAACTTTGCAAAACTTGATAACCTTGATGCGAGTAACTCGGCTGGCAAACTCGAGAATCTTGACCAGTTTTTCCACATATGTCAAATCACTAACCAACTGAATTTCTTCCAGGGACACCGTATCTCTTAGAGGGATTTCGGCCATCTCTGCATGGCACTTCTTCAACTGGGAAATGTGAAACACATCATCTACTCCTGACAATCCTTCGGGTAATTCCAACTTGTAGGCAACATCTCCCATGCGTTCAAAAACTCGGTACGGTCCTACAAATTTCTGGGCTAACTTTCCCTTAACTCCAAAACGTTTAACTCCTCGCAGAGGTGACACTCGCAGATAGGCTCTATCTCCGATTTCATAGACTACCTCCTTGCGTTTTGAGTCTGCATAACTCTTCTGTCTAGACTGAGCTACCTTCAATCTATCCCGAATCAGTTGAACCTTTTCTTCGGACTCCTTAATCAAATCGGTTCCAAACAACTGACGGTCTCCAACTTCATCCCACATTAACGGTGTTCTGCACCTTCCCATACAGGGCTTCGAACGGTGCCATCTTCAAACTGGACTGGTAACTATTGTTGTATGAGAACTCCGCATAGGGCAAGTTGTCGTCCCATCTAGATCTATAATCTAGCGCACAAGCTCTCAACATGTCCTCCAGAATCTGATTTACTCTCTTGGTCTATCCATATGTCTTCGGATGAAATGTTGTACTGAACTCTAGCCTGGTTCCCAAAGTTTGGTGCAGCTGGTGCCAAAACTTTGAAGTAAACTACGTTCCTCTATCTGATACGATGGTCCTTGTAACTCCATGCAGACATACGATCCTGGTCATATATATCTTGGACAACTTCACACTTGTATAGGTGATTTTAACGGGGATAAAGTGAGCTACTTTGGTCAAGCGGTCCACTACTACCCAGATAGAATCATATCCCGATCGGGTCCTGGGTAACCTGGTGATAAAATCCATGCCAAGTTTATCCCACTTCCATTCGAGTATCGGCATAGGCTGCAGTAATCCTGCTGGCTTCTGATGTTCTACCTTCACTCTCTAACATACATCACATATGGCTAGATACTCGCCAATATCCTTCTTCATTCCGTTCCACCAGAACGCTCCTTCAAATCCAAATAATTCTTGGTGTTACCGGGGTGTATCGAGTATGGCGAGTCATGAGCTTCCTTTAATATCAACTTCCTGATCTCGGCATTATTGGGTAGATATATACGATCATCAAACCACAGGGTGTCGTGTTCATCCTCACGAAAACCTTTTTCTTTGCGTTCAGCCATATTCTCCTTTATCTTGGCAATTTCTTTGTCATCCTTCTGAGCTTGTCAAATCATTCCCAACAATATCGACTGAAGTTCCATGGTTGTAAAAAAACCTCTAGGTATGATCTCCAAACGAAGCTCCCTGAGATCTTCTGCTAACTCCCTTGGCAAACCTCCTGTTACTAGGGTATTGGCATAACTCTTCCGGCTCAAAGCGTTTGCTACGACATTGGCCCTGCCTGGATGATCGTGCAACTTCATATCATAATCCTTTATAAGCTCCAACCATCTCCTCTGCATGAGCTTCAACTCCTTATATGTGAAAATGTACTTCAAACTCTTATGATCCGTGTACACATCACAATGGTTCCTTATAAGAAAATGTCTCCAGGTTTTGAGTGCATGCACTATAGCTGCTAACTCCAAATCATGCGTGGCATAATTCAACTCATGCGGTCGAAGTTGTCGTGAGGCCTACGAAACAATTCTTCCATCTTGCATAAGTACACTTCCAAGTCCTAAGCGAGACGCGTCGCAATACACTTGGAAATCCTTACGTATATCTGGCAGAATCAGCACGTGGGTCGTAGTCAAGCGTTTCTTCAACTCCTAGAAACTTGCTTCACATTCTTAAGTCCAATGGAACTTGGTGTCCTTCTTCAACAATGTTGTCATAGGTTTCGCAATCTTGGAAAAATTCTCAATGAATCTCTGGTAGTATCCCGCGTGTCCAAGAAAACAGCGGATCTCTCCAACTGAGGTGGGTGCCAAACAATCAGTGACTGACTGAACCTTGGTAGGATCCACTGCTATACCTTCTCCTGATATAACATGTCCAAGAAATCCAACATCCTTCAACCAAAACTCACATTTGCTAAACTTGACATATAACTGATATTCCATGAGCTTCTCAAGAACCAAACGCAAATGCTCCTTGTGTTCCTCTTCATCCATTGAGTATACCAAGATATCATCAATGAACACCACAACAAACTTATCCAAGGATTCCATAAACACCTTATTCATCATACTCATGAAGTAGGCAGGGGCATTAGTCATTCCAAATGACATAACCGTATACTCATATAGCCCATACCTTGTGGTGAAAGATGTCTTAGGTATATCCTTTTTCTCGAATCTTCAGCTGGTGGTACCCTGATCATAGACCCATCTTGGAAAATACTTTAGCTCCTTGCAACTGATCAAATAAATCATTGATCATCGATAGTGGGTACTTGTTCTTGATCGTCACTTCATTCAATGCGCGATAATCAACAACCATTCTCAAAGATTTATCCTTCTTCTCAACCAAGAGCTCTGGGGATCCCCATGGTGATGAACTTCGTCGGATGTAAACCTTCTCCAATGACTCCTAGATCTACTTCATCTCCTCCATATTATTTGCGGGCATCCGGTAGGGTATCTTTGATATCGGTCCGGTGCCTGGCAACAGCTCTATCAAAAACTCAATATCATGGCCTGGCGGCATGCCTGGTAATTCCTCTGGAAATATATCCAGGTAATCCTTCACTACCGGCACTTCTTCCTGCAACTCCTGTGAGAGAATTTATGTGAGTAATCTTTGGTGTATGCCCGGATACATACTTGATCCTTTTTCCGTCCGGGGTGGTGAGAAAAATCGACTTACTGGCACAATCAATCTTTCCTCCATACTTTTATAACCAATCCATACCGAGTATCACATCAAATCCCTGGGATTCCAAAATTATTAAGTCCGAGGGGAAAACATGGCTGCCAATGGTTAAGGGTAACCGGTCACACCATCGGCTGGCCATATACTCTGCACCTGGTGAACTCAGTAGCAAGGGCGTCCTAAGGGCTAAGGTGGGTAACTTAAACTTGTCCACAAATCCCCTTGAAATGTATGAATGTGATGCACCAGTATCGAAAAGAACTATTGCGGTAAATGACTTAACCAAAACTTATCGATAACTACATCTGGCTGCTCTTCAACCTCCTCCACGTTCACGTGGTTCACTTGTCCCTTGTTGAATGGGTTGGGATTCTTCCCAGAGTTTCCATTGCCATTCCAATTCTTTGCTTCTGAACACTCGGTGGCATAGTGTCCAGTCTTCCCGAACTTGAAACAAGTAATGTGACTTAGATCCTTCTTGGCAGGTGTGGCTGGGTTAGAGCAGTTCTGGTTGCTGCCTGCTCCATTCCCATTTCCATTCCTAGGGCCGTGGTGGTTATGCGGAATTCCTCCAGTATGGTTATGGCCTCCATGGTTGTGGGTAAATCCTCCTGGGTTCAGGGTGAGACGAGGTTTCTGCTGAGCTCCTGAATTGTACTTCCCTTGTCCATATTTCCTCTTGCGGCTCTCAATTTGCTGCTGCTTCCCTTCAATCATAAGAGCCTTGTCTACCAACTCCTGGTAGTGGTTGAATGTTGCCACCATCAACTGCATGCTCATCTCATCATTCAGCCCTTCCATAAACTTCTCCTGCTTCACGGCATCAGTGGCCACGTCATCTGGGGCATAACAAGATAACTTACTAAACTTCTCCACGTACTGTCCCACAGTATGATTCCCCTGGCGTAAGTTGCGAAACTGATGCTTCTTCATGATCGTAGCTCCAGTTGAGACATGGGATGTGCGGAAAGCTTGCTGAAACTGCTCCCAAGTGACATTGGCTATGGGAAAAGTGGTTGTGTAATTCTCCCACCATGCGGCTATGGGTCCATCCAATTGGTGTGCGACAAAACGCACCTTCTCAGCATCTGTGCAACTGGCAGTGGTTAACTCTCTTCCAATCCTGCGTAGCCAGTCATGCACAACTATGGGCTGTGTGCTACTGGAAAACACCGGCGGCTATAACCTTAGAAAACGGGCTAAGTTGTCAACTGGTGGTGGTGGCAGAGGGTTGTTGTTCTTGTTGCCTTGGTTCTGAACTAACAACTGCATCAGTGTATTCTGCTGCTGGATCAACTGAGTGAGCTCCAGTGGGAAAGCAAATCCGGGGTCACGTCTCGGAGGCATCTGATGGGTTTAGAGGGGGGGAGATTAGAATAGAATGAGGTCTAGTGAGAAAGCACTAACCATATGCACATGAGACAAACACAATCATATCATATCACTCAATCAATCAAGCAAGGGCATACAATCGATCTAACAATCGTTACAGTGCTCGGACTATTCTATATACATGGGGGAACACTACTGATCATATGGTGGTCTATTAGAAATTTTGATCGGTGGAAGAATCCATGATATCCGCTCCAGCTTTGTCTTCATAGTCATCATCACTACCATCGGGGTCGGAGTCGGTGTCGTCGATGATGATGTAGTCTTCAGAATGAATCTCCTTTGGTTCGCCGTCTTCTCCTCCTAGCGCGGGGTCTCCCTTGAAAACTCCTAGCTTCCTTGGCAGGTTGTCATTCTTCTCCACAAGTATCAGCATTTCCTCCTCATATCCATCACATGTAGACTTAAGCTCCTCTTCTTTCTCTGTGATCCTGGACATCGCCTGCTTCAAATCTATCATGCTTGCGTACATCTGGTTCTCTTGGCGACGTATATGATGGTTTAACTCCTGGATGAATGCTGCAATGGACCTGTCCTTCCTGGTGCTTATCATCTCCAATTGCTCATCTCAGCGCCCACATATCTAGTAGATAGTGTCCTTAAGCTCCTTGTGGTAAACATCACCGATGCGTCCTATGGCGATATGGGCTGTCATGCTCTTGCCTAGACTCCAGGTTGGTGCATCAAAGGAAAACTCTATGGGCTTAGTGACAGGCGTGAATGTCCTTCCTGGAACTTGAACTCGAATCATCCAACATTCCTCTTCTAGTAGTGTGGTGGTGTAGGTCCCGCTAAAGCTTGGTATTCCGATGTTCAGGTACCTAGTGACTTCCTTCAAGTGTCGTCCAAACGGGGTGTCTTCATCCGGCTGTGTAAACTTGTTCCTTGTGTCCGCCATCCTAAAGAGTAGAAAATGGAGAGGAGTCAGAAATGAGTAGAGAAGAGTGATCTATGACTCATCTTAGTGGTGGTGTCCTACATTCAGCGTGTGCTCTGATACCATCTTGTAGCAACCCGACCTCAAACGATCAATTCTCTATGTTTCAGTGTCATTGTAAGTGCATCTAGTGTCACCCCTAGATGGTTTTGGAGTATTGACGACAAACCTAGTTGAGGGACTAATGTGTTTGTGAGAATTGCAGGATAACACAGGTAGAAGTCCCTCATTGATTCGGTTTTCCTACCACAGACTGAAGACATTGAAGTCAAAGGCGGTATGTGAAGACATTCACATTGAAGACTATGACAAGAGAATACATCGCATGAAGACTGTGGAGCGCGAAGATTTAGATCTTTCGTAGTTCTTTTTCTTCTTTGTTGAGTCATAGGAACCACCGTACTATTAAGTGGGGTCCAAGAGAACCAGTCAGAATGACTGAAGTGATGCTTAACCAAAATCCTATGTCTTCGAGTGAAGACTATGAGAGAGAATCTTGTCCAAAGTTGGACAAGTCAGCTTTGTTTGTAGCCCAAGTAAAGTTGCCGTGTGTGTTTGAAATCTGACTATTGGAACATGTGTCAGTTCCTTAGTGACCCAGGGTCATTTCGAACAAATCAGGTCGGGTTGCCTAGTGGCTATAAATAGCCCACCCCTACAACCATAAATGGTTGGCTGCTCAGAGTTAGAGTACGGCTTTTGTCGTTTGAGAGCAACCCACCTCGAAGCCTTTGAGAGAGAATTCCTTGCAAGGATAAAACCCTAAACACCCAGAGCCAAAGAGTGTTAGGCATCACTTAAGTCTTCCTGTCTGTGTGATCTGAAGACTTATTACACTTGAGGACTGTGATTCCTCTAGCCGGTTAGGCGTCGCGTTCTGAGCATCCAAGAGTCATTGTGGATCGCCGGTGAACGAAGTCTGTGAAGGTTTGGGATTCTACCTTGAAGACTTACCAGAGTGATTGGGCGAGGTCTGTGTGACCTTAGCTGAAGGGGAATACGGTGAGGACTGGGTGTCCTGAGCTGCGTGTTCAGGACTGGGTGTCCGGGACTGTGTGTCCTCAGGTTTAAATACCTAGCCTCCCTAACAAGACGTACAGTTGTCACAACAACTGGAACTGGTCTAACAAATCATTGTCTTCAATGAGTCACTGGTTTCATCCTTCCCTTCCCTTTACTTACTGTTGGTCCTTGTGAAGTCATTGTATGATTGCATTATCTTTTGTCTTCATTGAGTGACTGCTTGTTCTGATTGGCTTCATAATATATTCCTACCTGATCCTTACTACCTAGCTGCTGTTAGTCATTGTGCTTTCACTTCATTGAATACTTGACTATGGTTTGCCTAGTGTAGTCTACCTTCCGCTGCATGGTAATAGGTTTATTTCTATTGTTTGTCTTTGAAACTTCCACGTTTTGAAGACTTTCATAAAAATCGCCTATTCACCCCCCTCTAGTCGATATAACGCACTTTCAATTGGTATTAGAGCAAGGTACTCCCTTGTTCTGTGTGATTCGGTTTAACCACCTGGAGTTTTAGCTATGTCGACTGCAGGGATAATTAAAGTCTCCTCTGCATGCCCCGTCTTCGATGGAACTGAATATCCCTACTGGAAGAATAAGATGCGCATGCATCTTGAAGCCATTGATGTCGACCTATGGTATGTCGTCAAGAATGGCGTTCCCAAGGCTGGTGAAGGTGTCACCGCTGCTGATGTCAAGATGTTCGTTCAACTGGACTCCACTGCCAAGAACATCATTTGTGGTCATCTAACCAAAGGACAGTATGGCCGTGTAAGTGCTTTGGAAACATCTAAGCTAGTCTGGACTGGCTCTACAAGGTCAATGAAGGCGTCTCAACCCAGAGAGATCAGAGAATCAGTGTCCTTCGCAACCTCTTCAACCGCTTCAAGAGAAATGACAATGAGAATGTCCAGCTCACGTTTGATCAACTCACTGACATCACAAATGAGCTTCAAGCTCTCGGCGCCACTGAGATCACCAAGCATGAAGTCGTCAAGACACTCCTGAGATCACTTGACAGCTCGTTTGACACCCTAGCCATGATGATTCAAGAACGTCCTGACTTCAAGACACTCGATCCGTCTGACATACTTGAGAGGCTCAACACACACGAGTTTCAGCTTTCTGAGAAAAGAGACATCTACGGTCCCAACTATGGGCGAACTCGTGCCTTGAAGGCAAAAGCTGTCTCCACATCTGAAGAAGAATCTGACAGTAGTTCTTATGATCCTGAAGACATTGGAAAGGAGCTTGCTATGCTTGTGAAGAAGTTCCAAAAATTCACCAAGAAGAAAGGCTTCAGAAAGTCTTCACGATCAAGCTCAAGGAATGATGAAGCTTCTGCTCATGATTACAAGAAAAGATCATGCCACAAGTGCAAGAAACCTGGCCACTACATCTCTGAGTGTCCCAGGGGGACAATGAGAACAAGAAGAAGAAGAAGAGCAAGGAGTATGACTCTGACGACAAGAAGAAGAAGAAATACTCAAAGTCTTCTTCCAAGTCTTACTCCAAGTCTTCATCACACAAGAAGAGCTCATCTGGCAAGGCATGTGCGTTTGTTGGCAAGGAAATGGATTCAGATGAGGAGTCCGCTTCTGAGGAGGCGGAGGTGGAGTCTGAGGAGGAGTCCGATTCTGGCGTTGCGAGTCTGGCTACAGCATACGTTGCCAAGTCCATCTTCAACACTGAAGACAACGACTTCATCACTGACACTGATGCAAATGACAAGGACTACTCCGCTCCTACCTACTGCTTCATGGCACACAGTGCCAAGGTAAACACACGCACTACTCACTATCAAACATCTAGTGAAGATGACTCTGATTGTGATTCCAAACCCAGGTACAAAACAATTGCAACTGAACAACAGAAAGCTATGGAACATATTCAAAAACTGTTAGACAAAAGCGATGATCTGTTAGACGCTGAAATGACTCGATCTCAGTCCTTAATTGAAGACATTAAAAATCTTCACGTTAAGTATGAGGAACTTGAAAGTCGTCATGAAACGCTCTCAGCAACTCATGAAAGGCTTTCCTATGATTATCTTCAAAGGAAGCAAGATCTTGAGAAATTGAGAGCGGCTCATGAAGATCTTCAAAAGGAAAACGAGTCACTTCGTGCCAAACAGATCAGTTCCGCTTAGGAAGGATTTGAACCACCATGTCTTAAATGCATTGAGCGTGATAACGCTACCTCTGTTACTGAATGTTCTACTACTGCTAATATTGCAATATCTCCAACTATTGATGTGGTAACTAACACCTCTGCTGAGGATACCACTGCTATTGCCGATGAGAATGCTAGGTTGAAGACACTGCTTGAAACAGGGATGTACAAAAATCTCAAAGGGCATCAGACACTATGTGATGTCCTCAAAAGGCAGATCCTGAACCGAAACCCTAGGAAAGAGGGTGTTGGGTTCAAAAGGAAAATGAATGCTAATGGCTCTTACTGGAAACCTGAGCAGTACCCCAAAACCACATGGGTTGCTGCGAAGGAACCTTCAGCGGATCCATCCACCCTATCTGGATTCACTTGTGCTAATCCCATTGTTATTGATGAATCCTTTGATGCAAACTATAAACTGTTTAAGAATCAGAATGGTGAAGTGTTTGCCAAGTATATTGGTACTAACTGCAGGAATGGACCGCCTATGAAGAAGATCTGGGTGCCAAAAAGGTGTTTGGAGAATCTTCCTATGAATGTCATCATGACACCACAGGTGAAGAAGACAAACCCCACACCACAGGCTTCATACGGTCCAAAGGCTTCATACAGACAGAGGACTCACCTGAGTCGCACTAACGCAAATGTTTTGCAGGGAAGCCATACTCAGGCCTATGAATATGAGTGCGGTTCATCAAACCGCCATGTTCATAAGACCAAGAACTATTATGCTTATTCTTATGAGTACTATTGTCCACCTGCAAGACTTTTTGCTAGGGCTCCGAAGCCAAAGTTCTCAGATGCTGCACTTAGACTCATTGCTTCAAAGCCACCCTTGAAGATGTGGGTGGCTAAGAAAGCTTAACTCTCTTTTGCAGGGAAGGGTCTCCAGCAAAAAACCAAAATCGTCTGACGCTATTGCTGGGGACCTTAAACATCTTGTAGGATGCAAGATCAAATGCCCAAATGGTCTTATTATGTACTTTGTTCCTGAATCGCTTGCTACTCGCCCTATCAGTCCAAATCTCGATCTAAGCTTTCATAACCCACTGGTTCGTCAAATGTTTTTGCTTCACAATTCTCTTCGTGAAGCCTATCCCCCTAACTGCACTGTAGGGTACGACACCAGCAACTTCAGAATGGATTATTGATAGTGGGTGTACCAATCACATGACTAGCAAGAGAAGCCTTCTTATGGACTCAACCTTACGTCCATTCGACAAAAGTCACATCACATTTGCTGACACTGGTAAAAGTAAGGTATTGGGTCTAGGTAGAGTTGCAATCTCAAAGGAGGAACACATGGATAAAGTCATGCTTGTTGAATCCCTTGGTTTCAACTTAATGTCTATCTCAATGCTTTGCGATTTAAACATGATCGTGATGTTTGGAAAATATCGTTGCCTTGTTCTAATGGAATCTAACAAGTCTCTAGTGTTTCAAGGGTATCGGAAAGATGATTTGTACGTGGTAGATTTCTCAGCAGGACCACAGCTTGCCGTATGTCTTCTGGCAAAAGCTTCAGAATGCTGGCTCTGGCATCGGAGGCTAGGGCATGCTGGCATGAGGAACCTGCACACCCTTGCAAAGAAGAAGCATGTCATAGGCATCGAGGGCGTCAAGTTCAAGAAAGATCACTTATGCGGTGCCTGTGAAGCAGGAAAGATGACGAGGGCCAAGCATCCCTCGAAGACAATCATGACAACGACTCGACCCTTCGAACTGCTCCACATGGATCTTTTCGGTCACACTCATTACTCAACTCTTACTACTACTGCTTGTCTCTATGGCTTTGTCATTGTTGATGATTATTCTGGATATACTTGGGTGCATATAATCCTCTACAAGACTGAAGTGCAGGATGTCTTCAGGCGCTTCGCCAATCGAGCAATGAAGAACTATGGCGCCAAGATAAAGCACATCAGAAGTGACAATGGCACTGAATTCAAGAACACTGGCCTTGGTACATATCTTGATACTTTGGGCATCACACATGAATTCTCAGCTCCGTACACGCCACAGCAGAATGGCGTCGTCGAACACAAGAACAGAACACTCATTGAGATGGCCCGAACGATGCTTGATGAATACAAGACTCCAAGAAAATTCTGGCCTGAAGCCATTGATACTGCATGCCATACAATCAACCGTGTTTATCTTCACAAGCTTCTGAACAAGACATCTTATGAGCTCCTTACTGGCACGAAGCCAAATGTCAGTTACTTCCGAGTATTTGGCGCCAGGTGCTGGATCAAGGATCCACATCACACCTCAAAATTTGCACCAAAAGCACATGAGGGTTTATGCTTGGATATGGAAAGGATTCGCACTCCTACAGAGTCTTCAATCTCTTTCATTATAAAGTGGTTGAAACAGTGGATGTGTGGTTCGATGAGAGTAACGGCTGACAAAGAGAGCACCTGCCAAATGTGCTAGATGAAGTTCCATCTAGTGAATCAATCAAACTTATGGGAACTGGAGAAATCATACCCTCTGAAGCTCAACCTGAAGAGGAACTTATCATCTCCGTACCTGATCAACCTGAAGACAATCCCTCTTACAATGACATTGGTCAGCAAGAGCAAAATCTTCGTCCTGTACATCCTCGTGTTGCAAATGAAGTGCAGACTGAGAGAATAATTGATAGCATCAATGCACCAGGTCCACTCACTTGTTCAAGGGCAACACAGC
The DNA here is from genome assembly GCF_002162155.2 of Triticum dicoccoides. Taxonomy (NCBI): domain Eukaryota; kingdom Viridiplantae; phylum Streptophyta; class Magnoliopsida; order Poales; family Poaceae; genus Triticum; species Triticum dicoccoides. The sequence goes on from NC_041388.1 coordinate 188,711,976, forward strand.
TAGCAAATTTCTGTGGGCACTTCACATTCGTCTCAATAACAGAACCCAAGAAAGTTGAAGAAGCCTTCATGGAACCTGAATGGATTCAAGCTATGCAAGAAGAGCTTCAACAATTTGAGCTGAATAATGTATGGGAACTGGTTAAGCGTCCTGATCCTCGGAAGCACAATATAATAGGCACCAAATGGATATATCGCAACAAGCAAGATGAGCATGGTCAAGTTGTCAGAAACAAAGCTCGTCTCGTTGCTCAAGGATATACTCAAGTTGAAGGGATTGACTTCGATGAAACATTTGCTCCTGTGGCTCGACTTGAAGCCATACGCATACTACTGGCATATGCAAATCATCATAACATACTTCTATATCAAATGGATGTGAATAGCGCTTTTCTCAATGGGAAGATTGAAGAAGAAGTGTATGTTGCACAACCGCGTGGCTTTGAAGATCCAAAACATCCTGACATGGTATACAAGCTCAACAAGTCACTGTATGGCCTCAAACAAGCCCCTCGGGCTTGGTGTGACACACTCAAATACTTCCTGAAGAGCAAAGGCTTCACACCTGGTTCCCTCGACCCCACTCTCTTCACGAAGACATATGATGGTGAACTGTTTGTGTTCCAAATATATGTGGATGACATTATCTTCGGCTGCACCAATCAGAGATACAGTGAAGAGTTTGGATATATGATGCAAGAGCAATATCAGATGTCCATGATGGGTGAGCTGAAGTTCTTCCTTGGTCTTCAAATACGACAGCAACGCAACGGCATCTTTATATCTCAAGAGAAGTATCTCAAAGATTGCCTGAATAAGTTCGGTATGCAAGACTGCAAAGGATTCACGACGCCAATGCCAGCAAAACATCATCTGGGTCTCGACGAGAATGGTAAAGAGTTAGATCAAAAGGTATACCGCTCCATGATTGTTTCTTTACTTTATCTATGTGCATCTAGGCCATATATTATGCTTAGTGTTTGCATGTGTGCTCGATTCCAAGAGGCACCAAAGGAATCACATCACTTAGGTGTGAAGCGAATTCTCCGATATTTGGCTTACACCCCAACTCTAGGATTATGGTATCCAAAGGGCTCAGAGTTTGATCTGGTTGGATTCTCGGATGCTGATTATGCTGGTGACAAGGTGGATCGCAAGTATACATCAGGCACATGTCATTTTCTGGGACGATCACTTGTATGTTGTCCTCAAAGAAGCAGAATTGTGTATCTCTCTCCACTGCTAAATCTGAATACATTGCTGCTGGATCTTGCTGCGCTCAGCTTCTGTGGATGAAGAAAACACTCAAAGGCTATGGCATTCATCTGAAGCAAGTGCCACTCTACTGCGACAACGAAAGCGCCATTAAGATTGCCAACAACCTAGTTCAGCACTCGAAGACAAAGCACATTGAGATTCGTCATCACTTTCTCAGAGATCATGTTGTGAAGGAAGATATTGATATCATACACGTCAACACTGAAGAGCAATTGGCAGATATCTTCACCAAGCCCTTGGATGAGAAGAGATTTTGCAAGTTATGGTGTGAGCTAAATATCTTGGAATCCTCAAATGTCCTGTGATCAGGCACACATCCTAACACTTATGCATATTGATGACTTAGATGTACAACACACGAAGTAAAGTATATCTTCAATCAATGAAGACATGCATTCTAAGTGTGAATACATTAATGAGGAATTTGACTTCGGAGCGCCACGATAATTGTGCGCCGTGTCTTGGTCTAATACTTCCTATACGGTGGGTAACACCACACCTAAATGTTCTATTTGAAGTGTTTCACTCATGGCGTTACATTTGCTATGTCTTCACATTTGGTTTCGCTTCAATCTCAACATGTCTTCATGATTATCTTCACTATGTTGATTATATATATACTAGTGTTCTGTCCTCTACAGCATTCACTTATAGCTATGTCTTCTTGTTGAATCTTTTGAACTAAGTGAAAGTGATCAGACCCTAACCTCTCTATGCTTTCTATCTCAAACTCTGTCTCTCCAAATCATATGCATTCTCTTGAAACTTTTAAATGTCTTCTCTGCGTCCTTGTCAGCAGAAGATACATAGATAAACATTAGGTCCGCTTTCAATGCTAATTCCTTCACCTGAAACCCATAGAAGTGGGAACGACCACCCGACAATCGAGGCGTGTGTGGGACGTGGAACAACCTCCGATATGTAGCACGATGGCCACGTGTTCCTCAGATGTGAATTGCCAGGGGCACCTGTGTAATAACACTGAGCCGCCCCTGTCCCTATAAATACACGCCTCACCACAGTCATTATCTCTTCTTCCACTCTCGCACAAACCCTAGCACCACCGCTAGCCCTCGACGACGCCGGCGACAAAGCGCTTAGCTGCAGCAACCTCTCCGACACCGTCTTCACACCGACCGTGGACATCGTCTTCTCCGTCGTCGCCGTAGGTGTCCTCCGTCGCCAAGTTAGGGCAGGGACGATCGAACTGCTCGGCCTCCTCTTCCACTCCGTCTAGCAGTTCTTCGTGTGGTAAATAAAACTTCCTTTTTACGGCCCCTTTGATCCTATAGATTCGTCACTTTCTACCACAAGTAGTTTCTGTTCACACAAGTTGGATCTATTTCATACTGCATCTCATAATATTCCTGGTATATTCACTTATGCTTCACAAAGTAGTTAGATTCCTCACTTGTACTGATCCGTGGATTCGTACAAATCTGGAACCAACTCCTTATCTATGAGTGAATGTCTTCGCACGATGAGGTCAATGTCTTCTAGACTGATTTATCTTCAAAATCTTCTGAGAATGCATATGACCTCTTCCCCTTCACTCGCACCTTAATGCTGTCACAGGTACATGTCCGTGGGAGAATCCCATGGTTCTCATAGTCTGCACTCATTTGCAGAATTCTTACAACATCACATAAATTCTCCCGAAGCCAGTTCCTGTTTGTCCAGCAAACGAAAGCCCTTGAAGCCTTTAAACGTATTGAAGCAATTCAGTTGAAATTTCATGGCTGCAGAGAAATCAGCAAGGAAGGGTGGCAGAAAGCGTCGAGGAGAAACATCAAGAGATCTGCCCGATGACCTCTCAGAGCTGTACAAGACACATCCTGAAGAGGATTACAATCAGCGCAAGACACGAATCCAATGGATTCGACGATATTGGGTAGAATAGTGGTTCAAGTACAGGTTTGTGACAAAGGAATATGCTGAGAGGAATGCCATCAAGCGACCATGTGGAGACATCCTCTACAAAAATCTTCAACCCAGGTCCAGAGATGAAGCCATTGAACAAGGCTTCTATCCCTGCATGGTCCGTGGACCACAGCCTGCGGAGGCTGACCCATCGTCACTGCTATGGTGTCGTGACGACAATCTGTTCAAGCACAACTTCTAGTTTGCCCAGAATTTGGCAAAGCAGAACAAGAAGTCTTTGGGATTAGACTTCAACCCTGGTCCTTCTTCTCCCCGTGCCGATGGGACCCGCGAAGCTGAACCCAATCTTGTTGGGCCCATCTACAACCTGGAAGGTCTCATCACTCATATCGTGGTTCAAGGGATAGCCGTGGATGAGCCTGCAGATGACGCTGAATCAGATCAAGCGCCTGCAGCGCCGAAGCCAAAGAAACTGAAGCAGCCTAAAGCTTCAAAGCCTGCCTCTGCACCAAAAATCTCACGGGCAAAGCCACTGGCTACTGCACCTCCTAAAGACAGTGTGCAGTCTGAAGATCTGTGACGCATCTCCAAGCCCCAGAAAGTCAAGATGCCTCTGCCACACACCAGCCAAGAACTGACTGCTGCTGCTATTCTGCGCAACGATGCCATTGATCTGTCCAGTGATGAAGATCTTGCAGATGACGCTCTTGAGCAACTGATCAAGAGCAAAGAAGAAGCAGAAATCTTCAATGATCTGCCTCTCTTTGACGAGGAAATCATCCACAACTTCATTGATGAGTGGTTTGACACGTCCAACCTCAGCTTCGAAGATCTGCAACTTCCAATTGGCCTCAGTGTCGCCTTCCATGGCGCCATTGCTTCAGAGCTAGCTCTAGCTCAGCGCATCATTGAACTGAAGCAGAAGATTGACTTTGAGAAAGATCAGTTCAAGAAGCATATGGCCAAGCTCATCGTGCAAGAGGTCAAGAACTTCAAGATCATGCTGCACGAGCTCAAAGAAGCCTTTCTCAAGAAGCGTGAAGAAGCTCAAGGTTCTCGTGAGCGCATGAAGAGCCTGGCTGACAACTATGTGCAAGCCTACAATGAGGCTGAGAAGCGCAAGGCCCTTAGGCGTCCTGGCATCGACCCCAGGATGGCTGCAAAGCAGCAGAAGAAGAAGCCCGCTATGGTCGAACCCGACGCACCAAGGCAGGAAGCACATCCCATTGTCTTCCCAACCAGCATGACTGGCTCGAAGCCAAAATCCAGGTCTACCGCTTCAAAACTGAAGAAGACGAGGACAACTGAGGCTGAAGCCAGAAAGAGGAAACATCCTGAAGCCTCTGCTCCTGCTCCCTCCAAGAAGAAGCGGAAGACCAAGAAGGAACGGGCTGCTCCCACAGATCCCTTAATTGTTGAACCCATCTCCATGGTTCACCCTGCCGCCGAACATCAAGAGCGTGAACTGACTGTCCATGAGCCTGCTTTCACAAAGGCTCATGAAGCTGAAGACTTTCCAGCAGCTGATCCCACTACTGCTGAAGACATTGGTCACCATGACCATGTTGAAGATGATGCAGTTCTTCCTCAAATCGAGCACCAACATGTATCATCGCATGTGCTTATGCACAACGAACTCATCAGCATTGGTCGTCCTCTGACGCCAATTGCTCAGGATGAATCATGGGATGATCACCCACAAGAACAAGAAGAAGATGACTTTGAGGCCCAGCCACCTCCATCTTCAAAGGCGTCGCCAGCGTTACACAGGCTTCGCAAAGGACCAAGGCCTCCAGTCTCTGAGTCTGAAGCTAAAGCTGCTGAAGACATTCCGGCTGCATCAGCCGATGACACCCAAGAAGAAGAACGTGTCCCCACTCCCCCAACTACTGACAAAGCTGTTCTCGCGGAGAACGTGTCTGTGCCCGACCCTCCAGCTCATCAAGTGGAGGTAGAAAATCTTGAGGCTGCCACCACCAACACCAATGAAGCCACTGACGCTGTCACGGCTGAAGCAAATGTGGAGCCTACACCTACCCAAGAACCAGAAGTTAGCGAAGCCAATGATGATACTGCTTCTGTTCCTGCGCCTGCTGCTGGTCCTCAGTTTGACTATCATATAGAGCATAAGCCTCAGGTACAGAAGCCAATGCCAAGGTTGCATAGGTTTCCAGGTCCTGCATCAGCACCTGGATCCTTCAATGTCAATAGCTTCAAAGTAGACAACACCTTCTTTAATAGCTCCAAGAACCCCTACTCAAGGGAACGAATATGTTCTGATCGGTTCTGGAGCTATCCGCAGTGAAGCTATTACTCCTGCATTTTGTACAGTCAAGGTCACATCTTCCCACATATGCGTCTTGACACCGAAGCAATAGCTGGTCTACCCTTCTTGGAAGAAGCTTTGGACTGCTTCAAAGAGGTTGGATTGTTGCCTTTCATCACCGACCAAGAGCACTGGAACAAAGATTTGCTGCTCCAATTTTATGCCACACTTCAAATACGTGGTTACAATAGAGATCCGAAGACTTGGGCCCTTGAGTGGATGACAGGAAATGTTCATCACGAAGCCAAAGCCTTTGATATCATTGAGCTCACTGGTCTGGCCACTCTTGGAGATCTCTACGAACCTGGATGTCAACTTTACAGTGAAGCTATGGAGAGCATCTTTTAGAAGCCTGAACCGAACATGAGTCAGATGCTCAGCATGATGAAGCCTTTGCCACAAGACGCTGCATATCCTAAGGAGTTCCTTGTTGAAGACCTAGAGTATCTGCCAAGGACCATCTATCACATTTTAAGGCGAACTCTGTGGCCCATCAAAGGACATTCCCCACATGCAAAGCTGGAAGGTGCAATGAAGACTTTGGTCTTCTATATTCTTCACGGCAAATGCTTCAACGCACAAGACTTCTTCATCCGCCAACTTGCTGCTTCAGGATTTGATCTTTTTGGCTTGAAGTTCTATGCTCCATGGATAATGCGGCTGATCAAACTCCACTCAGATATCTCATAGCAGCCCTCTGCTCGCAATCATCGGATCTTTATGCCTGACGTGGATATGTCCGTTGAAGCCCTCTCTCAAAGCCTGCCAAGGAGCCTCTTAGTCTTCAGAATGTGGAGCATCAAAGTTTCTCTCAGAACATTGAAGGAGTTGAAGCAGTCACTCGTGTTTATCCTCTGGCTGGCACTACACGTGCACCTCATCGTGCCCTCACTGAAGCCACTGAAAGCACCATTGCCCAACGGCCCAAGAAGCGATCTCGTGTTCTCAATGACCGAGAGCTTCTGGTTGCTCTTCATCAGAAACAGGATCGGCATCATGACTGGCTGAAGCGTCAAATGAAAAGCCTCTTGGTGGATGTCAACCGCATTCGCAATCTTGCCACCAAGAATGCCTTTGTTGCCCATGAAACTTGTCAGCGTACATGGAAAGGGCTGATGCTTATGTGCTGTGAGGATGATCTTCAAGAGGATGGCTTCTCTGAACATTTCAAGTTTGACTCCACACCTCCCCGAAGGGCTTTGCTGCGACGAACTCCCTCTCTTGAAGACTCTGAGTTCTCTTCCTCTATGGCAACTGTGAATGCCAGAGTGATCGAGGACGAAGACGATGCTACTTCACCGCCCCCTGATGAAGCTATGTACCTAGGGTAGGGGCACGGACCTGTCCAAAGAGCCCTACCCAAGGACAACCCTAGATGAAGTCACCTTTCAATCGACTTGAAGGTATCCCACTCGACGGGTTCAAGACACTCGACCAAGAAGCTATCACTCGACCATGAAGCCAACCACTCGACCGCTAGGAGACCTAAAGTCACTCTGTAGGCAAACGGTCGGCTATTGAGTAGTCTTTATGGTCATTATAGCACTTTATTAGGGGCGTTACCAGTAACGCCCAACCTTAAATGTACCTTAAACCCTGCATCAATGAGGGCAGGAGAGGGCCGGTGAACTCTATATAAGCCACCCCCCTCCTCGGTATGAAGGGTTCGCACCCCTGTTATTCATACACACATAATCCAATCGACCGCCTCCGGGCACCGAGACGTAGGGCTGTTACTTCCTCCGAGAAGGGCCTGAACTCGTAATCCTCATGTGTTTACAACTTCCCAATAGTTGAGATCTAGCCTCTCCATACACACCCCCCTACCTCACTGTCAGAGTTAGAACCACGACAGTTGGCGCCCACTGTGGGACAGGAATCTCAGCGCCTGATTGGAGAAGTTGCGACTTTTCCGATCCCTTCTGATCATGGTTTCGTGCGGAATTTTGGTGGAGGGCCGCGAGATCCGCCTCGGCGCGCTCACATTCATTGCCGACGACTCCGCCTGGCTTCAGGAGGCACCGCTCGACATCGACGCGCTCCCCGTCCGCGGTACGACGCACTTCCGCGCATGCGTTCGTGGCGTCCTCCTGCGGCAGCCGTCGAACCAGTATCGGTCGGTCCCCGTGTCGTCTCGCCGCTCTGTCTCCCACCGGCGCAAGCGCTCAGGTCGGTCGAGACTTCAGAGGTGGGTGAGGCATGCCGTGGCGCGCCAGTCAGCCGCCCCACAAGTCGCGGCAATCGAGCCCGACGAATCCCTCTGCAGCCTGTTTGACTGGCTCCGCGGAGACCACATCCGAGTGCGACAGCAACGACCCAGAGGCTGAGGTTCTGGCGGTCGATGGAACGCACAGTCCTCCCGGTTTCCCTCGCGCTGATGGAGGCGCGGGTGGGGGCGACCCGTCGCATCCCCACGACGAGTATCTCCCCGAACCTCTCACGTCATTACAGCGAGAGGAGCTTTGTCACCGGAACATGGACGCACTCCACACTCCTATCATCGGAGAGACCCCCGAGGCCCGGGCCTTGGAGGATGCGTGCTTGGCTAACTTAGCCGAGCGCACTCGACTGGAGAATCTCCAGCGGGCACTCAACGAGCAAGCGCTTCAGCGGGCTCCCGAGTCTAGTCTACGTCAGCTCTTCCCGCCGACGCAGGTATACCGAACCCCAGTTCAGAATTTGGCCGCCGCGGCCCGTATAGCAGAATCGATTCAGCCCTCCCAGTCGGAGGCTGGCAGGGGCTTGTTGCAGATCAGAGCGTTGTTCCGGGCGGCGGGAAACCAGAATTCCGCTATTTCTCAGTCACGGAATAGGATCCACAATCGATCCGTTGCAACAGATACAGTCCAGTCGGCTCACAGCCCGAGGTCGCCCCCGAGGCGTGAGGGACGCGGTGACCGGCATGATCAGTACAAAAGGAATGAGCAGTATGATCACCGATCCGATCGTGATGATCGACGTCGAGTGCCAACCCCTCCCCGAGGAGTGGGTCATATGCGCCTCGACATCGAGATGACAGGCGCCCTCATAGTGTTGGGCAGAGGATTCCAGTCGACCCCAGGGACCCAGGCTTTGACGCGAGATCTATCCTCGTTCAAGGTTTGGTTGACAGGAACAGAGCTCATCGGGAAGGCCACAACAGAGATGCGCCTGCCAGTAGCAGAGTACATGTTTCGGGGCCAGAGTGTTTCAGTCGAGCCATCAGAGCCGCAGTGATTCCTCCCAACTTCAGGTTGGTGACTGGAGTCAGCAAGTTCACCGGTGAGTCTAAGCCTGACACTTGGCTCGAAGATTACCGAGTGGCTGTACAGATTGGCGGTGGCAATGATGAGGTGGCCATGAAGCATTTGCCTCTCATGTTAGAGGGCTCATCCAGAGCGTGGCTAAATCAGTTGGCACCCAGCAGCATCTACACTTGGGAGGACCTCTCCCGAGTGTTTGTCACGACCTTTGAGGGAACATGCAAGCGACCCGCAGGCCTTACAGAATTGCGTTCTTGCGTACAGAAACCGAATGAAACCCTGAGGGATTACATCCAGAGGTGGATCAAGTTGCATCACACAGTTGAGAATGTGCCTGACCATCAAGCAGTTTGTGCCTTTAAAGAAGGCGTTAAATATAGAGAATTGAATCTGAAGTTCGGTCGAACTGGAGAGATGTCTCTGAACCGGATGATGGAGATTGCCACCAAATATGCTAATGGTGAAGACGAAGGTCGACTCCGGAGTGGCAAGCACAAGGCAGTCGCCCAAGAAACCGGAGGAAACTCCAGTCAGAGACAGAAGCAGAAGGCCGAGCTAGCCGCCCCTGGGGAGGCCCTGGCCGTAGCCTAGGGAAATTTCAAGGGAAAACCCAAAGGCCCCTGGAAGCCCAAGAAAGTCAAGGATCAAGATGGAAATGATGTTTTGGATCTGCCATGTCACATCCACACCAAGAAAGATGAAGAGGGTAATTTTATTTACCCAAAGCATACCACTCGACAGTGCCGGCTCCTGATCCAGCAGTTTCAGGGCAAACAGTCCAAAGATAAGGAAAAAGAGTCGGACAGAGTTGAGGACAAGGAAGATAGTGACAATGGATACCCCCAAATCAATTCCACCCTGATGATTTTTGCTGATGTCGAAAGGAAAAGTCGACTGAAAGTCATTAACCATGAGATGAATATGGTTGCTCCGGCAACACCCAGTTATCTAAAGTGGTCTCAGACTGCCATCACATTCGACCAGTCTGATCACCCTACGCACATTGCCACCCCTGGGAGGCAAGCTTTGGTGGTCGACCCAGTTGTCGAAGGCACTCTACTGACCAAAGTCCTGATGGATGGTGGCAGTGGCCTGAACATATTGTATGCTGAAACATTGAAAGCAATGGGCATTCCGATGTCAAGCCTCAGTACCAGTAACATGAGCTTCGACGGAGTCATTCCTGGGAAGAAAGCCGAATCACTCGACCAGATCGCTCTTGACGTGGTTTTCGGTGATTCAAAGAATTACCGTGAGGAAAGGCTGACATTCGAGGTTGTGGACTTCCAAAGTGCTTATCACGCCATTTTGGGCAGGCCAGCTTATGCTCGCTTCATGGCTCGACCATGTTATGTGTATCTCAAGTTGAAGATGCCTGGTCCCAAAGGTGTGATCACTGTTACAGGCAATCAGAAGAAGGCAGAAGAGTGTTTTCAGAAAGGCTCAAAGATTGTTGACGCTCAGATGGCAGTTGTTGAGCTGCAAGAGTACCAGAAGACTGCTAATCCGAGTGAATTGCTACGAGCCATGAAGCCTGCTTCAGAATCTGCTTTTCAGTCATCCGGTGAAACAAAGCCGGCCCACATTCACCCGACCAACCCCGATGCTGCTTTGACTCACATCTCAACGACGCTGGACTCCAAATAGGAAGAAGCGCTCATCCAGTTCCTCCGTGAGAACTGGGACATCTTCGCATGGAAGCCTTCTGAGATGCCTGGGGTTCCCAGAGGGCTGGCTGAGCACCGTCTACGAGTCGACCCGAAGTTCAAGCCTGTGAAAGAACATCTTTGACGGTCCGCCGTCCAGAAGAGGAAAGCTATTGGCGAGGAGGTGGCTCGGCTCTTAGCAGCGGAGTTCATCCGAGAGATTTACCACTCCGAGTGGCTCGCCAATGTTGTCATGGTCCCCAAGAAGGACAAGTCACTTCGCATGTGCATTGACTTTAAACATATCAATCGGGCCTGCCCGAAAGATCATTTACCTCTCCCATGCATCGACCAGGTAGTCGACTCGACCGCGGGGTGTGAGCGTTTGTCTTTTCTAGATGCTTATTCACGGTACCATCAGATCCGTCTGTATGGACCCGACGAGATCAAAACGGCTTTCATCACCCCATTCGGGTGCTTCTGTTATGTCACCATGCCCTTCGGCCTCAAGAATGCTGGAGCCACGTTCATGAGGATGATTCAGAAGTGTTTGCTCACTCAGATCAGTCGGAACGTAGAAGCATACAAGGATGATATTGTGGTTAAGTCACGGAAAGGTTCCGACCTACTGACTAACCTTGCCGAAACCTTTGCTAACCTCAGGAGATATGATATCAAGCTCAATCCATCAAAGTGCACATTCAGAGTTCCAGGTGGAAAGTTACTCGGTTTCCTCGTTTCTGAACGAGGAATCGACGCCAATCCCGAGAAAGTTGGCACCATACTCCGGATGAAGCGCCCTGTGCGTGTACACGATGTCCAGAAGCTTACAGGTTGCTTGGCCGCTCTAAGTCGATTCATTTCTCGTCTCGGTGAAAAGGCGTTGCCACTTTACCGACTGATGAAGAAGTCTGACAAGTTCGAGTGGACTCCAGAAGCTGATGCAGCGTTTGCAGAGCTCAAAGCTCTACTCTCCACCCAGCCGGTGCTTGCTGCCCCAATCAGTAAAGAGCCCCTGCTGCTTTACATTGCGGCCACGGGACAAGTTGTCAGTACAGTACTTATGGTCGAGCGGGAAGAAGAAGGAAAGGCCTTCAGAGTTCAGCGCCTAGTATATTATGTGTCTGAAGTTTTGACCCCATCGAAGCAAAGATATCCCCATTACCAGAAGCTCGTATATGGGATCTACATGACCACGAAGAAGGTCGCACACTACTTCTCTGACCATTCCATTACAGTCGTCAGCGACGCTCCACTGTCAGAGATCTTGCACAACAGAGATGCAACTGGTCGAGTGGCGAAGTGGGCGATTGAACTCCTTCCCCTAGATATCAAGTTTGAAGCAAAGAAGGCTATCAAGTCCCAAGAAATTGCAGATTTCGTCGCCGAGTGGATTGAACCGCAGCTTCCGACCCAAGTTCACTAGGAGCACTGGACCATGTTCTTCGATGGATCTAACATGCTGAATGGTTTCGGTGCTGGGGTAGTATTGGTCTCCCCCCGAGGAGATAAGCTCAGATACGTTCTCCAGATTCACTTCGATTCCTCCAATAATGAGGCAGAATATGAATCACTCTTGTATGGGTTGTGCATGGCCATTTCACTCGGCGTCCGGCGCCTCATGGTCTACGGCGACTCAGATTTGGTGGTTAATCAGGTGATGAAGGAGTGGGATGTCAGAAGCCCAGCTATGACTGGCTACTGCAACGCAGTAAGAAAGCTAGAAAAGAAATTCGAGGGGTTAGAGCTTCATCACATCCCCCGACTGAAAAATCAAGCAGCCGATGATCTGGCAAAGATAGGCTCCAAGAGAGAAGCCATTCCCAGCAATGTGTTTTTGGAGCACATCCGCTCGTCGTCAGTCCAGGAGGATCCTTTCACAGAAGAAGCCCCGCAACCGAAAAGTGCCACAAATCCGACTGAAGTCGAAATTCCTGCTGTGGTCGACCTAGTCATGGAGGTCTTGGCTATCACTCCCGACTGGACGATACCATACATCGCGTATATCTTGAGGAAAGAACTTCCAGAGGATGAAGAAGAGGCTCGACAGATTGTCCGTCGATCTAAAGCTTTCACGGTCATTAAAGGACAGTTGTATAGAGAAAGCGCAACTGGAATCGGGCAGAAATGCATAACACCAGAAGAAGGTCAGATAATCCTTGATGATATCCACTCGGGGACCTGTGGTCACCATGCGTCCTCTCGGACCATTGTGGCTAAAGCATACCGAGCGGGATTTTACTGGCCAAGAGCAAATGAGATGGCAAAAGAGATAGTCGACAAGTGTGGAGGCTGCCAGTTCTACTACAACATGTCACACAAGCCTGCATCAGCCCTGAAGACCATTCCACTCGTCTGGCCCTTTGCTGTCTGGGGACTGGACATGGTTGGCCCACTGAGAACGGGCAGGAGCGGATTCACGCATGTGCTTGTGGCAGTCGACAAGTTCACCAAATGGATTGAAGCCAAGCCTATCAAAAATCTTGATGCCAGCACTGCTATCGGTTTCATTAGAGTGTTGATATTCAGATATGGGGTCCCGCATAGCATCAGCACTGACAATGGGTCAAACTTCGATTCAGACAAGTTCAGAGCTTTTGGCGCCTCTCAAGGCACACGAGTCGACTACGCGTCGGTCGCGCATCCTCAGTCGAATGGACAAGCTGAAAGAGCAAATGGTCTGATCCTCAAAGGACTGAAGCCTCGATTGATGCGTGATCTCAAGCACGCAGCAGGCGCTTGGGTCGACGAACTTCTGTCAGTTTTGTGGGGGCTGAGGACCACCCCTAACTGGTCGACCGGAAGAACGCCATTCTTTCTGGTTTACGGAGCCGAAGCCGTCCTGCCGAGTGATCTACTTCACAACGCCCCCAGAGTCGAGCTTTATAACGAAGACGAAGCAGAGCAAGCCCGGCAAGACGCAGTCGACCTCCTAGAGGAGGAGAGGGAAATGGCTATGATCAGATCGACCATCTATCAGCAAGACTTGCGTCGATTCCATGCCAGAAATGTGAAGAGCCGAGCCTTCCAGGAAGGAGATTTGGTCCTCCGAGCGGATCAACAAAAACCACACAAACTTGCTCCTACTAGGGAAGGCCCCTTCATCATCACCAGAGTCCTCCACAATGGAGCATATCATCTCTACAACGTTGGTCGCCGGATCGACGAGCCACGAGCTTGGAATGCGGAACTATTCCGCCCATTTTACACTTGAATTCTCACTCGGACGAGATGTAATAAGGAAAAATTTCCTGCAGTACATTTTTATCAAAGACAAGAGTGTTCCAATGATTGCTGTCACTTTTGTTTGCGTACGAAATCCCCTAGTGGGTGACTTAGCTGCCAATCTGTTTCGCCTAAGTTTGAAAAATCCTACCGAGTGGAGAGCAAACCTCCCACTCGGGGGCTTAGCTGCAGTCCAGTACTCGCCTAAGTTCTCCCACCTAGAGACTTAGCTGCAGTCAGGCACTCGCCTATGTTTGAAAAAATCCTACCGAGTGGAGAGCAATCCTCCCACTCGGGGGCTTAGCTGCAGTCCAGTACTCGCCTAAGTTCTCCCACCTAGAGACTTAGCTGCAGTCAGGCACTCGCCTATGTTTGAAAAAATCCTACCGATTGAGAGCAATCCTCCCACTTGGGGGATTAGCTGCAGTCCAGTACTCGCCTAAGTTCTCCCACATAGAGACTTAGCTGCAGTCAGGCACTC
>NC_041388.1:188727671-188768480 GCF_002162155.2 Triticum dicoccoides
TCTCCCACCTAGAGACTTAGCTGCAGGAAGGCACTCGCCTAAGTTTGAAAAAATCCTACCGAGTGAGAGCAAACCTCCCACTCGGGGGCTTAGCTGCAGCCCAGTGCTCGCCTAAGTTTGAAAAATCCTACCGAGTGGAGAGCAAACCTCCCATTCGGGGGCTTAGCGGCAGCCCCGCGCTCGCCTAAGTGTTTAAAAATCCTACCGAGTGTGAGCAAACCTCCCACTCAGGGGCTTAGCTGTAGCCCAACGCTCGCCCAAGTATTTAAAAACCCTATCGAGTGAGAGCAAACCTCTCACTCGGGGACTTAGCTGCGGCCCAGTGCTCGCCTAAGTACAGGACACAACCCAATCCGCAAGGACGACGAGGCGCAAGTCGACTGCTACCTTCTCCTTCGGAGTTGCGCCGCAAATACAAGGTTATTTCGGGTGAAGATCGAATTCCACTCGACGGATCAAACCATGAAGATATTCAAAGAGAAACCAAGTTCAGATAAAGCCTAAAAGGTCCCAGACCTCAAATCAAAGTACTCGAGCCCTCGGATCAGCGGAGTTTAACGGTTACAAATCCACTCGGCATTCCGAGGCAAATTTAAAGTGAAGCATAAATTTTTTTCATTCCTCAGGAGGAGGACTGGAAGGGGCGACGAACTCATCCAAGTCGATCCCGTCTGCAATACGAGTGGCGGCAGCAATGAAAGTCTCCATGAAGTCTTGAAAGTTGTGCTTCCTGGTGTTGGCAACATGGATGGCGGCCAGATTTTCTTCTCGCGCTTCCTTGCAACGGACGCGGACCAGAGACAGAGCCACATCAGCACCACATCTAGCAGAAGATTTCTTCCATTCCTCCACTTGACCTGGGACTTCATTAAGTCGAGCCATCAGGGACTCGAGGTCGTTATGAAGCATCGTCCCAGGCCAGAGTGATGTGTCGATCCGCGACATCGCAACCTTCAGTCGAGCAAGATAGTCAACCACGCTGGCAATACGAGACTCCAGAGGGAGCACGTTCATTGCAGCCTCATCCTTCACAAGGGAGTTAGCAGGGTCTAAACCTGGCTCCACTCAACTGGTCTCTCTTCAAAGTTCTGACAGAATTCTGCAAACACGATTCAAGAATAAGACAGTGACCCTACACAGACTTGGTAACTGCAAGACAGTCGGGGCAGAGCAATTACCTTCGAGCACGACGAACAGCTTCTTGGCGAGTCCACCGAGATAAGCCTCCAGATCGTTCCTCTTCCCCGCCAGCTCACTAGCCTTGTCGTGCAGAGCCACGTTGTCATTCTTCAGTCGGCTGACCTCTTGATTGGCTACCTCGAGAGCAGCTTTCAGTCTGGAGTTCTCCTGCTCGAGAGCTCCGACCGAGGCCATTTTCTCTTCAGCAAGCCTCGTTTTGTCGAAGACCTCCTTCTGTGCCTCTGCAAGATCTTGATCCTTCTTCTTCAGAGGTTCCTCCCGTTTATCTGCGGCGCGTCGAGTGAAATCAACATCAAAAATGGACAAGAAAGAAAAGCCACTCGTCAAGAATGGAGAACCTCACCAGCCATACCTTTTGCTTCTTCTTGCGCCTTCTTCAAATTCTCCTGAGCAAGCTTCAAGTTAAGGTTGAGCTAGATCTGCTGATTCTCCAACTCAGTATAGCGAGCTACAAGTTCGCAGGATTTCTGTAAAAAGAAAAATCAGTCGACAGACGTCCAAGACAAGTTGCTTCCGAGCAACTAAGAGACAATGATGATGTTTCTAAGACTACAGCCGACTCAAGAACATTCGACAGTAGTCTCGGGGACTACACCCAGTGGGTGCACTCAGCGTGCCCCCACTGTAAAAAAAAAAGTTGACTGCCCGCAGTCGATCGGATACAGTCCCATTCGACATGGCATGACCAGACCGAGTGAAGAAATACAGCTACAGCAACACAATATAAAGACTACAGTCGACTGCCAGTCGTCCACCGTTGTCTCGGGGACTACACCCAGTTGGTGCACTTAGCGTGCCCCCACTTGTCCAAGAATTGGCAGACACACCCAGTGGGTGTACAGATTCAAAGATCTTCGGAGAAGAGATTCTTCAAACAGCATATCGTGAACAGACCAAGTGTTGAGTCGACTGACCTGGACGTTACTCTGAAGAGCCGAACTTGCGTCGTAAGCTGCTTGGCTGGCCTCCTGAGCCACCTTCACTTGCTCCATCATGATCCCCGCCTGGCGTATAGCCTCTTTCACAGCAGCCGCTTGGTCCTCAGGGACATGGTACGCGGCAAAAAGCGAAGGCGGATCCGCAGTCGACGTCGAAGGCCGCACACTTGTCAGAGGAATGGCGAAAGTCACAGAAGCCCGAGCGGTGTCACCACCATCCCGAGCTATGGCCTCAGACGCCAGAGCATATTGGGGGGTCTTGTCAGTCGACGCCCTCTTGTTCCTCCTCACTCTCAGCGGTTCGTTGTCGTCGTCATCCGAGAGGTCGATAACATGAGGAGGGGCTACAAGGGAAACATTCAATCGACCAGAGTTGCAATAAATGTTCAGTCGACTCAAAGCGGAACGTTAGTAATCGTACCAGGGTTGGAGGTAACAGCATCCTCCATCTCTTGGTCATCGTCCTTGGCGGAGATCTTAGAAGTAGCAGCACTGCAAGTCTCGAAAGTCAGTCAGTTGGCTCAATGAATCGACCAAGGATCTGTCCACGGTCGACAAAGGAAAACAAGTTTTATTATTACCCAGAAATGGTGGGGACGGCCATCTTCATCTTGGGCAGAGCCTTGGGTGGCTTGGACGGCGTCGCGCGTGGGTGCTTGGGAGCCTTTCCAGTCGGCGTAGGAGAAGTGGTCCGAGGGCGTTTCGACGACTGCCCAACAGGAGCAGCCGCCCACCACGCTCCCGCGCTGGGTCGTGTGCGAGCTTGGATCGCCCCTCCGGGCGGGGGGGTTCAACCTCCTCCTCCTCCTCCTCGCTGGAGTCTACGTCATCGCCTCCCTCTCCTTCACCGTCGGACTCCCACTCGCCTTGATCATCTCCGCTCTCACCTCCGCTCGCCTCCCCTTCCTCAGTTGGCCCCTGTGCCCCGTTGCGCGTCGAGTACATCTCGGTGGTCGCCTGGAAAACAACAGACAAGACGAAAGTCAATCGACCTACTCAAAGAAGACCAATGAAGAAAACAAGATCTCAGTCAGGAGCATAAAGACATACCTGGTCCACGTCATACGAGTTGTCGAGTGGAATTACCCTCCTGGCTCCTCGGGGGTTGTCTTTGTTCCCCGTAATGCTCGACATCCACCCCTCCAGCGTCTCATCGGTAACCTCCTCCGGGTGGACCCGAGTGGTGTCGTCGAGACCCGAGTACAGCCACATTGGGTGGTCACAGGCCTGGAGCGGTTGGATGCGCCTTCGGAGGAAGACCTCCATCAAAGTCCATACCAGTCACGCCCTCACGGACAAGCTCAACCACTCGACCAGCCAGTACTTTGACTTGGGCCTTTTCCTCCGGCGTCACTTTCAGAGAAACAGGTTTTTCAGCTCGGTCGAGAGAGAAAGGGGGAAGTCCGGTCGACTGCCCTGGGGTCGCCTGGTCTTGACAGTAAAACCAGGTCGCCTGCCAACCGCGGACCGACTCCGGGAAAATGATAGATGGAAAACAACTCTTTCCCCTCGTCTGGATCACCAGGCCCCCGCACAGCTGAATCACCTGCGTCCTTTCGTCACTCGACTTGGCCTTCTTGACCGATTGAGAATGGTAGGTAAAGATGTGCTTGAAGAGTCCCCAATGGGGGCGGCAGCCCAAGAAACCCTCACACATGGAAATGAAAGCAGCAAGATATACGATGGAGTTGGGAGTGAAGTGGTGGAGCTGCGCTCCGAAGAAGTTCAGAAAGCTCCGGAAAAAAGGATGGGGCGGCAGAGAAAACCCTCAGTCGATATGGGTGGCTAGGAGCACACACTCACCGTCGCGAGGCTGAGGTTCGATCTCTCGCCCCGGGAGACGCGCAGCTTCGTGGGGAATGACCCCCCCCCCCTCGACCATGTCATCAAGGTCTTCTTGCCGGATCACTGACAGCATCCAGTCGCCCTGGATCCAGCCGCGGGGCAGAGGAGACCTTGAGGAAGATCCGCCCCGAGCAGATCTCTTCCCTTTTCCCTGCGCCGCCGCCTTCTTCGCACGCTCCAGAGCGGATGTCTTGTCCTTCGCCATCGTCGCCGGCAAATCTTGCACGGGTCTGCGGCGCTAGGGTGAGAGCGGAGGTGGCAGAGGTGCTTGCGAAGGGAGAGAGGAAGAAGAGAGCGCACTGTTTGGAAACCCCGAGCCGGCTACTTATAAGAGGCCGCTCCCGAGTGGCTGACTGGTAGGCCAGGCAATCCAGTAAAATCCCGCAGCAGATGCGCGCGCAGTACATGGCGAAAAAGGTGGCGCAGAAATCGAGGAGTTTCCGCTTTATCGCTTCCGATTACTGCGGCCGCTCCCGTCCCGCATGCTTCCCGAAATCCGAATCCCACGACATCCGCGGGCTGCAAAACAACTTGTCAAAACAGAAGACCCCGCTCGCGCCGACACTCGGTATGTCACAAGTAAAGAAACTCACTCGACAAAAGGCCTGGAATGAATCGAGGCGACTGGAAGAGGTTGATGACGTCATCCGTGACGATTGACCCATAACGAGGCGCTCATGTAACCCAAAGAACCAGTCGGAAGGATCTCCAACTCTTTCCCCACTCAAACCTCGATCCATTCGGGGGCTAATGATGAAGCTATGTACCTAGGGTAGGGGTATGGACCTGTCCAAAGAGCCCTACCCAAGGACATCCCTAGAAGAAGTCACCTTTCAATCGACTCGAAGGTATCCCACTCGACGGGTTCAAGACACTCAACCAAGAAGCTATCACTCGACCATGAAGCCAACCACTCGACCGCCAGGAGACCTAAAGTCACTCTGCAGGCAAACGGTCGGCTATTAAGTAGTCTTTATGGTCATTATAGCACTTTATTAGGGGCGTTACCAGTAACGCCCAACCTTAAATGTACCTTAAACCCTGCATCACTGAGGGCAGGAGAGGGCCGGCGAACTCTATATAAGCCGCCCCCCTCCTCGGTATGAAGGGTTCACACCCTTGTTATTCATACACACATAATCCAATCGACCGCCTCCGGGCACCGAGACGTAGGGCTGTTACTTCCTCCGAGAAGGGCCTGAACTCGTAATCCTCGTGTGTTTACAACTTCCCAATAGCTGAGATCTAGCCTCTCCATACACAACCCCTACCTCACTGTCAGAGTTAGAACCACGACACCCCCTCCTTCAGCATGCATCGACACAGCCCCGAGCTTGTCTGCACCGCCTAACAACACCGACGACCTTGCTACTTCACCTACTCCTCATGGGAACGAGTAGATACTCTATGTCTTCAAACCTTTTTGGCCCTTACTGACAAAAGGGGGAGAAGCATATGAGTTTGATAGTCTTCAAGCAGGTCCATATGGGCGGTTACTTTATGTTTTGCCTAGTGTTTACAACTCTCATTTTGATACATTTGGTTCTTTGAATTGTAACACTTAAACTCGATGGTCGTCTGCTACTCATTTTCTACTTTGTGATGCGATGATAAATTCCGCATGTGCGACGATAAATTCCGCACTTAGATCATTTTGCAGACGTCCATTTTCCATTATGCATGTCATTATCTTCACATACTTTTCATGCATGATAAATTGTCATCATAAGTTGAAGAGGATCTCCATAAGTACAACCTGCCATGTGCATTTGCATTCCAAAAGCAAATTACTTATATGCACATCTTCAGGGGGAGCCCTTGCAACTTATGAAGACAATTCCTTATCCATTAAAATTTCACATATTATATTCCCCGTTGAAAACTTCAACTAGTTTGTCATCAATCACCAAAAAGGGGGAGATTGTAAGTGCATCTAGTGCCACCCCTAGTTGGTTTTGGAGTATTGACGACAAACCTAGTTGAGGGACTAATGTGTTTGTGAGAATTGCAGGATAACACAGGTAGAAGTCCCTCATTGATTCGGTTTTCCTACCAGAGATGACCCCTAAAAATGCATGAAGACATTGAAGTCAAAGGCGGTATGTGAAGACATTCACATTGAAGACTATGACAAGAGAATACATCGCATGAAGACTATGGAGCGCGAAGATTTAGATCTTCCGTAGTTCTTTTTCTTCTTTGTTGAGTCATAGGAACCACCATACTGTTAAGTGGGGTCCAATAGAACCAGTCAGAATGACTGAAGTGATGCTTAACCAAAATCCTATGTCTTCGAGTGAAGACTATGAGAGCGAATCTTGTCTAGAGTTGGACAAGTCAGCTTTGCTTGTAGCCCAAGTAAAGTTGCCGTGTGCGTTTGAAATCTGACCGTTGGAACACGTGTCAGTTCCTTAGTGACCCAGGGTCATTTCAGACAAATCAGGTCGGGTTGCATAGTGGCTATAAACAGCCCACCCCCTACAACCATAAATGGTTGGCTGCTCAGAGTTAGAGTACGGCTTTTGTCGTTTCGGAGCAACCCACCTCGAAGCCTTTGAGAGAGAATTCCTTGCGAGGATAAAGCCCTAAACACCCAGAGCCAAAGATTGTTAGGCATCACTTAAGTCTTCCTGTCTGTGTGATCTGAAGACTTATTACACTTGAGGACTGTGAATCCTCCAGCCGGTTAGGTGTCGCGTTCTGAGCATCCAAGAGTCATTGTGGATCGCCGGTGAACGAAGTCTGTGAAGGTTTGGGAGTCTACCTTGAAGACTTACCAGAGTGATTGGGCGAGGTCTGTGTGACCTTAGCTCAAGGGGAATACGGTGAGGACTGGGTGTCCTGAGCTGCATGTTCAGGACTGGGTGTCCGGGACTGTGTGTCCTCAGGTTTAAATACCGAGCCGCCGTAACCAGACGTACAGTTGTCACAGCAACTGGAACTGGTCTAACAAATCATTGTCTTCAACGAGTCACTGGTTTCATCCTTCCCTTCCCTTTACTTACTGTTGGTCCTTGTGAAGTCATTGTATGATTGCATTATCTTTTGTCTTCGCTGAGTGACTGCTTGTTCTGATTGGCTTCATAATATCTTCCTACCTGATCCTTACTACCTAGCTACTATTAGTCATTGTGCTTTCACTTCATTGAATACTTGACTATGGTTTGCCTAGTGTAGTCTACCTTCCGCTGCATGGTAATAGGTTTATTTCTATCGTTTGTCTTCGAAACATCCATGTTTTGAAGACTTCCATAAAAATCGCCTATTCACCCCCCCTCTAGTCGATATAACGCACTTTCAGTCATGCCCAGATCGATAATGCTGACACACACAGTACTCGAAGGATTTATAATAGAGTAGCAATCACACACTTATTACATCGAAGGTCTCGGAAGAGAACTTATTACAATAAATATGGCTTAAGGCCATCTAAATAAGATAACAGCGGAAGGCTTGGAAGATAAAGCGAGTCCATCAACTCCAACGGCATAGCTGAGTGCATGACAAACGACCTACGACATCTTACTCATCGTTTGAAAAGTCTGCAACAAGATATGTTGCATCCCGAAACGGGCCAGCACATGGAATATGCTCGCAATATAACACAAGAGAGCAATGAACAGATAAATGCTATCACTACATACATATATGGCTGGTGGAGGCTCTATGGTTATATTGTTTGGCGAAAAGCCAATTTTTCCATACAACAAAGGAATATATTTTATTTAACTATCATGGTAGTTGAAACATCATTGAGAAGGTTCCTCCAACTCAATCCCAATTAAATTAGTCATTAACATCCCAACAAATTAATTAGAGTGATGAGATCAAATCAATAATTCAA
The DNA here is from genome assembly GCF_002162155.2 of Triticum dicoccoides. NCBI lineage: Eukaryota > Viridiplantae > Streptophyta > Magnoliopsida > Poales > Poaceae > Triticum > Triticum dicoccoides. The sequence continues at coordinate 188,735,499 of NC_041388.1, forward strand.
GTACCAGATACTCAAAATGTCCATAACCGGGGACACGGCTAACCATGATTAGTTTATGCACTCTGCAGAGGTTTGCGCACTTTTCCCCACAAGATTCGATCTCCTCCGTTCAATTTCTCACACTACATGGTGTCTGAGAAACGGATTACTGAGACACAGTCCTTCAGAAGCATTAACTCTAACCCTGGGTAGACCGTACCAACCTACATCCCCTACATTTGCTAGTCTACCACTTGAAGAGGTCACACAACATACTCAACTATGCCAGAGCCCATAATGTCTTATGGCTGCACACAGAAGTTTCTAGCATGAATAATCTTATGATCCCTTTGTGCCTGGGTGGCGGACCATAGGATGATCACATGGGTACTCCGGAATATCCTAGGACAACACTAGATTCTCCAGGTGCCCACAGGCAATCCACCTAGATGTGTATTAAAATTGCCACCTTAAGTTGAACCATTAATTACCAACTCACATCTATCATTGATACACTCAAACCCAATCCACGTCTACGGGCATAGCATAGCTACATAAGCATAATGTAGAAGTAACTCCCAGGGTTTGATAATAAAAAGGCAATAGGTTCTACCTCATCATCTACTTCCCAAACCCACATGTTAAGACATCCTACTCATGCAATGTGTGAGGGTTGAAAGTAATGCATAAAAACTGGGTAATAAAGGGGTATGATCAAAGTGTTACTTGCCTTGCTGACGATCCGCAAAACCTAAAGACTCGTAGTAGCACGCTTCGCACTTCGGGTATTTTATCGCAAACAAACAATAGCATACATAATCACTCAAGCAAAGATGCACGTGTAAAACTCAAATAAGAAGATCTAACCAGAAAGTTCAACTGAAGAACTCCGGTTTGTAAAAAGAATCGAATCAAACGGAGCAACGAAACTCAAACTACAAAGAAACAAGATCCGAATACTAATCTGGACTAAAGTAAAATTTTACTGTACCAAAATCTTGTTCAAGTTTGTTAAACGGAAAGAGGGCTTCGAGACGAAGATCTAGGCACTTGTTTCACCTGATTCGGATAAACGAGCGAAAAGATATACTAGAACGAAGATTAGGGCGGAAATCACGATCGAAAATAATCGAGGAAAAACCCTGGAAAAAGAAAACTGACAAAAAGGCTAATGAACGAATGTTCGCTATCTGTGGCTAACGGATGAACAGCGTTCGTTAAAATGAACGTACGGATGAACGTCCGCTATTTAACTAAACCAAAGAAAAAATACCGAAAAAACCAATCTAGGGTTTAAAAAAAATCGAACGGTTTTCTCACGAAAACCGGCGGTGGCGGTGGCTACCTCGGCGGCGGGGCGGCGAGGAGGCAGTGGACGGCGGCGGCGGCGGAACGGCATGGTGGCGGCGCAGCGAGGCGGGTCGGGCGAATTATGCAGCGAGCTAGGGTTTCGGGGCAGGGGCCCGAGCTGGGCCTCGGGGCGTAGCGGCCTCGGCTTATAAGGCCGGCTGGGTGTAGTGTCCTAGCCGGACATAGCCCGGTTAGGTCGGTTACTTTTTTTTAAATAAATCCTGACATAGAAAAACAAATAAAAGAAATACTAAATGGACTCGAAAAATCCTGAAATAAATTTTCACGGTCCTCTAATAATATTGTGGACAAAGTGAACATTTATTTAGACCTCTAATGCAATTTTGAAAAACGCATTCTTTTCCTAATTCAAATAAAATTGCAATAAAGGCCACATAAAATTCTTATTTGATTTTATTTTTTTCCTCCAATATTCCCTTTATTTTGGAGAAGTCATATTATCTCCTCTCATATATTTTAATATGAAATATTTTCGGAGGGTAAAATTAATTTAAACCAAATGATCCTCTTTACAAAATTTGGGAAAACTCAAATATGAAAATTATGAAATTCCCAACTCTCTCCGTGGGTCCTTGAGTTGCTAAGTATTTCGAGGATCACGAAACGAAATGCCATAAAATATGATATGCATGAATGACCTATGTATAACATTCCAAATTGGAAATTTGGGATGTTACAATAGGTAGGTATGGTGGACTCTCAAAACATGATCTGGGTTTAAGGGTTTTTGAATGCACAAGTAGTATCTCTACTTAGTGCGAAATTTTTGGCTACAAAAGATAGGGGGCAAGCACCACATGTTAAAGGATCTATGGCAATATAACTTCTATGTGAATATGAACTAGCATAAATCATTATGTTGCCTTCCTTGTCCAACATCAGCAATTTTAGAATAAAATATTTTGATGGGGGCTCACAATCATGAAAGATGTCCAAGATACTGTATTTGTATGTGAATCTTCTCTTCCCTTGTTAATTCTTTCATGAATTGCATTATTGACCAATGCTATGTTTGTCAATCTTCAATAAATTTTACCACTTATACTTTTCCTTATGTGATGTCAGTACTTACCATAAGATTAACATATGATCTTTTTCATTATTGCTTTTCTTTATTTTGATTGAAACATAAAAGTAAAGAAAGCAAAACTGGAACTAAACTTTATTATATATCTTGCACACGATTACAAAGATAGATAGATCACTAAGCAAAACACTCGAAATGATTGAACTAAACTTTTTATTCAACTAATTCAAAAGATAACTAAAGATCGAACTAAGATAAATAAGGGCAAAAGAGGTGGTGTGATACGATACCGGGGCACCTCCCCCAAGCTTGGCACAAGACAAGGGGAGTGCCATACCCGATACTTAGGTCTCCTTTGGTGGTGAAGAAGGTGATGGTGGTGGTGGTGATGAGGTAGTAGCAAGTTTATCTTGGGGCTTCCATGGCAACGGTTGACCATCATAAGAGGAAGCGCGAGTCTCACGAGTCTTGCAACTGGCAGCTAAAGTCATACCTTTAAATCTCCCCACGTATTCAAAGACTTGATTTTGGAGATCATAGATTTGGCTTTGAAGAAATTTGATTTGCTCATTGAAGGTGAAGATGATGTCCTTCACGGACCGGCCATCCACCTAGAGATCATGGGTAAAATCCGCAATCGTGAGGTGATTGGCATTGAGTCCATGTTCCACCATCCCTTGCACTTGAAGACCACTTGCTCCATAGCTCCAAGCCTAGCCTTCACGGTTCCCGTCCTCTTGGATCCCTGGATGTCCCGGATGTGGAGAACCCCCTCAAGCATCTCAATGGCTTGAGGTTGCTGCATCACCTCCCGCAGATACGAGTTGATGACGCCGTCGAAGAACTTGTCCTTGGAGGAGCTCAGAGCGGCCATGGTGATCTAGATCTATCAGAAAAATAGTGAGAAAGAAGAACAGAAGATTTCTTCGCGATACGGTGGTCCATAGGTTCATGGGATATCTAAAGATTTTTTTATCTTGGGAAACAAGCAAACGAGAGAAAAACGGAGTCCGAAAGGTACCCGAGGTGGGCCCAACCCACCTGGGCGCGCCAGGAAAGCCAGGTGTGCCCTAGTGTCTTGTTCCCTCCTCGGTTTCCTTCTGGGTTGTTTATTATTTTCCTAACTTTTGTAATATTCCAATACTGACAAAAAATATTCTTGCAGATTTGTCAGAGTCCGTTTACTTACTTTATCACGTACCTCCTACTTTTCACGATTCTGGAGTGTTCCCGAAGGTTTCTTTTATGTGTTCCTCTGGTGTCATAGTTTGGATAATATTTCTTTCAACATTAATAGGAATACCTGAGATATAGTGTTTGATTCTTTGTCCATCGACAAGCTTGGGGTTAGTACCTTTGAAATTATTTATTTTGATCGTTCCAGAGCGATAAACCTCTTTGATAATATATGTCCCTTCTCATTTGGAGAGAAGTTTTCTTGCAAAGAATCTGAAATGGGAGTTGTACAAAAGAACATATTCTCCAACTTTGAACTCCCGCTTTCAATTTCTTTTATCATGCCATATTTTAAATTTTATTTAAATAGTTTGGCATTTTCATAGGCTTGGGTTCTCCATTCATCTAGTCAAATAATATCAAATAACCTCTTTTCACCAGCAAGTTTAAAATCATAGTTGAGTTCTTTAATTTCCCAATATGCTTTATGTTATAACTCAAGAGGCAAATGACAAGATCTTCCATTAACCATTTTAAAAGGAGACATACCCATTAGATTTTTATATGCTGTTTTGTAAGCCCAAAGTGCATCATCTAATTTCTAAGACCAATTCTTTTGGGACCTGTTGATAGTATTTTGTAATATTAGTTTTATTTTTCTACTGCTAAGTTCAACTTGACCACTAGATTGGGGATGATATGGCGACACAATTCTATGGTTAACATCATAATTAGCAAGCATTTTATTAAAAGCACCATGAATAAAGTGTGAACCACCATCAGTCGTTAAGTATCTTGGGACTCCAAACCTTGGGAAAATAACTTCTTTAAGCATTTTAATAGAGGTGTTGTTATCGACACTACTAGTTGGGATAACTTCTACCCACTTAGTAACATAATCGACAGCAACCAAGATATGATTATACCCATTAGAGGAAGGAAAAGGTGCCATGTAATCAAAACCCCAAACATCAAATGGTTCAAGAGCAAGCGAATAATGCATAGGCATTTCTTGATGCTTACCAATATTACCAATTCCTTGCCATGCATCACAAGATAAAACATACTTACGGGAATCCTTGAAGAGAATATGCCAGTAAAAACCAGATTTGTAATACCTTGTGAGCAATTCTATCTCCCGCACAATGTCCGCTATAAGCTTTCGAGTGACATTTTCATAGGATTTGTTCCTGTTCATGCTTAGGTACACAACATCTAGTAATACTATCTACCCCCTTATTTATAGAGTGTGGGTCATCCCAAAAGTAATGTCTTAAACCATAGAAGAATTTTTTCCTTTTATTGGTATGTGAAACTAGGTGGTATATATTTAGCAACAATGTAACTAGCATAGTCAGCATACCAAGGAGTGTTATGAGAGACATTTATTGCAGCTAGTTGTTCATCAGAAAAGCTATCATCAATGGGTAGTTGGTAATGAAGAACATTTTGTAAGCTAGACAAGTTACCAGCTATGGGGTTCTCAGCTCCTTTTCTATCAGTAATATGTAAATCAAATTCTTATACCAAGAAAACCAACCTACTGAGTCTAGGTTTAGCATCTTTCCTTCCATAAGATATTTTATAACAACATGATCGATGTGAACAGTTACTTTGGAATCAACAATATAAGATCTGAATTTATCACAAGCAAGCACAACTGCTAAAAATTCTTTTTTGGTAGTAGCATAATTTAATTGAGCACTATCCAGAGTTTTACTAGCATAATGGATAACATTTAATTTTTTATCAACTATTTGTCCTAGAATAGCACCAACAACATAATCACTAGCATCACACATAATTTCAAAAGGCAAGTTCCAATCAGGTGGTTGTACTATAGGTGCAGAAGTTAAGGCTTTCTTGAGTGTTTCAAAGGCTTCTACACAATCATCATCGAAAACAAATGGAACATCCTTTTGTAAAAGACTTTTAAGAGGCCTAGAAATTATAGAGTAGTCTTTAATAAACCTCCTATAGAAACCATCATGACCCAGGAAACTACGAATACCTTTAATATCTTTAGGACATGGCATTTTCTCAATTGCATCAACGTTAGCTTTATCCACCTCAATACCTCATTCAGAAATTTTATGCGCCAAGACAATGCCTTCATTAACCATAAAGTGGAACCTCTCCCAATTCAAGAAAAGATTAGTTTGCTCACATATCTGCAAAACTCGATCAAGGTTTCTTAAGTAATCATCAAAATAAGTTCCATAAATAGAAAAATCTTCCATGAAAACCCCAACAATCTTTTCACCAAAATCAGCGAATATAGCAGTCATACATCTTTGAAAGGTAGCAGGTGCATTGCATAAACCAAAAGGCATGCATATATAAGCACAAGTTCCAAAAGGGAAAATAAAGGTGGTTTTCTCTTGATCGGGTTGTGAAACAAGTATTTGAGAAAAACCAGAATATCCATCAAGGAAGCAAAAGTGTGTGCGCTTAAATAGTCTTTCTAGCATTTGATCAATAAAAGGCAATGGGTAATGATATTTTCTAGTTGCTTTATTTAATTTTCTAAAATCAATTACCATTCTATAGCCAGTGACAGTTCTTTGTGGAATAAGTTCATTTTTATCATTCGGGACAACAATAATACCTCCCTTCTTAGGGACATAATGAACGGGGCTTACCCATCTACTATAATCTATGGGATAGATTATACATGCTTCAAGAAGCTTTAAAATATCAGTTCTTACCACTTCTTTCATCTTAGGATTCAAACGTCATTGATGATCAACAACGGCTTTAGCATCAGTTTTCCATATTATTCTGGTGCTGCCATAGTGTGGGACTAATGCCCATAAGATCATCAAGAGTATACCCAATAGCCGCTCGGTGCTTCTTTAGAATTTTGAATAATCTTTCTTCTTCATGTTTTGAAAGGTTAGCACTAATAATAACATGATATATCATTTTTGATCAAGATAAGCATATTTCAAAGTGTCTGGCAATTGTTTTAATTGAAACACAAAATCACCCTTAGGTGGAGGAGGACCTCCTAGAGTTTCAATAGTAGAATTGTGTTTGAGCAGAGTTCGTTGTTCAAAGAAGATTGTATCTATTTCATTTCTTTCATGCATATGCATATCATTTTCATGGTCTAGCAATATTGTTCTAGTGGATCAGTAGGAGGCACGACAATAGATGCAAGACCAATAATTTCATCCTTACTAGGCAATTCTTTCTTATGATATTTTCTACTAAACTTAGAAAAATTAAAATCGTAAGACTCATCACAGAAACTAACACCGATAGTTTGTTTCTCACAATCTATTTTAGCATTAACGGTGTTCAAGAAAGGTATACCAAAAATAATGGAAAAAGTCATCTTGTGGGGAACAAAGAACTAGAAAATCAGTAGGGTATTTTACTTTCCCACACAAGACTTCAACATCTCTAACAATCCCAAGTGGTGTGATGGTGTCTCTATTAGCAAGTTTAATAGTAACATCTGTGTCTTCTATTTCAGCGGGTGCTATATCAACCATAATTTCTTGATATAAGGTAAAAGGAATAGCACTCACGCTAGCACCCAAGTCACAAAAACCCTGATAATAGTGATCTCCTATTTTGACTGAGACAACATGCATGCCAACAACATGTTTATGTTTATCTTTTTCATTGGGTTTGGCAATTCTAGCAGCTTCATTACAGAAGTAAATAACATGCCCATCGATACTTTCTACCAAGAGATATTTAACCATAGCAATAGTATGTTTTACTTTGATTTGTTCTGAAGGTCTTGGAGCTTTGATATTACTTTTACGGACCACAGTTGAAACCTTAACATGTTACTTATCTAGCTATTACCAGTTCTTTAATTTCTTCTTTAATAGCTGGATGATATTTAAACCACTTCTCCTTAGGGATATCAACATGAGTAGAAAATGAATCACAAAAAGAGGCTACTATCTCAGAGTCAAGTCCATATTTAGTGCTAAACTTGTGAAAGGCATCGGTATTCATAAAAGATTTAACACAATCAAACTTAAGCTTAATACATGACTCTTTACCTTCGTCGAGTTCCCAATCTTCATAGTTCCGTTTAATCCTTTCTAAAAGATGCCAGCTGAATCCAATAGTCTTCTTCATAAAAGAACCAGCACAAGAGCAGAAGAAGTATTGAGCATAGATCGATCATCATGAGAAAGCCGAGCATAAAAATTCTAGGTAATAATTTATCTTGAGATCTCATGATTGGGGCATGAATATAACATTGACTTAAGCCTCCCCCAAGCTAAAGCGATACTTTCTCCTTCACGAGGCCAAAAATTATATATATAATTCCGATCACGATGAACTAGATGCATAGGACAAAACTTTTGGTGAAATTCCAATTTCAATCGATTCCAGATCCAATATCATCGCATATCCTATACCATGCCAATGTTTTTCCCTTCAAAGATAAAGGGAAAACTTTCTTCTTAGCTTCATCTCTGGGTAAACCTGCGTGCTTAAATAATCCACAAATTTCATCCACATATATCAAGTGCATATCAGGATATTCAGTTCCATCTCCTGCATAAGGATTAGCTAGCAGTTGTTCTATCATACCCAAAGGAATTTAATAAACAATATTTTTAGTAGGTGTACTAGGTTGAGGGGAAACTTATTATGGTTCCGGTCGAGGTGAAGATACCCCGAACAAACCCCTCAAAGGATGGTTCTACATAGTAACAAGTGACAATAAATTTCAACATGTAGTAATAATTTTCTGTTACCAATTTCCACTTACCAAGATTGCTTCACTCCCCAGAAACAGTGCCAGAAAAGAGTCTTGATGACCCACAAGTATAGGGGATCAATCGTAGTACTTTCGATAAGTAAGAGTGCCAAACCGAACGAGGAGCAGAAGGAAATGACAAGTGGTTTTCAGCAAGGTATTTTCTGCAAGCACTGAAATTATCGGTTACAAATTATTTGATGGCAAGTTAATTTGTAAAGAGCAAGTAACGGTAACGGTAAATAAAGTGCAGCAAGGTAGCCCAATCCTTTTGTGGCAAAGGACAAGCCGAAACAGTTTGTTTTAATAGGAAAGGCGTTATTATTGAGATTGCCCTCCCAGATGGTGATGTTGAAGGTGTTGCTGGAGATTGCCCTCTCAAAGATGAGTGGGTTGTCGGTTATGACGATGATGATGATTTCCCCCAAGTTCCGCCTCGAGACGGCGGCGCCCCGTCCCAAAAGTCCTCTCCTTATTTTTTCTAGGTCAAAATGACCTATATACCAGAAGAGGGGCACCGGAGGTGGGCCGAGGAGGGCACAACCCATCAAGGTGCGCCTGGGGTTCCTAGCGCGCCTAGGTGGGTTCTGTCCACCTCGTGGGCCTCCTCCGGTAGTTATTTGCTCCAGTATTTTTCTTTTATTCCAAAACAATTCTTCGTAATGTTTCAGCTCATTTGGAGATGTGTAGAATAGGTAACTCTGACGTAGCTTTTCTAGGTCCAGAATTCTAGCTCCGGCATTCTCCCTCTTTGTGTAAACCTTGCATATTATGAAACAAAAGGCATTAGAATTACTCCAAAAAGCATTATTATGCATAAATACATAGTAAGTAATAGTAAGTAAACATGATGCAAAATGGACGTATGGACATGCGCCCGCCGGGTTGGATGACTATGATTCCTGGTTGGACAGGAACAGACATGACCGAGATCAAGCCTACACATGGATCTCCCCTGACCTCTGATGGGATACCACCCGATTCCGAGCTCCGACCCACCCCATCTGTTTTACAGATTGGGAAATGGAACACCAGTTTCTAGAAGGGTTTAAGCCCGTCAATATAGAATCGTATCATGGCACCACAGACCCATCAGTGTGGATTGAGGATATCCTCCTCCACATACACATGGCCAACAGAGATGACCTACATGCCATCAAATACTTGTTGCTCAAGTTAAAGGGGTCGGCTAGGCATTGGCTCAATAGCCTACCTCCTCATTCCATTGGTAGCTAGGAAACCTTTGAAGATGCTTTTCAAGCCAATTTCTCAAGTCACCTACGTCCGACCTCCAGATGCTGACAACCTTACTAAAAAGTTTTGGAACAAGTTTTGGAATCAGTACAGAAGTTTTGGAACAAGTTCCTTACTAAAAAGAACCAAATCATACACTACTACAATATCGAAGCCATCGCCGCATTCAAGAATAATATCCGAGATGAATGGCTCGCCCACCAGCTCGACCAAGACAAGCCGAGGACCATGGCAGTCCTCACTTCACTAATGACTCGCTTTTGTGTAGGAGAAGACAACTGGCTCGCCCGAAGTACCCATAATGGCGAGGCGGGCACCTCAGAAACACGCGACACCATTGGAAAACCTAAACACAATAAAATAAGCGCAAGCATAAAAATGGCGGGAGAGATACAAAGGAAGTCATAATCAATGCAGGGTCCAATGGACCTAGATCCGAACAGAAAAGAAAGCTCTTTAAAGGGAAGAAGGATAGACATAGCCAGCTAGATAGGATACTGGATAGGCCGTGCCAAATCCATGGCACTCAAGACAAACCAGCAATCCACATGTCACGACCGGGTTTTCCGGGTAGTCAATTTCCAGAAAAGACCTTCGTGCTCATCAGCCCCAGGATTACTGTTAGCTGATGAGGCTCCATCTTGATACAGAAATTCCAAGCAAAATACAAAATATGTAGTACAAGACCATTCTGGCCTGTGAGTACAACAAATGCTTTCTAGTGGTTGATGGCGGAAGCGGGTTGTGAAACGTCAGTGTCTATGGGACTCCATTTCCCACGGGAACAGCTGACCAGGTTAATTCCTATCTTCGCGAGGCTGCTATCTCCATTGCGTGGGTTTCGGGGCTGGCATCGCGTCGCTCTTCTCCGTGCAAGGAGATCTGGCCAAGACAATAGCCAGGGACAAGCCAGTGAGTACTTTGAATGTACTCGCAAACATTATGAACACAGGTACAATATAATAATGATGTGCTAAAAATATTTTTATGCTCATGACGTCAGTCACAAAATATATTAAATCTCGGATGCGTGCAAGCATGTTATTTATAAAAATTGCAATGACATAGTAGTATAAAAATTATATGAAATAAATAACAAGCAATGCCACAGTCGGGCGTCTTAGCGACACCACACAAAGGGCTTTAAAAGAAATGCCACAGTCGGGCGTCTGAGCGACACCACATAAAGGGCTTTAAAAGAAATGCCACAGTCGGGCGTCTGAGAGACACCACATAAAGGGCTTTAAAAGAAATGCCACAGTCGGGCATCTGGGCGACACCACATAAAGGGCTTTAAAAGAAATGCCACAGTCGAGCGTCTGGGCGACGCCACATAAAGGGCTTTAAAAGAAACAAACATAGTGAATATCCCGGAGGTAGAACCATCCCAGAGATACACGATAATAACAATAATATCATGGGTTAGTCAACAATAATAATAATCATAGTTATCACCAGTCACAAGTAGTAATTCCATTTCTGGATTAACAGTTTCACCTCCGAAGACCCACACTAAGACCGATACTTGACCCATCCCAGACTGTAATCCTTAACCATGGACACGGCTGTTCGAATAGGTTTATTCTCTGCAGAGGGTGTACTCTTTACCCACGAGTAACGGATTTCTTTAGTCCACCGGGACTAATTCCGTCTACGGTCTTTTTGTTGAAAACACACCTAACTTGCACATACCAGCTTATCTCACACGTGTCTGGAATCACCCACGACACCTGTTAAGCAAACTCTAAATGGGGAGGCTACAACCTCGCGTAGCATGGGATCAAATTTATATCGCGCGCTCTAAGGGGTGGCCTCCCCTCTCGGTCCCAACCGGAAACACCCATGCCCCCGGACCAGGTGGCCTGCCTACCAGTTACAACCAGTATCTTCCACCATGGCCTCTCTGTACGGTGTGTGCTAGAAAGAGGTTGACAACTTACTGAACCGTACTCTACTTGCTGTAGAGACGAGTGGTAGTACGAAACAAGTATGGGGGTTACTGGAACAAGACTCGATCTACGGTCGACTCAGGAGGTTCAAGTATTCCCTGCATGATTAGTATAACAAATATATTTCATCAAACAGAGTCACCACTCATATCATCTTACCATGCCATACCAGACAGAACCGTCCCGACGGAGACCGGCGACAAACTCATACCTACCCAAGGCAGAGGTTTTCCCGGTTTCCTGCCGGTATGCATGTAAAGCTCATGAGGGTGATTATCATCACAAGTGTGTCCATTACCAACGGCATGGAAATCAGTAACATGCACCCATGCATATGATCATATCACATGAAATAACAAGTCCTTCGAAATGCGGTGGTGCTATAAATGCATCAACGATCACTCCAAAAATATTATGCCGGGATTCAGAATGCTCGCCTTCATTGTGTGGAATGGCAGGGTGCTCTCCAAACTTTTGAAAGTTTTCTTCTCTTTCCCCAAAATCCTATTTGAAAATATATTTGAATTAACACATATTTCAAAAACAGAACCAAAAAGTTGTTTGAAAAAATTTCAAATAAATCTTAAAATAAACTAGATCAAATATGAGGAAGGTAGGAAAAAGAATCATTTCATTTGGACTTATATTTAAAAAGTTATAGCCAGTCAAAGATTTGGTCAAATCTGTTATTAAATTAAAACAGAAAAGAAAACGTTTTGAAGATTACGCTTTCGCGCAGAGAAGACGTATTACGGGTATGACGCCTCCACTTACTCTAGCGTGGACGGCGCGGGGTAGCTGACAGTGGGTCCAGGGGCCCACTGGTCAGGTTTGACCAGTCGCAGCGCATCGTCTCCCTCCTCTTCCCGAGCGGAGCGGGGCTCCGGCGATCGTCGCTGGCGTTTGGCTGTTCCTCGCGGGCCCCCGAGGGTGGGGATGGATCCGCACTGCTGGGGCGGTTCTCCGGTGGTCGAGGGGTTGCTGGGGAAGGAGTAAATCGCCGGCGGCGAGCTCCGCGGCGGAGGGAAGCTTCGGTGACAAGGTGAGTTTGTGGTGGCGACGGCTCCCGATCAAAATCAAGCAGGGGAACGAGTTCACGGGAGGATGAGATGGTTCCTGGTGAAGAGAACGGAGAGGGGAAGCTCTGGTTGCGCCGAATGGAGCCGGGAGGCGGCGGTGGCCGAACTGACCGGAGAGGTTGAAGAAGACCTGCTCCCTTCCAATTGGTGGCGATGGGGGTGCTAGTGAGACGGCATGAGGCTACCTGATGGCTTGGAGACGCTCGGGGCTTCCCTTTTATAGCGTGGCAAGGCGGTTCCGCGGCGGCCGTGGATAAGCTCTCCAGCGAACCGATGTTCTGTAGCTAGGGCGACGTGGCGGCGACGAGGGCTAGCAGACACGCTTGCGGATGAGCTCGCACTGCTCCAAGGGCCAGGTGGCGAGCAGGCGAGGCTTGGGCGGCGCTGAACGGCGCAGGGCTGTCGGGCGGCGGCGGCGGCTAGCGCTTGGCCTGCCGGGCGCGGCGAGGGCTGCTTGGCGCGTAGCGGAGAGAAAGGGAGTGCGCGGCAAGGTTCTGCAGAGCGGGCCAAAGCCGTGGGGGCCAGCGTGTCGGCTCGGGCGCGCGGCTGCAATACGCGCGCTCTGGGCGCGTCCAGTGCAGGCACTGGGTGTGCTCGACGAAATGCCAGAGCATGCTACAGAGCTTGGTTGAGACTGGCAATTAACAGACCTAGGTTAGGAGAAACGGGGAGTCTAGTGGACATGCTGGTTTGATCAGAGGTGCAAGTTCACAGTGCAATGCCAAACTCATGTCAAAACTAGTCATGCTCTCCAGGTGTTTGACAAAATGCCAAGGGCACTTAGGCATTTCTTGGAGTGGCTAAAATCTCCAGATCAGTGTCTCTGTGGATGAAAGAGGGAGTGGTGTGGTTATTTGGACAAAAGGGGAAACTTGCTAGTGCAAGTTTTGCAAAACTACATTTCCGGACAGGAAATAAATAGCATTATTCCATGAACCAAAAATGATCTAAATGGTGCATGCTCCTGGACTTAAGGGTTTAACATGGGGGACTACAAGTAGGAGAAATAATTAAGGGTATAGGAGCAACTAAAATGGTGGTTGCTGTACAAATCCTCAAGTTGGTCCAGAATGAAGATGAAGTTGATTCACTCAAATTTTTTTAAAGAACATAATTAGGTTTTTGCACAAAGAGGGATAATAGGCTCCTACTGACCTCCCTTAATTTTGGTAGAAGTTTTAAATGAATATATAAATAGGTTGTAGTGCAAAATGCACTCTGGACCAGAGAAGAAAAATTGAGAGTAGGGCTCAAAATAATTAGTTACTGAAATATATTTTTGCATAAAATTGATTTAAAAACATCACATGACATCTCCAAATTTTTGTGGAAATTTTAAGTGAATCTATCAAATGGTTGTAGTTCAAATATGGCCATTTAACCCTGAAAAACCATTTTCAAGAAAATAAAGATCAAGTATTTAAATTAGTAAATTAGTTATACTGAAAAAAGAAAGTTTTTCTTGAGAGGTTAAACAAGTCCAATAACATATTTGAAAAGTTTTCTCTTTGGGAAAAACTCATCATAACAGGGAAGGACATGATTTAAAAATTTAAAATGGAGCTCAGAAATCCAAAGTTTTAATTCCTGGCAAAATTTTAATAAAACAAGGCCAAATTTTTGGGGTGTCACACCACACTAATAGGAACTGTTGGGTCTTCAAGCAGGCTGGCAAGGTGGCGACAGAGGCTCAGAGTAAAGCCCAACATCGGAGTGAAGATGAGGATGAACCTCAGCGGCCCAAAAATGGAGGCCAAAAGCAGTTTCCTAATGAGGTAACAAAAGTCAACGTGATCTATGTTACCCACATCCCTAAATGGGAGAGGAAGTGCATACTTTGGGACATCTACGCACTAAAGCCAGTCGCCCTCAAATTTAACCCGTGGTCGGCTTACCCGATCACATTTGACAAGCATGATCATCCGACCAGCATCAGGCATGGTGGATCGGCGGAACTCGTCCTGGACGTAATTGTCGACGGTTATCATCTAACACGCGTCCTTATGGATGGAGGAAGCAGCCCCAACTTAATCTATGAAGACACGGTTAGGAAGGAGGGCATTGACTCATCTCGCATCAAGCTGAGAACCACCACCTTTAAAGTTGTCATCCCAGGTATTGAAGCCCGCTGTGTTAGAACAATTACTCTAGAGGTAGTCTTCGGGTCACCTGAGAACTTTAGGAGTGAGGAGTTAATCTTGGACATCGTCCCCTTCCGAAGTGGATACCATGCACCCTGAGGGCGCACAACTTTCGCACACTTTAATGCAGTCCCGCATTATGCTTACCTCAAGCTCAAAATGTTGGAACCTAACAGTGTTATCACTGTCAACGATAACATTGAATGCTCACTTCGGACGGAGGAGCAGACTGCGACCTTTGCAACTGAGGTACAAGCGTCAGATGAGGCAGCCTATAGCGGTAAATGCATCACCAGCTCTTCGAAATGCAGAGGCGCAGACATGCGATAGGAATCAGCTTGGGCTCCTAAAACCCGATGATAATATCAGCCCTATTTTTTATTCCTCCTTTATTCACCTTTTTCTACGTTGTATTCTTTTAGGTCCTCTCGTTACAACTCGATATGTAAAGCTTGAAGTTATAAAACAAAGAAATCATGCCCTTTAAGGTCTTTATTGTATTTATATATAAGCGCTGCCTTTGAGCTACAAGAATGTCTTTAAGATACAACTATTAAAGGGCTTCATTTCCTTGTCTTGAAATACAAGCCCGAAGTACTCGGTGTCTTAGATGTTGCATTATATGCATCAGTTTCGAACCTAGATTTTTGTCAATAGTTTGGTTGCCCAGCTCCTGTGTGTACCCCTGACGTTCTTGATAAATTCGGCTAAGGGTGTAACGGGAGAACCAGTCGATAGTGCCGCCCGTTTAATTGGAAGAGCACCTTAGTGGAGAAAGCAAAAACCTTACTATCTAGGTAAGCACAAACTGGTCGGCCATCCAAAGACCGTGTTAAGCGAATGTGACAATAGAGATCACGCGTGTCAAATGAAGGGCTTCGTTTTCACATTAGCCAAAGTGCGTAATGGCATAGACCTTGGCTTGCTAAGCCGACCACTTCAGACACCGGGGGCTCACCATCAGCCCCCACAGTCAAACTCCTATGACTAAGTGAAAGTTATAAAGCTATTATAGTCTAATAGCTTAGTTCCTACGAGCACAGACCGCATACGGGTACAGAGACGTCGGCTAAGGGTCAGAGATGCCTCTAGGAACACCCTCTATATATTCTACACTGGGGAAGAAGCCGACGAATGGCCTTTCAGTTTAACACGGTCGAACAAGAGGGAAGTTAATTAAAAGACACAACTATACGAGGGAATTCAAAGCCATACTCATTAAAGCAGACGATAGTTTTGTACATCCGAAAACTTCAGAATTCCGAAGTGCTACCTAAAAATACAAAGTGTCTTTTGGACACATGGCCTCGATAACCCGGACACCTTCCTCCACTCGGCGAAGAACTGCTCCACGGTGCACAGCTTCCCTTTGGGGGCCCCACAGCAATGATCACATCATCAACCTTACGAAAGTGCATCTTCATGCAGGAGTACGCCCTCCGCGCCCCGTCGAAGCATGCAGACCGCCTCCAACTATATACTTGCGGGGCAACGTCTCGTAGTCGAGACAGTAGGGTAAAGAAGCTGGTCGGCAGGGCTTCAGCGAGCCACAACTTGATGCATCAATCCTGGAGCAATGACCTTGCTATGCAGAATAACTCCGCCAGCTGCTTCCGTTGATGATTCAGCAACTATGAGGATGGCGACTCTAGAAATTGCCACCAGAATGCCTGCTCCGCCTCATGACCTTCCAATTGGTCGAAGTGCGGGATAGTGTCCATGATACTCTTCGAAAGATCCGCGAAGACCTCTGCGGAACACCACAACTAGCAGACCTCAATGGACCCTTTGCTACCAAACACACACTACAATAAATATGGCTTATCCGAGGCGATTTGCTCCACTTGTTGGAGCACCTCGCTGTCAGCCTGGGCTGTGGTCTGGAACTTGAAGTGTGCAAGCTGAAGCTTCTTGAGCTCTTCCTGTGCTTGCTTCTCCTCCACCTGAAGTTTGTTGCATGCTTCAAACATGCCTTTTAGGGTCTCCACGATCTCTAGGACCCATGCCCGGTCCTTCTCCCCAGCCACCTTCTTGGCAGCCCAGGCCTTATCTGCCTTCACGGTTCCAGCCTTTTCCTGCTCTACCTCCTGTCGAGCTTTCTTGAGCTCGGCCTTGAGCCCCTCAACCTGGGCGAATGCTGCTGTCATTCAAACTATTCGGCATTAGCTCCCAATTCACAACAAAAGATAGCAAGCCTTTTTCTTATCCGAAGTAACATCTAAATATTGGGCGCTTACCTTGAGACTACTCGAACCATTTGTTCATCTAGTTGAGGTCCTCCTGGGACCTCTCGAGCTTCCGTCTTACCTCTGTAATCTACTCTGGGAAAGAGTTCGAAGGCGAAGTCAAAACCTGCAAACATAACTCTTTTATATAATCCCCACTATCAACTTATCGAAACTTCAAGACAATCGCCTGATGTATTAGGCAACATCCTGGGGCTGCACATCAAGCTCCTACTTTTATATGACCCCAACACCAGTTTCTGGAAACAACCATTGGGCATGGGGGCTACTCACTGGCCAGACAGTTTATAAGGCCGTAAGGAGATGTTCCCAGACAGCTACATAAATCTACAAACTCAAACAAATAAATTATTTTGACATAAGGACGGGAGTGTACCTCAAAGCTCGTAATGAGGCCCTTAAAGGCCTCCCGCATTCTGGTCTTTGCGGATGAGAAGCCCTAAAGTGCAGTGCACACCATGACGTAGTGCTCTTCCTTGAGGGAGGAGCCTGTTAAGGCTGCCCCATCTCTTCGGCCCACCCCACACTAGCCTGCCTTTGAGGGGGAGGTGGGGGTGGTAAGACCTTAGACCCTATCACCTAGGTGTTGGGCATGGCGGTCTCCATCTACGGCGCTGGAGCTGGAGTGGACGCCGGCTGGGCCAATGACTAGCCCAGCCCCTCCTTGACGATCTCGAGGATCTTATCCCCTTCGTTGGACTATTGAGAGAAGCTAGCGTAACCTGACTCTTGCTAAAAAAGAAAGATTTGATGATGCATAAAATAGGAAAACATGAATGTACCCTTGGGACGCCAGTTTCTTCCTCCCCAAAGTAAGAGGGTCATTTTCCGACTCATTGAAGAGCACAATCTTCCCCAATGACTTGCCGACGGCCCCGGACGAGGTTCCCTTCATCCTCTTCTGGCCTTTGGATCACGTTCCGGCTTCAGCGTCCTCTGATGCTGCCCTCTTCCCTTTGAGGGGAGGGTCCTCCTTCTCCCCATCATCGCCCGCATCCTCATGCATGGCGGGGGTATGGGTCTCCTCGGACCGGATGACCGAGGTCTCTTGATTTTGAAGACCGCCCTGCCCTTTCAGGACTTCGGCCCCTTAGGGACCACCATGTGCGGCTCCTCGACCAGGAGCGTTGTGAGTAGGGGGTTCTTGGTTCCTTTGGTAGTGGGTCCTGTCGGTGTTCTAGGAACGAGCATCCCCAGACTTGCCTGCCGGCGGCCCATGGCGTGGCTCTGTCAGCGGGCCCGTATGACCCAACCTCATCAACAAGACATTCAAGACCCTCGTAAGGGGCCAAACCTCGCGAGGCGGACAACACAAGACCTCCTTAGGAGCGGCCTCACTAGGCTGGCTCGCAAGAGGTGGAGAGTTCAAGGGCAGGCAAACCTCGCGAGGTTCTCATGACATGAGCCATGATGATCGAGACCAGGAGGGCGCCAACGCGCGCATCGTCCTTGTTTCCTCTTTGGTGGTAAGGGGGCAAGCACGGGCGTAGAGTACTGAGGCATCAAGCAAAGGTTTCCACATTGGTGCAACGAGACCAAGACCAGCAGGACGGCAAGACGGAGGTCACCATGGAGCCCAAGACGGCGTCACCACCACAGCCTTTGGCAGGCGAAGACTGCTTTTGTTAGGATAAGTTGTACTGGCTGTCCCCTTTCAAATTGGCCATTGTGGGATCCATTCCCACTCAATATTTGGGAAGAGGACCAGGGCCTCTATAAATAGGACTAGCCACCACCATAGCTAGGGGACAGGAGATGAAACCGGAGATGCAGAGAGAGAGAAAGACTAGAGCACACACAAGTCCACCAAGCACAAAAACACCTCAACCCAGGAGGCTGTTCTTCCCCCCTGTACTATTCATCCTCATCCCAAGAGGCAATCCACCACCACCACACTGGAGTAAGGTATTGCACCACAACGGTGGCCCGAACCAGTATAAATCTTGTGTCCTTTGTGTTGCGAGTTTGTCGAGTTAGTTCGAAAGATCTTAGCTGAACTAGGACGCGGATCGGTAGGGGGGAGATCTTTGCGCACACCCCAGTGTTCGAACCTTAAGGGTTTTGCCGGAACACGTGATCCGACATTAGGCGCGCCAGGTAGGGGTGCGCCGGAGTCTTTCTTCTGTCGATTCGCACTCCACCATCTCCACACCTGCTCCCCCATGGTGGGTGCTTCTCCAGCTGGATCTACCGGTGCCCACAGTGGCGCTCGGGGGCTCCGAGCCCTTGCCCCCGCCTTGCGGCAGGTGCAGTGGCCACCCAAGTTCAAGCCAGAGATGCCACCGCGCTATGACGGCACGGCAGACCTGTCGGCTTTCCTGCTGGCGTATGAGGAGGCCGTTCTGGAAGCCGGGGGCGATGACAAGATCATGGCCAATTGGTTCCCAATCGCCCTTGTAGGCGCGCCGCGCGCCTGGCTACTCCATTTGCCGGAGTATTCTATCGCCACCTGGGAGGAGCTGCGTAACCTCTTCATTGCTCACTTCGGGGAACCGGCGGCCCCCATCGTCGCAGCTCTCCTTGGCGGTTCGCAAGCACCACCCTTAGATCGGCATGTCAAGCCGTACTTTCGCCAGATCGGCGCCGCTTCCAAGCACCCAGGGGCTTCGCCTGGCTGGGCTGCACTTGAGGCCGACCTCACCTTCGACTCAGAGGATCATCCCGCCTCCATCGTCGGCTCGGGTGCACTCCCGATGCTGTGGGAGCCCACCATCTGCCACGTATCCATCACCAAGATGGTCATCGATGGCGGTGCCGGCCTCAACATGATCTCCGTCGAGGCCTTCAGCCTTCTTCACGTACCGATTGAGCGGCTCCGCCCCAGCAAGCCTTTCTCAGGGATTGGTGGAGGCTCCGTCCGCTCCCTGGGGTAGATTCGCCTCCCC
This sequence comes from Triticum dicoccoides, assembly GCF_002162155.2. Classification (NCBI taxonomy): domain Eukaryota; kingdom Viridiplantae; phylum Streptophyta; class Magnoliopsida; order Poales; family Poaceae; genus Triticum; species Triticum dicoccoides. Next base: position 188,755,341 of record NC_041388.1, read on the forward strand.
GTGACCTTCGGCATGCGCGACAACTACCACACCGAGCTCATCGACTTTGGCCTGCATCGGCCTCCCGTACAACGCCATCCTCGGGTACCCAGCTCTGTCCTAGTTCATGGAAGCAACCCATCCTGCTTACAACCTCATGAAGATGTCGGGGAGCGAAGGTGTCCTCACCATCAAGGGGTATGCCAAGTAGGCCCTGGCGGCGCTCAAGCTTACCCTCAAGGCCACCGCGAAAGCACGGCCCACCGACGTGGATACCTTCAAGGCCAAGGGAGCCGCACCAACCAAGAAGAAGCAGTTCTTCACTCAGGACAAGGCAGGAACCAAGCAAGTGCCGGTCGAGGAGGAAGGGTCCTCAGGGGCAACCTTTACCATAGGCACCAACCTTGAGCCTGGTCAGGAGGAGGCACTAGTGAGGTTCTTGCACGCAAACAAGGGAGTGTTCGCCTGGGAGCCCGATCAGCTGGTAGGGGTCCCAAGGGAGGTAATAGAGCAACACCTGAAGGTGTGCCCCAACGTACCCCCCGTGAAGCAAAAGGCGAGGCAGCAGTCCACGGAGAAGCAAGCTTTCATCGGCCAAGAAACCCGCAAGTTGGAGGCTGCGGGTGTCATACGCGAGGTTCGGTACACCGAGTGACTGACAAACCCCGTCGTCATCCTCAAGAAAGGCGGGAAGGAGCGGATGTGCATCAACTTCACCAACCTCAACAAGGCCTGTCCCCAAGATTCGTTTCCGCTTCCACGGATCGACCAGATCGTCGACTCCACCACCGAGTGCGACTTGCTATGCTTCCTGGATGCGTTCTCAGGATATCACCAGATCAAGATGGCGGTAGAAGATGTGGAGAAGATGGACTTCCTGACCCCGTGTGGGCTGTACTGCTACACATGCATGCCTTCGGCCTGTGCAACGCGGGCGCAACCTTCCAGCAGCTCATGCACATCGCCTTAGGGCGGCAGCTCCGGAGAAATGCTGAAGCCTACTTCGACGACATCGTGGTGAAGTCTCAGGAGGCGGGGACCTTCATCCAAGACCTGGAGGAGACCTTTGAAAGCCTTCGCTAGGTGGACTTGTGGCTCAACCCGGAGGAATGCGTGTTTGGCGTCCCTTCCAGCAAGCTGTTGGGTTTCCTGGTGTCCCACAGGGGGATCGAGGCCAACCCAGAGAAGGTCAAGGCCATTGAGGACATGAGTCCACCGCAGACCCTCAAGGAAATGTAGAAGTTGGCTGGTCAGGTGACTGCGTTGGGGTGCTTCATCTCCAAGCTGGGAGAGCGCACCCTACCCTTCTTCAAGATGATGAAAAAGAAGGGCCTGTTCGAGTGGACCCTAGAGGCTGACCAAGCTTTTCAAGACCTCAAGAGATACCTAACCAGCCCTCCAGTGATGGTGGCGCCGCGACCTCGCGAGCCCCTAGTTCTCTATCTTGCCGCCACCCAATACTCAGCCAGCGCGGCTCTGGTGGCGGTTCGGGAAGAACACCAAGCCAAGGGTGCATCGCGACGTGCCACGCCTCCAGCAGAGAAGGGCGTCACAAGGGCCTCAGCAGCAGCGGCAGGGATCGGGCTCAGCAGGACGACACCCCCAAACCCCCGAAGGCCCCAACTAGCGATCAAGCATTAGGGTCCCCTCTCCTCAGGAGGTACCCCAACTCCAGGAGGGCGCAAGCCTCCTTAGCGCGCCTACCCTCGTCGAGCACCCGATATACTTCGTCAGCATGGTGTTTTGGGATGCAAGAGCATCGTACCCCATGCCTCAGAAGCTCCTACTTGCGCTCCTAGTGGCCTCGCGAAAGCTGCAACACTACTTCCAGGGCCACCCCATCAAGGTCGTCTCAGCTTACCCATTGGAGAGAGTGCTCAGGAGCCCCAACTCTCCTGGAAGAGTCACTGAATGGAACATCGAGTTACAAGATTTCTAGTTGGAGTTCAGTACTACCAGGGTCATCAAGAGACCGCGCTCGCTGATTTCGTGGTAGAATGGACAGACACCCTGGTGCTTGAGGAAGGCGAAGACCGGTCCCTCTCGCCGGGAAGCGAGGCGCCTGATGGCTGGGTCATGTATTTCGATAGTGCCTTCATGCAGTAGGGCACGGGGGCCAGAGTAGTGCTCATCTCGCCCACTCTACTACGCCATGCAGCTCTGCTTCCAGCAGGGCGAGAAGGTCTCCAACAACATTGCAGAATACGAAGGCCTCATAGCCGGCCTGAAGGCCGCGGCGGCGCTGGGGGTGAAGCGCCTCACTATCAGGGGCGACTCACAGCTCCTCGTCAACTTCTCCAACGAGCCGAAGGACGAGCATATGGAAGCATACCTCGCGGAGGTGCGCAAGATGGAGAAGCAATTTCTGGGCCTGGAGTTGCAGCACGTGCCCCGTGGCACCAATAAGGAAGCTGACGACATCGCCAGAAGGGCATCCAAGCGACAGCCCCAGGAGCCTGGCGTCTTCGAGGAGCGGCTCTTCAAGCCACCAGCAACACCACCGCTTTCAAGAACAGCTCAGCCTCGGGAGGAACTCCCGCAGCCGCCTGCCACAGGAGCCCCGACCTGTGGCCCGACCTCAGGAGCGCGCCTACTCCTGGTGCTCGAGCCCCAGGAGGGATGTTGGACCAAGGAATTCAAGGAATACCTGTTGCAGGGGACGTTGCCAGAGAAGGAGGAGGACGCGGGGCGCGTGGCCCGTCAGGCCACAACATACTGCATTCGGGACGGTGAGTTATAAAGGAAGCGACATAATGACGTTTCACTGCATTGTATCTCCAAGGAATAGGGGAAAAAGCTAATAGCTGACATACATGGCGGGGACTGCGGGCACCACTCGTTGTCGCGAACCCTCGTCGGCAAGGCATTCTGAAGTCGATTCTACTGGCCTACGGCACTCAACAACGCGGCTGAGCTGGTGAAGTCCGGCGAGGCCTGCCAATTCCATCCCAAGCAAATCCATCAGCCAGCTCAGGGCCTCCAGACCATTCCACTCCCGTGGCCATTCACAGTCTGGGGGCTGGATATTCTGGGCCCGTTTCTTCGGGTGCCTGGGTGCTATCGATACCTCTACGTCTCCATCGACAAGTTCACTAAGTGGCCGTGTAGCGACCAGACCTCAAACAGTCCAATCTCTATGCTCCGGTATCATCCCTGGATCAGTAATGCTGACACCACACAGTACTTGAAGGATTTACAACAGAGTAGCAATCACACACTTATTACATCGAGTGTCTCAAAAGAGAACTTATTACAATAAATATGGCTTAAGGCCATCTAATAACGATAACATTGGAAGGCTTGGAAGATAAGTGAGTCCATCAACTCCAACGGCATAATAGAGTATAGAACCATGACCTAAAGGAACATTACTCGTCGTCTAAAAAGTCTGCACCATGAACGTTATAGCCCGGAACGGGTCAGCACATGGAATATGCTAGCAAAGTAACAAATAGAGAGCAATGAAAGAATAAGACTATACTGCATGCATATTTGGCTGGTGGAAAGCTCTATGGTTACAGTTTTGTGTCAAGCCAATTTTTCCCTACTACAAAGTAATACATTTTATTTAACTATCATGGTAGTTGTTAAACATTGAGAGTGTAGACACCCTCTCAATCCCAATTAAGCATCAACATTAAAACCCAACAAAATTAATTTAGAGTAACATGATGAGATTCACATGATAATCCAAGTACTAGATACTCAAGATGTCCATAACCGGGGACACGGCTAACCATGATTAGTTTATACACTCTACAGAGGTTTGCGCACTTTTCCCCATAAGACTCGATCTCCTCCGTTGGGATTCTCGCACTACAGGATGTTTGAGAAACGGATGACCGAGACATAGTCTTTCAGAAGCGCTTGCACCTTACAAACGGGTAGACCGTACCAACCTACATCCCCTACATCTGCTAGTCTACCACTGTAAGAGTTCACACGACTTAGTCAACTATGCTAGAGCCCATAGTAGCTTGTGGCTGCACATGGAAGTTTCTAGTATGAATAATCTCATGATCCCTTTGAGCCTGGGTGGCGGTCCAAAAGAAAAACAGGCAATCGCTGGAATACCCAGGTGCCTCAATCCACCCAGATGTGTGTTTAGGTTGCCACCTTAAGTAAACCATTAATTTAACAATCTCACATCTGTCATGGATAGACTCACCCAATCCACGTCTACTAGCATAGCATGGCATAACAAGCAAACGTAGAAGTTACTCCCAAAGGTTTGATAATAAAACAGGTAATAGGTACTACCTCATCTACTTCCCAAACCTACAATTTAATTAGATCCTAATCATGCAATGGTGTGATGATTGCTCTAATGCAATAAAAACTGGGTAGTAGGAGGTATGAATGTGTTACTTGCCTTGCTGATGATCCGCAAAACCTAGCGATTCGAAGTAGCAAGCCGCGCACTCAGGGTACTCTATCGCAAACAAACAAGCATACAATAAGTACTCATCTAATGCACAGGTAAAACTCTAATAAGAGATCTAAATAGATAGTTCAACTTAAGAACTCCGGTTGGCAAAAAGAATCAAATCAAATGAAGCAACGAAAGACAAACGGCGAAAGAAACAAGCTTCATTTACTATTCTGGATCTAGGTAAAATTTTACAGAGGCCAAAACATGTTTGAGTTGGTTAAACAGAAAGAGGGTTTCGAGACGAAACTCCAGGCGCTTGAATCGCCTGATTCTGACAAACGAGCGAAAAGTTAAACTAGAACGAAAATCGGATCAGAAATCGCGATCAGAAATAATCGCGGAATAATCCGAGAAAAAAGAAAAACGACGAACAGAATAACGAACGAACGTTCATTTTTTGGAACTAAATGATGAACGCATTCGTTAAAATGAACGGATGAGCGAACGCTCGCTAAATAAAAAAACCGATCTATTTAAAAAATAAAAACTAGGGTTTTAAAAAACCGAATCGGTTTTTCTCAAAAGCTGGGCCGCGGGGCGGCTACCTCTGCTCGGTCCGGCAGGGTTCTGGCGGCGGCGGTGGGCGGCGGCAGGCGGCGCGGGGCGGCTTGCGGCGGCTGGCGGCGGGGCTGTGTGCGGCGGCGGGCGGCGCAGGCAGCGTGCGCCTGGCGGCGGGCGGCGGCACGGGGTTCCAGGGGGGCCCGGGTGGCTATTTAAGGAGGGAGGGGGCGGCGGCCTTGCTTGGGGAGGGGGTCGGCGGTGCGTGCATGGCTCGGACTCCGAGTCCGGCGGCAGCTCGGTGAGGGAGGCGGTGGCCTGGCGGGCCGGCCTGGCTCGGCTGGGCCTTTGACCCAGTCGAGCACGGGGGTTTAAAAAAAACAATTTCGCCGAAAGTAAGAAAAAAATAACTAAAAAATCTAAAATTGCTAAAACAAATTTTCACCGTCTAAATAAATATTTAGAACAGGATGAACATTTTCTTGGCCCTAAATGCAATTTTTGAAAACGTGCAATTTTTCCTAAAGTCAAATAAAACCACGAAAAACTCCAAAATGATACCTTATTTGATTTTTTTATTAAATCCTCAATATTTCTTTATTTTGGGAAAGTCATTTTATTCCCTCTCTCATATTCTGATAATAGAAATAATTTAAGATAAATAAATAAAATCAAATGATCCTATTTTCTAATTTTGAGAAAACTCAAATAGAAAAATAACGAAATCCCTAACTCTCTCCGAGGGTCCTTGAGTTGCGTAGAATTTCTAGGATCAACCCAAAATGCAAATAAATATGATATGCAGTGATGATCTATTGTATAAAATTCCAAATTGAAAATTTGGGATGTTACAAACCTACCCCCCTTAAGATGAATCTCGCCCTCGAGATTCGGGTTGGCTAGAAAATAGATGAGGGTGGTCCTTCAGCAAATCTTCCTCTCGCTCCCAGGTGGCTTCATCCTCCGTGTGGTGGATCCAATGAACTTTGCAAAACTTGATAACCTTGCTGCGGGTTACTCAGCTGGCATACTCAAGAATCCTAACTGGTTTCTCCTCATAGGTCAAATCGCTGTCCAATTGAATCGCTTCCAGCGGCACTGTATCTCTCAGCGGTATATCAGCCATCTCCGCGTGGCACTTCTTTAACTGGGAAACGTGGAACACGTCGTGAACTCCTCACAATCCTTCAGGTAATTCCAACTTGTAGGCTACTTCTCCCATACGCTCCAAAACCTTGTATGGTCCTACAAAACATGGCGCTAACTTTCCCTTAACTCCAAAGCGCTTAACTCCTCAAAGTGGAGATACTCGAAGATAAACTCGGTCTCTGACTTCGTAAACTGTCTCCTTGCATTTAGAATCCGCGTAGCTCTTCTGCCTGGACTGGGCTACCTTGAGCCTACTGCGAATCAATTTCACCTTCTGCTCAGACTCCTTAATCAGATCCGGTCCAAACAACTGTCGGTCTCCAACTTCACCCCATGACAACGGGGTTCTGCACCTACTTCAGTACAATGCTTCGAAAGGGGCCATCTTCAAACTAGATTGATAACTGTTATTGTAAGAGAACTCTGCATATCAAAAACTGTCGTCCCAACTAGATCCATAATCTAGCGCACAAGCTCTCAGCATATCCTCCAAAATCTGATTGACTCTCTCGGTCTGTCCATCTGTCTGCGGATGGAAAGCTGTACTGAATTCTAGCCTGGTACTCAAAGTTTCGTGCAACTGATTCCAGAACTTTGAGGTAAACTGGGTTCCTCTATCTGAAACAATGATCCTTGGAACTCCATGCAGACATACGATCCTGGTCATGTATATCTTTGCCAACTTGGCACTAGTATAATTAGTCTTCACTGGGATGAAATGAGCTACCTTTATCAAACGATCGACTACTACCTAAATCAAGTCATATCCTGAACGAGTTTTGGGCAATCCCGTAATAAAATCCATGCTTAGCTTATCCCACTTCCATTCGGGTATTGGCAATGGCTGTAGCAATCCGGCTGGTTTCTGATGCTCTGCCTTTACTCTCTGACATACATCACAAACTGCTACATACTCCGCAATATCCTTTTTCATTCCGGTCCACCAGAAAGTATCCTTCAAATCTAGATACATCTTGGTATTTCCTGGGTGAATCGAATATGGTGAATCATGGGCCTCTTGCAGAATCAACTTCCTGATCTCTGGGTCATTGGGCACATAAACATGGTCTTCAAACCATAGGGTATCGTGCTCATCCTCATGAAATCCTTTAGCTTTTCCTTTGCTCATTTTCCCAATAGAAGCGATCTCCTTGTCAGTCCTTTGAGCTTCTCTTATCTTATCCATCAAAGTAGACTGAATCTCCAATGCTGCTACATAGCCTCTCGGAACTATCTCCAAACATAGCTCATGAAGATTCTCGGCTAACTCTCTTGGTAAATCTCCCATCATTAGGGTGTTGACATGGCTTTTATGGATCAATGCGTCAGGTACTACGTTAGCCTTTCTGGGATGATAATGCAATCTCATGTCATAATCCTTGATGAGCTCCAACCATCTCCTCTGCCTAAGATTTAACTCCTTTTGCGTGAAGATATACTTCAAACTCTTGTGATCCGTGTACACCTCACAATGGTTTCCAATGAGAAAATGTCTCCAAGTCTTCAACGCATGCATTACGGCTGCTAACTCCAAATCATGCGTGGCATAATTCAACTCATGAGTCTTAAGCTATCGTGAGGCATATGAAACAACTCTTCCTTCCTGCATAAGCACTGCTCCAAGTCCTCGACATGAAGCATCGCAATACACCTCCTAATCCTTTGTCTGACCTGGCAAAATCAACACTGGTGATGTAACCAAACATTTCTTCAACCCCTGGAAACTGGCCTCACACTCTTCAGTCCATTTGAACTTGGTATCCTTCTTCAACAACTCTGTCATAGGCTTCACAATCTTCAAGAAGTTTTCAATGAATCTCCGGTAGTATCCTGCAAGTCCAAGAAAACTCCGAATATCTCCAACTGTTGTTGGGGTTTCCCAATTTGTCATAGTGTCAACCTTGGTGGGATCTACCGCTATACCTTCTCTAGATATAACATGTCCGAGGAATCCAACTTCCTTCAACCAAAACTCACATTTGCTAAACTTGGCATATAACTAATGTTCTCTGAGCTTTCCAAGTACCAAACACAAATGCTCCTTACGCTCCTCTTCATTCTTCGAGTAAACTAGGATATCATCAATGGACACTACGACGAACTTGTCCAAGAACTCCATAAATACTTCGTTCATCATGTTCATAAAATATGCTGGTGCGTTAGTCAAACCAAATGACATAACGGTATACTCGTACAGCCCATACCTGGTGGTAAATGTCGTCTTAGGTATATCCTGTTCTCGAATCTTCAGCTGATGGTATCCTAATCGGAGATCGATGTTGGAAAATACCTTAGCTCTTTGCAATCGATCAAACAGATCATTGATCATCGGTAGTGGGTACTTGTTCTTGATGGTTACTTCATTCAATCCTCGATAATCAACAACCATCCTTAACGATCCATCTTTCTTCTCCACTAGAAGTACCGGCGATCCCCAAGGTGAAGAACTTGGGCGAATAAAACCCTTATCCAATAACTCTTTAATCTGCTTCTTAATCTCCTCCAAATCCTTTGCGGGAATCCTGTATGGTCTCTTAGATATTGGCCCTGTGCCTGGCAAAAGCTCAATCAAAAACTCAATATCTCTATCCGGTGTCATGCCTGGCAACTCCTCTGGAAATACGTCAGGGAAATCCTTTACCACTGGTACTTCCTCCTGCACAACTCCTGTTAGGGAATTTACTTGAGTCCTCTTTGGCACATGCCAGGATACATACTTGATCCTTCTTCCTTCTGGCGTTGTAAGCAAAATTGACTTACTGGCACATTCAATATTCCCTTCATACTTCGATAACCAATCCATGCATAATATCACATCCAATCCTTGAGATTCCAATACTATTAGGTCTGAGGGAAATACGTAGTTACCAATCCTTAATGGTAACCGATCACACCATAGACTAGCCATATACTCTGCTCCAGGTGAGGTTACTAACATGGGTGACCTACGGGCTTGGGTTGGCAGTTTATACTTATCCACAAATCACATTGAGATGTTGGAATGCGATGCACCAATATCAAAAAGAACGAGTGCAGTAAATGACTTAACCAAAAACTTAACGATTACTGCATCCGGCTGCTCTTCAACCTCCTCCACGTTAACGTGGTTCACCTGTCCCCTATAGAAAGGGTTCGGCTTCTTCCCAGAGCTTCCATTGCCATTTTCATTCTGGGATTCAGGACATTCATTGCCGTAATGTCCGGTCTTCTGGCACTTAGAGCAAGTGACTTGGCTCAGGTCTCTCTTGGCTGGGGTTGATGGGTTGGTACGGTTCTGGCCATTGCTTCCTCCATTCCCATTACCATTCATGGGGCCATTATGATTGTGTCAGCTACCTCCTCCATGGGTATGTTGAAAGTGTCCTCCCGGTCTAGGGGTAAAACGTGGCTTTTGCTGAGCTCCAGAATTGTACTTCCTTTGTCCATACTTCCTCCTGCGGTTCTCAATCTGCTGCTGCTTCCCTTCAATCATAAGAGCATGATCTACCAACTCCTAGTAGTTGTTGAAGGTTGCTACCATCAACTGCATGCTCAACTCATCATGCAGTCCTTCCAGAAACTTCTCCTGTTTAGTCGCATCCGTAGCAACGTCATCTGGGGCATAATGTGCTAGCTTACTAAAGTCCTCCACATACTGGCCAACTGTCCGTCCTCCTTGGCGCAAGTTACGGAACTCACGCTTCTTCATGGCCATAGCTCCTGCTGAAACATGGGCAGTACGAAAAGCCTGCTAAAACTGGTCCCATGTGACAGTGTCGACTGGGAAGGTGGCTGTGAAATTCTCCCACCATGATGTTGTGGGTCCTTCAAGCTAACGTGCGGCAAACTTCACCTTTTCCACATCTGTGCATCCTGCCGTGGTCAACTCCCTTGCTGTCTTGCGGAGCCAATCATCTGCTACTATCGGCTCGGTGCTACTAGAGAACACCGACGGATTCGGCCTAAGAAAACGGGCTAAGTGATCAACAGGGGGTGGTGGTGGGGGGTTGTTGTTGTTGTTCCCCTGATTCTGATTCTGGACAAGCAACTGCATCAATGTGTTCTGCTACTAGATCAACCGAGTGAGCTCCGGTGGGAAGGTAAATCCGGGGTCATGTCTCGGAGGCATCCGAGGGTTTAGAAAAGATGAGGTTTAATAATAGAGGGGGTCTAAAGAGAAAACACTACCCATATGCACATGAGGCAAAAGCAAACAATTCACTTCATTCAATCAAACAAGGGCATACAATCGATCTAACTATCGCAAAAGTGCTCGGACTACTATATTTACATGGTGGACTACTACTACTCATGAGGTGGTCTGCTAAAAATATTCTTCGGTTGCAGACTCCATGATATCTGCTCCAGCTTTGTCAACATAGTCATCATCACTATCATCTGGATCCGAGTCGATGTCGTCGATGATGATGTAGTCTTCATGGCAAATCTCCTTGGGTTCTTCGTCATCTTCTACTGGTGTAAGGCCTCCCATGAATATTCTGATCTTCTTGATCAAATCGTCATTCTTCTCCACTAGTACTTCGATTTCCTCTTCATAATCTTCCTCGAGTTCCTTGATTCTTGTCCTCGCCTTTTTCAAATCTATCATGTCGGGGCACATCTTGTTCTCCTAACGTTGAATGTGCTGGTTTAACTCCTGGATAAAATCTGCAATTGATCTATCCTTCGTGGTGTTGATCATCTCCCAGTGCTCATCTCGGCGCCCACAAATATGGTAGATAGTATCCTTGAGATCATTGCAGTAAACTTCTCCAATACGTCCCATGGCGATGTGAGCTGCCATGCTCTTTCCTACACTCTAGGTTGGTGCATCAAAGGAACACTCTATGGGCTCGGTGACTGGCATGAACGCCCTTCCTGGAACTTGAACTTGTATCATCCAGCGCTCCTATTCAGGTAAAGTGGCGTTGTAGGTTCCAGTGAAGCTTGGTACTCCGATGTTCAGGTACTTAGTGACTTCCTTCAGCTGACGTCCAAAGGGTGTATCATATCCGATTGTGTTAACAAGTTCCTTGCATCCGCCATCCTAAAAGAGTAGAAAAGATGAGGAGTTAGAATGAGAAGAGTGAGTAGTGATCTAGGGCTTTAGCTTAGTGGTCGTGTCCTACAATCAGTGTGTGCTCTGATACCATCTTGTAGCGACCAGACATCAAACAGTGCAATCTCTATGCTCCGGTGTCATCCCTGGGTCAGTAATGCTGACACCACATAGTACTTGAAGGATTTATAACAGAGTAGCAATCACACACATATTACATCGAGTGTCTCAAAAGAGAACTTATTACAATAAACATGGCTTAAGGCCATCTAATAACGATAACAGCGGAAGGCTTGGAAGATAAGTGAGTCCATCAACTCCAACGGCATCACTGAGTATAGAACCACGACCTAAAGGCGCCATACTCGTCGTCTGAAAAGTCTCCAACATGAACGTTGCAGCCCAAAACGGGTCAGCACATGGAATATGCTGGCAAAGTAACACATAGAGAGCAATGAAAGAATAAGGCTATAATACATACATATTTGGCTGGTGGAAAGCTCTATGGTTACAGTTTTGTGTAAAGCCAATTTTTCCCTACTGCAAATGAATAAATTTTATTTTACTATCATGGTAGTTGTTAAACATTGAGAGTGTAGACACCCTCTCAATCCCAATTAAGCATCAACATTAAAACCCAACAAAATTAATTTAGAGTAACATGATGAGATTCACATGATAATCCAAGTACTAGATACTCAAGATGTCCATAACCGGGGACACGGCTAACCATGATTAGTTTATACACTCTGCAGAGGTTTGCGCACATTTCCCCACAAGATTCGATCTCCTCCGTTGGGATTCTCGCACTACATGATGTTTGAGAAACGGATGACTGAGACATAGTCTTTTAGAAGCTCTTACACCTTACGAACAGGTAGACCGTACCAACCTACATCCCCTACATCTGCTAGTCTACCACTCTAAGAGTTCGCACGACTTAGTAAACTATGCTAGAGCCCATTGTAGCTTGTGGCTGCACACGGAAGTTTCCAGTATGAATAATCTCATGATCCCTTTGAGCCTGGGTGGCAGTCCAAAAGAAAAACAGGCAATCGCTGGAATACCCAGGTGCCTCAATCCACCTAGATGTGTGTTTAGGTTGCCACCTTAAGTAAACCATTAGTTTAACAATCTCACATCTGTCATGGATACACTCACCCAATCCACGTCTACTAGCATAGCATGGCATAACAAGCAAACGTAGAAGTAACTCCCAAAGGTTTGATAATAAAATAGGTAATAGGTACTACCTCATCTACTTCCCAAACCCACAATTTAATTCTAATCATGCAATAGTGTGAGGATTGATCTAATGCAATAAAAACTCGATAGTAGGAGGTATGATCAAAGTGTTACTTGCCTTGCTGATGATCCGCAAAACCTAGCGATTCGAAGTAGCAAGTGGCGCACTCCAGGTACTCTATCGCAAACAAACAAGCATACAATAAGTGCTCATCTAATGCATAGGTAAAACTCGAATAAGAGATCTAACCAGATAGTTCAACTTAAGAACTCCAGTTGGCAAAAAGAATCAAATCAAACAAAGCAACGAAAGACAAATGGCGAAAGAAACAAGCTTCGTTTACTATTCTGGTTCTAGGCCAAATTTTATAGAGGCAAAAACTTGTTTGAGTTGGTTAAACAGAAGGAGGGTTTGGAGACGAAACTCCAGGCGCTTGAATCACCTGATTCCCATAAACAAGCGAAAAGTTAATCTAGAACAAAAATCGGATCAGAAATAATCGCGGAATAATCCGAGAAAAAAGAAAAACGATGAACAGAATAACGAACGAACATTCGTTTTCTGGAACTAAACGATGAACGCGTTCGCTAAAATGAAAGGATGAGCGAACGCTCGCTAAATAAATAAACCGGAAAAAACTAATCTATTTAAAAAACAAAAACTAGGGTTTTCAAAAAAACCGAATCAGTTTTTCTCAGAAAACTGGGCGGTGGGGCGACTACCTCGGCTCGATCCGGTGGGGTTCCGGCGGCGGCGGGCGGCGGCAGGCGGCGCGGGGCGGCGTGCGGCGGCTGGCGG
>NC_041388.1:188768912-188805362 GCF_002162155.2 Triticum dicoccoides
GTGGCTATTTAAGGAGGGAGGGGGCGGCAGCCTTGCTTGGGGAGGGGGTCGGCGGCGCGTGCCCGGCTCAGACTCCGAGTTCGAAGGCAGCTCGGCGAGGGAGGTGGTGGCCTCGCGGGCCGGCCTGGCGCGGCTGGGCCTTTGGCCCAGTCGGGCGCGGGGTTTTAAAAAAAAACTATTTCACCGAAACTAAGAAAAATTCTAGAAAAATAAATAAAAATCTAAAATTGCCAAAACAAATTTTCGCCGTCTAAATAAAATATTTAGAACAGGATGAACATTTTCTTGGCCCTAAATGCAATTTTTGAAAACGTGCAGTTTTTCCTAAAGTCAAATAAAACCACGAGAAACTCCAGAATAAAACCTTATTTGATTTTTTATTAAATCCTCAATATTTCTTTATTTTGGGAAAGTCATTTTATTCCCTCTCTCATATTCTGATAATAGAAATAATTGAAGATAAAATAAATAAAATCAAATGATCCTATTTTCAAAATTTGAGAAAACTCAAATATGAAAATAACGAAATCTCCAACTCTCTCCAAGGGTCCTTGAGTTGCGTAGAATTTCTAGGATGAGCCCAAAATGCAAATAAATATGATATGCAGTGATGATCTATTGTATAACATTCCAAATTGAAAATTTGGGATGTTACAGGCCGGAGGTTGAAGCCGTCCGCGCCATCCCAGCTGGCTTTGCGGTCAAGTTCATCAAGGGCCTCGTGAGCCGTTTTGGGGTCCAAACCGCATCATCGCCGATAATGGCTCGCAGTTCACTATTAATCTCTTCAAGTCATATTGTGATAACCTTGGAACGCAGACCTGTTACACCTTAGTAGCACACCCCAGGAGCAATGGCCAGGCCGAACGCGCCAACGGGGAGGTCCTAAGGGGCCTCAAGACCAGGATCTTCAAGAAGAAGCTCGAAGCCTGCGGCAGGCGCTGGCACGACGAGCTCCAGTCTGTGATGTGGTCGATCCGCACCACCACCACCAAGCCAACGGGCGAAACCCCGTTCTTTCTTGTCTACGGAGCAAAAGCAGTCCTCCCTCACGAGGTCTAGCCTCGCTCCGCATGGGTCCTGGCGTTTGATGAGACGCAGCAGGACACCACACGGGGGATGGACCTCGTGCTGGTGGAGGAACGTCGCCACGAAGCTGCACTACGGGCGACAAGATACCAGCAGGCGCTGCGGCAGTACCACTGTCTCAGCGTCCGCTCCAGGACTCTTGAGGTGGGTGACCTCGTCCCGAGGCGGGTGCTCTACAGGGAGGGGATGCATAAGCTCTCACCCATGTGGGAGGGCCCATCCAAGGTCGTCCACGTCTCCAGGCCTGGCGCCGCGCGCCTAGAGACGTAGGACGGGGTACCCGTCCAGAACGCTTGGAATATCCAACACCCCTCCGGAAGTTCTACCCATGAAGAAAGGCCAGGTGCCTGTGAAGAAGGCCCGGTGCCTGTGAAGAAAGGCCCAGTTCCTGTGAAGCAAGGCCCCATGCCTGTGAAGAATCACCGCCCGTGACACTCTCACGTAATAATGAGTGGGGCTGTAGATGCCCCGGAGCCTCAGGAGAGCCGTCCTTGGGCCTCGGGGGCTCCCTCCGACGCCGAGTGGCAGCACTTAGCTCCGCGCTAGTGAGAAGACGTCGAAGACTAGACTAGGTGCCGGACGCGGCTTTTCATTTGCTTTCCGAAGTTGGCTCGCCCCTCTTTTAATTGAAATTTGCTTTCTGGTGTCTCTTGCTGGTCCCGTCTTATCGCTTTTTGCCTCTGTTTCTGCCTTCTTCTCTTTGGTCGACCTGTACGCTCCCTCGCGAGGGGGATAAACAGGTACCTTCGTGAGCTTCCCCCTTTTGTATTTTCACGAGGCACCCTCGTTCGAGCCCACAAGCTGGCGCACCTCTCCTAGTCCGTGCCCCATGGGTATCGCGACGCAAGGCTCCGGGTCATGGCCAGCGGCTCCTATGACCAAGCCCCAGGTGAATGATAAACCTCCTGATGATTTTTTTGCAGTTCATAAGCGCATATCAGGTCAAGGAGGCCTCAATAGGTACTAGGAAGAAAGCGCATCGTGAGGAGGAGGCCACTCAAAACAAGTCGAGCTAAGTTATCCCTACATAAAATGACGATGTTGCGACACAGCACAGGAACGACAAACATAACATAACAATTGAGATCATAGTTCGATACACGTCCCTCTAGGGCCCATTCTGGTTTCTTGATGATGCAGGAAGGAAAAGAAGAACAAAATAGAAGCGGCGCCTACAGTGGTCTATAGGGGCAGGCCCTAGCGCCTTCCCGAGCTCAGCCGGACCCCTCCTCGCGCTTCACGGAGGCACGGCGACGAGAAGACCCGCCACCATCTTCGAAGCGGGCACAGCGGCATGGCAGCTGGTCGTAGCCACCACTGCTAGAGTTGTCGCTAGGGGAAGAGCTTCCATAGCCGGATGAGACGCGGTCGGCACCAAGGGCGGGTTCGCCCTCATCCTCGTCATGGCCGTCGCCAAGGCCGAACATCTCCTCACCGTCGTTCACCTCGGGGCAGCACCCGACGCGGCAACAATCTTCTCCAAACACCCTCACATAGAGGGTCGCGTCGCCGTCGTACTTGAAGTGGAGGGTGCACCACCTGCCCAGGCCACGCGCGGGTGAACATCTGCCAACCGCGGTCCAGTGCTATGTTGCCCGCGGCGAACACCTCGACCGCGACCCTGGAAGCCCTGCTGCAGCAGCCGTCTGCATATAGCCAAAGCCCGCCTAGACCTGAGGCCGGCAGCTCGTCAGCGAAGAAGTGCGGGAGCTGAAGCCAGTTCCCGGCCGGGTTCGCCCACCAAACGATGAACTCCGGCAGCATCTCCGCTGAGTGGAAGCGCGGCAGGGGAGGCCGCGCGACCACGACACGTCTCCCTTCATCAATGGGACCACCACGACTGGAGCGACCCCTGCCCCTTGAAGCGGCACCCCCACGGCTGTGCGGGGCCGCGGCGGGGGTTGCGGTGTGCTTGCATGGACGGGCACGTCCACGCTTGTGCACCGGGAAGCCGAGCCCCTCGTGAGGGGCCTTCCCCTTCTCCGCGGCAGTGAACCTCCTCGATGGCGCCATTGGTAGCAGGAGAGGAGCAAGGAAGGAGAAGAAGCAGAAGAGGCAGAGGAAAGATGGATGACGGAGGCTCCGCCCCCTTCCTGATTTAGACCAGGAGAAGGCCAACCAGCACCCCCCACGATCATAGGTAATGATGGTTTTCCTTGGATGTCGCAGGGACTTGTCAAGTCGGGTAGTTGCCGAGGCAGCATGGGGAAGCGGAGACGCCCACGTCCAATCAACCACCACACGTCGACGAAGGCCGCATGCTATTGGGGCCCGCGGCGCTCTGCACTTGACCTTTGGCTTCGGCTCGAAACCAAGCCCGAGCGCGCCTTGGGACCGAGGGCTACTGTCGATGTTTTGGGAACGAGGGCCCCTAGACTTGCCTGCCTGCGGCCCATGGCGTGGCTCTGCGAGCGGGCCCGTACGACCCAACTTCATCAACAAGACATTCAAGACCCTCGCGAGGGCCCAAACCTTGCGAGGCGGACGACAAAAGACCTCCTCAGGAGCGGCCTCACTAGGCTGGCTCGCGAGGGGCAAGGAGTTCAAGGCCAGGCAAACCTTGTGAGGTTCTCGTGATGTGAGCCATGACGATCTAGACTAGGCGGGCGCCAGTGCGCGCAACGTCCTTGTTTCCTCCTTGGTGCTAAGGGGGCAAGCGCAGGCGCGGAGTATCGAGGCATCAAGCAAAGCTTTCCATATTGGTGCAACGAGACCAAGACTAGCAGGACGGCAAGATGGAGGTCACCATGGAGCCCAAGACGACGTCACCACCAGAGCCTTTGGCAGGCGAAGACTGCTTTTGTCAGGATAAGCTGTACTAGCTATCCCCTTTCAGATTGGCCGTTGTGGGATCCCTTCCCGGTCAACATTTCGGAAGAGGACTAGGGCCTCTATAAATAGGACTAGCCACCACCATAGCTAGGGGCCGGGAGACGAAACCGGAGACGGACAGAGAGAGAAAGACCAAAGCACACACAAGTCCACCAAGCACAAGAACACCTGAACCCCAGGAGGTTGTTCTTGCCCCTGTACTATTCATCCTCAGCCCAAAAGGCAATCCAACACCACCACACTGGAGTAGGTTATTACACCACAACAGTGGCCCAAACCAGCATAAATCTTGTGTCCTTTGTGTTGCGAGTTCGTCGAGTTAGTTCGTAAGATCTTAGCTGAACTAGGAAGCGGATGGGAAGGGGGAGATCTTGCCGCGCACCCCAGTGTTCGAACCATAAGGGTTTTGTCGGAACCCGTGATCCGACAGGTCCGAGCATCGCATTTTCTGCACCCAAGCCGACCACTTCTTCAAGTATTAAGCAAGACGATTCATTAAAAATCCGTCTCTCGGTGCAGGAAATAAAAACATAGACTTGTGTGTTAGAGCACTTACCGGGGGGCTTCGTACCGTGGGGCTTCGTAGCTATCCTCGAAGTCGAGGTCCTCCTCCTCTTTGGGTATCTAGCCCTTGGCCAGCTTATGGAGCCATGTCCACATAGCTGCCAAGGTAGAGCAGAAGAAGGAGGTGATGTGGCCCGCATCCTCGGGTTTATGCTCCCACATTGCGGTAGCCCGGAGTTGGAGTGGGAGGATGTGCCGGTTGAGCATGACGTTGACGATGTCGGCGAGCAGCAGGTTCCTTGTGGTAGACCACCATTTGATCTTCTTGATCATGGCCTCCGCCTCATATGGGTTCCCTCGAACGACGCTCTTCTCCCTCGAGGAC
This sequence comes from Triticum dicoccoides, assembly GCF_002162155.2. Classification (NCBI taxonomy): domain Eukaryota; kingdom Viridiplantae; phylum Streptophyta; class Magnoliopsida; order Poales; family Poaceae; genus Triticum; species Triticum dicoccoides. The sequence goes on from NC_041388.1 coordinate 188,773,723, forward strand.
TTGAGATTCTTCGCAGGCCCAGCCGAAAAGGCAAGGACCTGGGTTTGGCCAGGGGCAAGCGGCTCGTTGATGTAAAACCACTCGCGATGCCACTCCTTAACCATTTCGATGAAGCTGCACTTGAACCAGTCAGCACTCTAGTTCTTACTAGCCATGGACCCTCACACTCCGTCAAATTGGAGACACAAGACTTCTGAGAGTGCAACTATTCCCAGGTGGTTTTGGTAATTAATAACAATATATAGCTCATTGAACTAATACCCATTCAAGTTAAATATTTCAGAAAGTTCAATGGTTGGCATGACATGGACTAGAGATGTGGACCCCTCAAAATGCTAAGGACAAAGATTGGCAAAAGCTCAAGACTCTTCATTTCTATTCTAGTGATACAAGATCACATTGAGTCCATAGGAAAATCCATTACTATTAAAAGGGGATGAGTTGTTTCTTAATGGTCAACTTGCTCAAAGTGCTTAGTGATATGCTCCAAAGCCCTCAACCACTTTCTCATTTCCAATATGTCCCAAACCTAAAGTCAAACTTGGCCCCACCGATTTTATCTATTGGGCGCCACCGAGTACCTTTGACATAGCCACTACTGAAACCGTAATCAATATAGTCTCACCGATCGGGATCTCGGTCTCATCGAGATGGCAATGTAAACTCTCTATTTCCCTTCGTAACATTTCGGTCTTACTGAAATGAGCGATCGGGCCCACCGAGTTCGCAATGTAAACTCTCTGTTTCCCTCTGCAATGTTTCAGTCTTACCGAAATGAGCGATCGGACCCACCGAGTTTGCCTGACCAACTCTCTGTTTGCTCATTGCTGAAATCGGTCTCACCGAGTTCATGCAATCGGTCACACCGAGCTGAGGTTTTGCCATAAACCTAGCACATCGGTCCCACCGATTTGATCTTGTCGGTCCCACCGAGATTCCTAATGTTCACATTTTGAACTGAATCGGTCTCACCGAGTTCTTCAATTCGGTCTCACCGAGTTGGGACAGATGTGTGTAACGCCATTAAGCTATCGGGTCCGGTTTTGGATCCGATAACCTGTTAACAGCCCTGACCAATGTGGATTTTCCACAAGTAAAATCATCATTGGCTGGAGGGAACACGTGTCGGCTTGCCGTTGGGATAGATGTCATCCACTCATTGGACCCAAGGCGCCTATGATACGTCGACATGTGGCCCGGCCCAACAGAGGCCCATTCCTGTGAAAAAGCCGTCCCGTTTGACTTGGTCAAAAGGTGGCGGGCCTGCCCACGGCAAGCCTATTAACGGCCTATTCGCATATAGCCCATTTACAGCATGCTAACCCATGGCCCGTTTACGGCCTATCCAAATTAGGCCCAGTAGCGTCATCTGGGCCGTCCAATATAATTCCAGCCGTTTTAACTTCCGGCCCATGTATGGCCCATGACGTCTTTTGGCCGATATAAGGCCCTTAGTAACCCTCGGCCCATTAACGGCCCGTGGTAAAACTGGCCCGTGATGAACAGTGTATCACTTCATACCCATTAACGGCCCATCATTCTGTTGGACCGCTTCCAGCCCATGTTATCTTTCAGCCTTCTCAGGGCCCATTTATTCTTGGGCTCATTTCCAGCATTCGTTCACTTTCGGCCCGTTACTGTCATTTTCTGCTTGTGGGCCAAATTCAGCCCATGGTTACAGTCGGCCCGTTTGTGGCCCATTAGTACGTTGGGTCATTTTCATAGCGTCATCAAATACGTCCGATTAACGATGGCCCGTTATAGTCGGTCCATGAACGGACGATTTCAACTCTAACCCATTTACGTCCATAATGTGGTCTGTTATTGGCCCATGTTTGGCTAACCGATCATACGGCCCGTCGAAGGCCCATTGATGATATGGCCCGTAGAAGGCCCATTATGTCAACAGCCCGTATAAGGCCCATGGTTTCTACGCCTCGTAAAAGGCCCATTGTTTCTACGGCCCTTAGAAGACCCATTGTTTCTATGGCCCGTATGAGGCCCATGTTAACTACAGTAAATATGTAGCACATGGTTAATGTGGCCTAGTTTTAAAAAATAGGTTATTGCGGCCACTAGCAAACCGCGGAAAAAGAATTGCACTGGCTACAAGAAAACAAATAAACAAGACAACAAGGAAATAACCAGGCAAGCAACTTACGCTAGGCTATCATGGCTATTACACAAATTACATCCAATGGGCATCAAAGTTCGCCACTAGTGCAAATATAGGGAACAAGTCAGCATATAAACGCCGCAGCAAAACAAGTCTAGAACTGAAACCATTTCAGAAGAGCTCATGAAACAATATCCTAGGTACCCATAATGTTGGCAAGATGCTTAGCAAGCTTATTAACTTTCTCTTGTTTGGCACTTAAATCCTCCAACACTTGCTGTTGCACCAGAAAGTATGCATCTGAATTCTTCCGGGACTTCCTCAGTCCATCGGCTTCCTGTCGCATAACATCTGATCGATGTATTTCAACTTGAAGTTGAGACTCAAGAAGCTGAACTGATTCAGGCAGCGAGTTCGAAGAGCTCATGCCAGCAGTAGTAGCCAGTAACTCAAACACTACATCAAGACATGAATTTGGCGTTGTTTTATTGTCTTCAATATAGTTTTTATCAGGTTTCTTGGAGACCAACAGGGATGTCTCACTATCTTTAACCTTATCTGCATTACTTCATGTACCATTACATAACGGGGTACTCTTCTCTAATATTTTATCCGCATTCTAAAAGAGAAACAAACAAACACATCACAGGTTTACAATGTAGTATATGAAACTCATTTTGGTAAACCAGTTCAGTAGTAAGGCGGACAAGATAACAGCATGAAACAAACATATATCTATGTAGTATGGTCACTATATGGTCTATATCATTCAATTTTATGTTGCCAAATCAAGATAGATACCGTTCGAATCATATCTATTTAAGACAAAGCAGTTTAGACAAAATATAAGTGTGGGAAACTACACAACAATAACAACACTTGTAAGGTGCATGGCATGAGAATATAACTGTTTATTCAATTGAAACTGAAATGAACATAGATCAAGTTACAACAACAAACACGTTAAAGAAATAGGTTTAAAACATACATGTTGCGCCATTGGAGTTTCAATTGCATCCTTCAAATTTGAAATTAGTTGGTATGAGTAAATACAGTGATGCAAGAGCAAAGTAGTATGGACCATAGCTACGGAACCTGACCTGAGAACAATTCTTCTTCTGCTTTAAGCGTTGACTTGGGGTTCGGAGTGGTCATCCTCGTGCTTTGGGCACTGCAATTGCCGTACTAACTGCTCGAGTTTGGGTGCTCTATGGTGGAGATGGTGCTGTGTCAACATGAACTGGGTTACTATCTGCTGGGGTTGGGGTTAGAAGGGGTGTAGCTGGTTCTCTGTCCAATTGGGTAGGGGTACAATCTGTGTGAGTCTGGGTTATGTATGGTGGGGCTGGTTCTTGGGCAAGTACAACCATGGTTCTATCTCCATCGACAGGTAGCACGATCTTTTCTGAAGACCGTGTTTTTACTCCCACAGATACTTCCATCACCCCCTCTAATTGAAATGGCTGATAAACAAGAAGAGTAATTGAATGTACAGACACTATAAGATAGACAGGTGCAATGGATAGTACGGAAGAAAACATGGCATGAAATAATTCACATTTATGTTGTCTAACCAAACAGAATAGCAGGACATAATTTCACATATATGATGGCTTAATAAACAGGATAGTATAACACAATTTCACATGTATGATGGGTAACTAAACAGGATAGAATAACATACTTCAAAATATGATGACTATGTAAACTGGATGACATAATATAACTATACGATGTGTCTATTAAAGTGGTAGGCATGCCATAAATCACAAACATGTCGTTGATGGAAAAATGATGGCATGTTATAATTCATGGATAGAATGACATAATTCAAAATATGATGACCATGTGAAGTGTGAACAGGATGAGATGATATAACTATATTATGTCTTTATAAAATGGGTTGGCATGCCATAATTCAGATACATGTTGTGGGAGTCCTGGATTAGGGGGTCTTCGAATAGCCGGACTATATCCATTGGCCGGACTGTTAGACTATGAAGATACAGGATTGAAGACTTCGTCTCGTGTCCGGATGGGACTCTACTTGGCGTGGAAGGCAAGCTAGGAAATACGGATATGTATATCTCGTCCTTTGTAACCAACCTTGTGTAACCCTAACCTCTCCGATGTCTATATAAACCAGAGGGTTTTAGTCCGTAGGAAAACAGACAATCATACCATAGGCTAGCTTCTAGGGTTTAGCCTCTCTAATCTCATGGTAGATCCACTCTTGTACTACCCATATCATCAATATTAATCGAGCAGGACGTAGGGTTTTACCACCATCAAGAGGGCCCGAACCTGGGTAAACATTGTGTCCCCTGCCTCATGTTACCATCCGGCCTAGACGCACAGTTTGGGACCCCCTACCCGAGATCCGCCGGTTTTGACTCTGACATTCGTTCTTTCATTGAGAGTTCCTCTATGTCATCACCATTATGCTTGATGGCTCCTACTATCATCGATAGCGATGCAGTCCAGGGTGAGACTTTTCTCCCCGGACAGATCTTCGTGTTCGGCGGCTTTGCACTGCGGACCAATTCGCTTGGCCATCTAGAGCTGATCGAAAGTTACGCCCCTGGCCACCAGGTCAGGTTTGGAAGCTTAAACTACACGGCCGATGTCCGCGGAGACTTGATCTTCGATGGATTCGAGCCCCTGCCTTGTGCGTCACGCGGTCACGATGAGTACGATTTAGCTCTACCATCGGACAATGTTCAGGAGATCGCACCGGCAGTCGCTCCGACCCTCAATTCGGAGCCAGTTGCGCCTTCCGCGGATGGGTGGATGGACCCCACCACGGAGGCCTTATCCTCAGCGGCGATCAAGCCGAACATCGACCTTACCTTCCACGAGAGCCGTGTTGATAAACTGCCGGATCCTTCTCCGGCCACGAACTCCGAACCGCCTGCGCCCGTTCCTATCGAATCTGATTGGGCGCCGATCATGGAGTTTACCTCCACGGATATTTTTCAGCACTCTCCCTTTGGCGACATCCTGAACTCGTTAAGGTCTCTCTCCATATCAGGAGGATCCTGGCCGAACTATGTCCAGCAGGACTGGGATGAAGATGACGAAGAAATTCGCGACCCACCCACCACCCACTTAGTAGCCATTGTCGATGACTTAACTGACATGCTCGACTTCGAGTCCGAAGACATCAATGGTATGGACGGCGATGCGGGAGACGAAGAGGAACCACTACCTACGGGGCACTGGACAGCCACCTCATCATACGATATATACATGGTGGATACACCCAAAGAAGGCAATGGCGACGAGATAGTGGAGGATGACCCCTCCAAGAAGCAACCCAAGCGCCGGCGTCAGCGGCGCCGCTCTAAGTCCTGCCAAAGAAAAAGTGGTGATACCGGCACGGGATATAATAACACTCCGGATAGTGCCGAAGACAACAAAAATCCCCACCAGCAAGATTTAGAGCAGGAGGATGGAGGAGCCAGCCCTCCCGAGAGAGCGGCAGATGAAGAAGAGGAGGATGATAATTACATGCCCCCCTCTGAAGACGAGGCAAGCCTTGGCGACGATGAATTCGCCGTACCAGAGGATCCCATCGAACAAGAGCGCTTCACACGCCGGCTTATGGCCACGTCAAATAGCCTGAAGAAAAGCAGTAGCAGCTTCAAGCTGATCAAGATCTGCTAGCTGACAGATGGACTAAAGTCCTCGTTGCTGAGGAATATAAACTCGAGCGCCCCTCCAAGGGTTACCCAAAATGCAGGTTGCTACCCCGACTGGAGGAAGAAGCGTATGACGCGGCTGATCGGCCATCGCGTGGCCTCTATAGAGAGGCATTCCAGCCAAAAACTCAGCCCGCACTCTGACACCATTCAAGTAAAATGGCATGGGGAGATACGCCAGACCTGCGAGACATATTGCAGGACAAAGCAAAGCATGCAAGATCGATCTACGGATCACGAGGGCGCGCCACCATGAGAGACGATAAACGTCATGCCAGATACAGTAAAAGTAAATCTGGCCAGGCCGAACACAGCGGGCAAGACCCATTCGAGTTGCGTCGTGATATAGCTCAATACAGAGGCGCCGCACGCCCTTTATGCTTCACAGACAAAGTAATGGATCATCAAATCCCAGAAGGTTTCAAACCTATAAATATTGAATCATATGACGGCACTACAGATCCTGCGGTATGGATCGAGGATTTCCTCCTTCACATCCACATGGCCCGCGGTGATGACTTACACGCCATCAAATACCTCCCACTAAAGCTCAAAGGACCAGCGCGGCATTGGCTTAACAGCTTGCCAGCAGACTCCATTAGCTGTTGGGAAGATCTGGAAGCCGCATTCCTCGACAACTTTCAGGGCACTTATGTGTGACCACCAGATGCCGATGACTTGAGCCACATAATTCAGCAGCCAGAAGAGTTGGCTAGACAATTCTGGACTCGGTTCCATATAAATAAAAATCAAATCGTCGATTGTCCAGAGCAGAAGCCTTAGCGGCTTTCAAACACAACATCCGGGACGAGTGGCTAGCCCGACACCTTGGTCAGGAAAAGCCGAAATCTATGGCAGCCCTCACGACGCTCATGACCCGCTTCTATGCGGGAGAAGACAGCTGGCTGGCTCGTAGTAACAATATGTCAAAGAATAATGGTACCTCGAATACCAAGGACGGCAATAGTAGGTCACGTCGCAACAAACATAAGCGCCGCATTAACAGCGATAATACTGAGGACACGGCAGTCAATGCCGGATTCAAAGGCTCTAAACCCGGTCAGCAGAAAAATCCATTTAAACAAAGTACGCCGGGCCCGTCCAGTTTGGACCACATACTCGATCGCTCGTGTCAAATACACGGCACCCCAGACAAGCCAACCAATCACACAAACAGGGATTGTTGGGTGTTCAAGCAGGTCGGCAAGTTAATTGCCGAAAACAAGGACAAGGGGCCACATAGCGATGACGAGGAGGAGCCCCGGCAGCCACACATCGAAGGACAAAAGAGGTTTCCCCCACAAGTGCGGACGGTGAACATGATATAGGCAACCCACATCCCCAAGAAGGAGCGGAAGCGTGCGCTCAGGGACGTATATGCGTTGGAGCCAGTCGCCCCGAAGTTCAACCCATGGTCCTCCTATCCGATCACTTTCGATCGCATGAACCATCCCACTAGTATCCGTCATGGCAGATTCGCCGCACTGGTTCTGGACACAATCATTGATGGATTTCACCTCACTCGAGTCCTTATGGACGGCGGCAGCATCCTGAACCTGCTTTATCAGGACACAGTGCGCAAAATGGGTATAGACCCCTCAAGGATCAAACCCACAAAAACGACCTTCAAAGGCATCATTCCAGGCATAGATGCCCATTGCACAGGCTCAATTACACTGGAAGTGGTCTTCGGATGCCCGGATAACTTCCGAAGCGAAGAATTAATCTTCGATATAATCCCGTTCCGCAGTGGTTATCATGCACTGCTCGGGCGAACCGCATTCGCAAGATTCAATGTGGTACCGCATTATGCATACCTCAAGCTCAAGATGCCAGGACCTCGCGGGGTTATTACAGTCAATGGAAACACCGAGCGCTCTCTCCGAATAGAGGAGCACACTGCGGCCTTAGCAGCAGAAGCGCAAAGCAGTCTCTCAATGCAATCAACCAGTTCGGTGTTTCAAGACCTGGAAACCTTCAAGCGCGCTCGGAACAATCGACAGCTGGACCTCCTGGCGTGATCTGAGCTCGCGTTGCAATGCGGCCCCCACCCCAGTCCCAGCCAAACGGTGGAACTCGTGCCACGCGTACATAATTACGCATTAAAAATACCATGGGCACAGGTGGGAAGGGGGGCACAACCGCAGCACGCCCCAAGACGCGGCTTAAACCGCAGTAGGGGCTTCTCCTTTTGTATTTTTTCTCTTTTGTCAGGACCTTAATATCTGGAAACATTGTCCGGCAGCACTATTGCCGAACACATGATGCAGCAACCAAGGAGGCAGACACCTACGTCACACCACGGAATTCCCAGGTGGATTACAGTAACGAGAAAAATATTCAATTTAATATCATTCCTCAGCTTGCCCTTGGAAGGGACATAGTCCTACTCTTTGCCTATCGCACTATCTGTATCATTCTGCTTTAACGCAATTTTTTGAATAAACAATGCATGACATTATGACTATTATTGCATTCTTGTTATATATATGTGTGTGTGTGTGTGTGTTCATTAATGACGCCTTCCAACCATACACTTTGGTACGGCCAATACACCAGGGGCTTACGTACCCCACAATATGGTGTGAAAAGTCCGAACACTTCCACAAGTGCGGCACCCCGAACTTATAGCATTATATGCATCAGCTCCGAATCATGTCTTTAGTCAAATGTTAGGTTTGCCCGGCTCCTATGTTTTGGTACCTTACGTTCCGCTCTATCGGCTAAGGTAGCGCTAGGAGAACTACTGCGATTGTGATCTGGTTCTGCTAGGTTCAGCACCTCAGTAGAGAAAGGTAAAACTGACTGTCATGATGAGGCGAGAGACTGGTCGCTGTTCGGCGAGGTTTTCGAGTCCCTAAAGACTTATGCCGCTTAGAGCGAGGGGCCGGCCCTGTCCGGCTTAAAGGCGTGTATCGCGCCCCGAATTCGGCCTTCCGAATACCAGGGGCTTTGCCAAAATTTAAAATTATAGAATTCTATGGCTAAGTGAGAGTGATAAAGCATTATTAGTCCGGTTGCCTTGTTCGCTGCGCTGGGCACCTCCCTCGAAGGACCCAAACATGGGAACAAGAGTGCTCAGGTTTGTCCCGAACACCACAGCACTCGTGGCATGGGTGCAGAAACCGAGGACTAGCCATCTCTCAGATTGGATAAACCGCCAAACAGAAGGCAATATTTTAAATTCAAACAAGCGTTGCATAGCGCATATGAAACAAAGTTTTCATAAATACAAGATAAAACGAGCAAGTCTCACTCAAATATTTCATCTTTTGTGCACTCTTCCGCTACGAGACGGGCACCCGGCAGAACACCCTCGTAGTACATCTCCAGGTGGCGATGCTCCTTGCCCTCCGGCGGCCCTTCCTTGACCAGCTTCACGACGTCTTGCTTGACCCACTGCAATTTCACATGGGCGAAAGCCCGACGTGCACCTTCAATGCAGAAGCATCGCTTGACGACCTCCAGCCATGGGCAGGCGTCCACAAGCCGCCTCACCAGGCCGAAGAAGCTATTTGGAAGGGCATCACCAGGCCACAGCCGGACTATAAAGCCCTTCATGGCCTGTTCGGCCGCCTTATGTAGCTCGACCATCTGCTTCAGCTGGTCGCTCATTGGCACCGGGCGTTCGGCCTCAATATACTAAGACTAGAACAGCTTCTCCGTTGAGCTTCCATACTCGGCCTGTTAAAATTGTGCGACATTGGACACGCTACGGGGCAAATCTGCGAATGCTCCTGGAGAGCTCCGGATTCGGGTAAGTAATCGGTAATTTACTTTTACATGCTTGCTTTGCATATAGAAAGCCTTACCTGCTGATATCTTCTTCATCGCGTCGATCTCCTGGAGGGCCTTTTGGGCTTTGGCCTTGCCACTTTTTGCGCTCTCGAGGGCTGCGGCAAGCTCAGACTCTCGCGTCTTCGAGTCAAGATCCAATGCCTCGTGCTTCGCCACGAGAGCCTGGAGCTCTTGCTACACCTCGCCCACCCGAGCCTCGTTCTTCTCTCGCTCGGTGCGCTCCTTGGCCGCTTTATCTTCGGCCTCGGATAGTGCTTCCTTTAGGATCGCCACTTCAGTCGTGGCTCCTGGCAAATTCATGATAATCCTGTCATTTTGCAATTGCATTCTTTTTATACATAACCACAGACTAGGTACTACTTACCTTTGGTCTCCTCGAGCTGCCTCTTGGTAGGGCCGAGCTCGTCCTGGGACCCTTTAAGGTCCTGCTTCAGTACGGTGACCTCCGCAGTCAGTGCGGCGGACACAAGCAGCGAAGCCTGCATATGCATATTGACATACTCATATTAGACTCCTGCGATATTGTTTGATCCCCTGTTCGGCTTTTCTTTGCGAACACCGAACAGAGCATCAGGGGCTACTGTCTATGCATATTAACATACTCATATTAAACACTAACCTCAAAGCCTGTTAGAAGGCTGGCACAGGCTTCAGTCAATCCGCTCTTAGCGGACTGATCCTTCTGGATCACCGCACTCATAATCGTGCGGTGCTCCTCGTCGATGGAAGTGCTGTGAAGCGCTTCCAGCAGATTGTCCGGCGCCTCTGGATGGACAGAGGTCACCGGTGCAGGCGTCTTGCCCCTCTTAGAAGTAGGCCACCTGCCCGAGTCCGGAACCACTGGAGGTTCCGGCGCGCTGTCCGGCTGAGGGCCGAGCTCGGCGCCCTCAGGGGCTTTGTCCCCCTGCTCCCAGAGTCCGGGAGGCCGCCTTGAGGCACCTCTAGGACTGTCTCCCCTTGATCCGGGGCTTCGTGAGACATCACCTCGGTGTCGTCCGCAGGATGAGGGGAGGTGGCGGTCGGAACTGGCTCACTATCCATATCTGACGAGCCGAGGGAGCCATCTGATGACACATCGATACGGGATCGGGGCAGCCTGCATAATCATATTTCGGCGTTAGGTAAAGTAGTGCAGCGAAGGGATGCTATGAGTAACTCTGCTATCCGAATACTTACGATTTCCCAGGGGCTTGGCCCTGGGTAACCACTCATCTTCGCCATCGGCGGCAGTGGTGGAACTATCGGGAAGGAGAGTCCTTCCCTTCTTAGACCCTTCGGCCTCGTCAGTTGGGGCGGCCTTCCTCTTCTTGTCTCCCCCGTCTGGAGGGGGAGCGTCTTCTTCTGCTTCCTCATCTTCGGGGGAGGAGAGTGCCATAGAGTCATCGGACGGTGAGTCCGATGACGTCTGGCGTCGGGAACTCTTCTGGGTTCCCTTGGCCTTCTTGGTCTTCTCCGGCACCGTATAAGGATCCGAAGTCAGCATTTTCGCCAGAAGAGCGTTTGCTGGGCCTTCGGGCAAAGGAGTCGGACAGTCGATTTGTCCGGCTGTCTCCTGCCAGTCCTGTCAAATGCACGGGAGTTTAGATCCCTCATGGAGTCAATCTATAAAAAATATGTGAGAGGTAAAGCAGCTTACCGCACGGGCTTGGCGCTTCGCGCTGAATCCGCGATCCTCCGTAGTGGGAGGGGGGACCTCGGCGCTCTTGAACAACACCCTCGAGGCATCTTCGTGAGTTGTGTTGAAGAGCCTGTTCAGAGTTCGGTGCTGCTCCATGTCGAACTCCCACAAGTTGAGGGCCCGTTGTTGGCACGGGAGGATCCGGCGGATAAGCATGACCTGGACTACGTTGACGAGTTTGAGCTTCTTGTTGACCATGTTTTGAATACATGTTTGAAGTCCGGTAAGCTCTCCCGAACTACCCCAGGACAGGCCCTTCTCTTGCCAGGAGGTGAGCCGTGTGGGGAAGCCAAATCGGAATTCGGGGGCCCCTACCCATGTAGGGTCACGTGGCTCGGTGATGTAGAACCACCCCGACTGCCACCCCTTTATTGTCTCCACGAAGGAGCCCTCGAGCCATGTGACGTTGGGCATCTTGCCCACCATGGCGCCTCTGCACTCCTCATGGCGGCCGCTCACTACCTTCGGCTTGACGTTGAAGGTCTTCAACCATAAGCCGAAGTGGGGCCTGATGCGGAGGAAAGCCTCGTACACGACGATAAACGCCGAGATGTTGAGGATGAAGTTCAGGGCCAGATCATGGAAATCCAGGCCGTACTAGAACATGAGCCCCCGGACAAATGGATGGAGAGGAAACCCCAGTCCACGAGGGAAATGGGTGAGAACACTACCCTCTCATGGGGCCTAGGGGTGGGGATGAGCTGCCCCTCCTCTGGGAGCCGGTGCGCGATGTTGTCGGGCAAGTATCCGACTCTCCTCAGCTTCTTGACGTGTCCCTCTGTAACGGAGGAGACCATCCACCTGCCTCCCGCTCCGGACATGGTTGGAGAAGATCGAGGTGGGAAATGCGAACTTGGGCGCTGGAGTTCGAGTGTGAGAAGGTGGATGAGCAAAGGAGGAAGAAGGCATGGATGGAAAAATGAATCCTTATCCCTTTATATGGGCAGACGAAACTATGTGTCCCCACTAGCTTGGTAAAACTCGCTCGTCCCCCAAGTGTCGTAATCGATGGCACGGTTGGGTTACCCACACCCGTATTGATGAGAATCCCGTGATAAGGGGACACGATCTCTGTTTTGACAAGACGTGTCAAAATACTGCCTCGCGTTATGTGCGGGGCTAGTTAAAGGAAACGGTTCGAATAATTACCGGGCCATGATGTAATGTCCTGTTGCCAAAACAAGTCAGCAAATTGGATTTGTGGAAATATTATTCTCTCTATGGTATGTGGAACTTATTTTGCAGGGTCGGACACTATCCTTATATTCAAAATTCTTCCGTGGTGTATTCGAAGGAAGAACCCACCTTGCAATGCCGAAGACAATACTGCGCGCCGGACTCATTGTCATTGAAAGCCTGGTTCAGGGGCTACTGTGGGAGTCCTGGATTAGGGGGTCTCCGGACAACCGGACTATATCTATTGGCCGGACTATTAGACTATGAAGATACAGGATTGAAGACTTCGTCTCGTGTCCGGATGGGACTCTACTTGGCGTGGAAGGCAAGCTAGGCAATACGGATATGTATATCTCCTCCTTTGTAACCGCCCTTGTGTAACCCTAACATCTCCGGTGTCTATATAAAATGGAGGGTTTTAGTCCGTAGGACAACAGATAATCATACCATAGGCTAGCTTCTAGGGTTTAGCCTCTCTGATCTCATGGTAGATCTACTCTTGTACTACCCATATCATCAATATTAATCAAGAAGGACGTAGGGTTTTACCTCCATCAAGAGGGCCCGAACCTGGGTAAACATTGTGTCCCCTACCTCCTGTTACCATCCTGCCAAGACGCACAGTTCGGGACCCCCTACTCGAGATCCGCCGGTTTTGACACCGACACATGCTGTCTATGTAAACATCATGGCATGATATAATTCAAATATATGATTTATATACTAATGAAGTGAGCGGAGGGCAATCGCATATATGATGTGTCAACTAACGAGATGGCATTCAATATCATGTATATGATGTAAAAACTAAGCATTGCAATACAACATATGCATGATATGAGTAATATAACCATGCCAAGTTTGAGCATACACCTCAGGGGGATAATAGGACTAGTCATCTGCCTCTGAATCCTCCTCTAATGAGCTATCTGTAACCAGCAAGATATCTGCTTCACCAGGTAGCATTGTCTGCTCTGAAGACCTTGTTTTCACTCCGGATTTCTCCATCACCAATTCAAATGGCTGATGCATAGGAAGAGCAGTTGAATATAAAAACATTGTCGACAAAAGCAATGAGAAATACAAAAAAAGGACGGCATGATATAATTCACATATATGACGCTTGGCTAAACAGCATGACATTGCATAATTCACATATATAATGCCTTGCAACATGATAGCATTGCATAATTCACATATATAATGTCTTGCAACAAGATGGCATTACATAATTCACATATATGGTAATTAGACACTAAACAGGTGGCATTCACACAAAGCATGTCTAAACTAAGCAAATGACATAGCAATGCAAGATACCATACACACGATATGAGCAACATAACCCTGCCAAGTTAGAGCATGCACCTCGGGGGGGGGGATAGGACTGGTCATCTATCTATGAATCCTCCTCTGAGGAGCTATCTGTAACCAAAAAGACATGTGCTTCATTAGTTAGAATTGTATGCTCTGAAGACCTTGTTTCCACTCCAGATATTTCCATGACCGTGCCGAATGGCTGATGCATAGGACGAGTAATTGAATGTACTAAAATTGTTGACAAATTTAATACGTAATAAAAAAATGATGTCATGATATAATTCACATATAAGATGACTGGCTAACCAGTGTGGCATTGAAAAATTCACGTAGATGATGCCTGGCTAAACAACATGGCATTGCATGATTCACATATACGATAAATAAACTAAACAGATGTCATTGACACAAAACATGTCTAAACTAAGGAGATGACATCTTTGATGTATACAGTAAGCAATGCAAGGCACCATATGCATGATTTTACCAACAGCAGCATGCCAAGTTAGAGCGAAGACCTCATGGGGTAAATAGGAGTGGTCTTCTGCTTCTGAATCCCCCTCAGAACAGTTATCTTCCCCTTGATTACGATCCGAAATGGGTGGAGGGGGGCTGCCTTTGCGCCCACCATGGAGCGACATCTACATGAAATTTTATTGCCACGCAAGGCTCGCCTCTTTTGATCTACATGTTCAGTTCCATTGTGTACAATAACTGACATGCATAGGAATAAAACATAGTGAAATTATGTAAGGAGTGCATGCACAAATCCAGAGTGATGGTAGCAAAATGTGGATAGACCCAAAACAAAATGATAGCAGGCAGATAATATCTTTAGTAAAAAAATACAGATAATGGCTCCTTTAATGTTTGTTTGCATCCAACATGAAACTCATAGTAGACATCCGAGATTAACCAGATAGTAGACATATAGTATTGATTGCTACCCCAATATGTACCCCACAACCATTTAAAAACTCAAGTTTCAGCATAAGTTTGGACCTGAGTCCGAGTCTAATAGGTGAACACGACAATAAAGTCGCATGTCATCATATTAAGCAATGCATAACGTAAGCAGACACGGAAGAGTGCGAGCTCTCTTGCGGACCCGTGTAGTCCTCAAGGTCATCTGCTCAGTTGATGATGGTAATGCAGTTGTCGTGGCTGCCAGCGGCGGGGAAGAAGATCTGAGGCGGCGAAAGACATTCTGGAGAGCGGATCCCTGCTGTGGTTAACCCTTCTGTTGTTGGAGCAGCAGAGCTGGGGTGGAACACAACACCGTAGGAGCAGGACAAACCACACAAGGTTTTCTCTGACACATATCTGTAACAGAAGTAATTGTGTAAGGGCTTGTTTGGATTTGAGGATTCTAACAATGCAGGGATAGGAAATAGACAGGAATAGGATAGGAATGCACATGCAAAATAGAGAATTTAAAAACACAAGATTTCTGCCAATCTGGGTGTTTGGTTCACAAGAATTGGAAGATCACAGGATGCAAAGAAGCATGGTGAGATTAAGTCAAACCACAAGAAGTGTACAACCTCTTTTGGTGAAGCCATGTCGATCTCAGCATGATTGGGTTGGCCGGTGAGGATGCTACGGCTGACTTGGCTGTCGAAGGAGGGAAGAAGATCTTAGGCGTCTGGAGATGGAGCCCGAGGTACTGCTCCGCTGTGATGGAGGGTTTCGTCGTTGGAGTAGTTCCGGTGAGTTGTACGACGCCGAGGTTGAAGCAGGACAAGAGAGACAATGTTAACCTGGCTGGAATTCAAATACCATCTCCAATAGATGACGTAAAATACATAACCACAAAGTGCTAGATGTATACATCAGCCGCTGATCTCTGAATTTAACTGTCAAAACTGAATTTAACTATCAAAACTGAACTTAACTGTCGAAACTGAATTTTACTGTCGAAACTGAACGCACTAGAGGTGAGGCTACATGTCAGTCGACTGACTTTTTCATCTCTGGTCAGTTGATTTTGCAGCCATTGGATACGAAATCAAGGGCCTGCAGTTCATCTTCAAGCTCCACCCCCCAGCCGCCAGCCAGCACCGGCCAAACAGCCGCCCCCCGCCGCCCACGGCCGGCGGTGCGCCACCCCGCCCGCCCCGAAAACACTCCCCACCGCCGGTTGGCCGTCGCCTCGGCCGTCCCTGTTGGCCCCCCATGCCGAGCTTTTTTCTTTGGCGATCCCAATGCCACCGCTGTCAATGTCAAAACCGGCGGATCTCGAGTAGGGGGTCCCGAACTGTGCGTCTAGGATCGATGGTAACATGAGACGGGGAACACGATATTTACCTAGGTTCGGGCCCTCTCTATGAAGGTAATACCCTACGTCTTGCTTGATTGATCTTGATGAATATGAGTGTTACAAGAGTTGATCCACCACGAGATCATAATGGCTAAACCCTAGAAGCCTAGCCTGTATGACTATGGTAATGAACATCTCCTTTCCGGACTAACCCCTCCGGTTTATATAGACACCGGGGGGAGGGGAATCTAGGGTTACATAGGGTCGGTCACATAAGAAGGAATCTTCATAGTCGGTCACCAAGCTTGCCTTTCACGCCAAGGAGAGTGCAATCCGGACACAGGTACATTCTTCGGACTTCATGGGTTCACAACCCATCTGTCCGGCCCACGGATAACAGGCCGGACGCCCGAGGACCCCTTAGTCCAGGACTCCCTCAGTAGCCCCTGAATCGATGTTTACCCAGGACCCCTTAGTTAATGATAAGAGTCCGGTGCGCAGATTGTCTTCGGCATTGCAAGGCGGGTTCCCTTCTATCTGAACTTCAAGATAGTCTTCAGATGCGATGATAGTATCTGGACCTGTCACACACACACCATACATAACTGCAGAGAGAATATATTTTTACACGAGTCTAGTCTGCTGACAGCTTTTCACAACATGACATCACGTCTGCCCATTCACAATTCCAAACCGATTTCATGTTTCAATGCCCCTCGTCCCAAGGCACGTCTTGTCAAAGCACAGATCGTTCCCCCTTATCGCGGGATTCTCATCAATGCGGGCATGGGTAACACAACCATGCCGTTTATACAGCCCTTGGGAATAGGCAAATCTTAAGGCGAGTGAGGAGGCATTTAATACTCGTTGCCTTTATAAGGGGATAAGGATTCCCTCTTCCCCTCTCACGCCCTCTCTCTGTCTCTGCCTTTCCAATCTCGAGCTCCAGCGCCCAAGTTCTCATATCCTTTCCATTCAAGCAACTATGTCCGGATCCAGAGGTCATGGCAAGTGGATGGTCTCCTCCATCAAGGAGGAGGACATTACTGAGCTTTGGGCGGCCGGATACTTGGCGAAGGAGATCACTCACCGCCTGCCGACCGAGGGACAAGTCATCCCCATGCCAAAGCCCACCGAGAGGGTAGTGTTCATCCTCCATTTGTTCCACGGGCTAGGGTTTCCACTCCACCCTTTCGTCTGCGGGCTGATGTATTATTGCACGATAGATTTCCATGATCTGTCCCTGAATTCTTTCCTCAACATCTTGGCGTTTATCTGCATGTGTGAGGCCTTCCTCCGCATCCAACCACACTTCGGGCTATGGCTCAAAATCTTTAACGTGAAGCCAAAGGTGGTGGCTGGCCATCACGCGGAGTGCAGAGGAGCCACGGTGAGCAAGCTGTGCAACGTCTCCTGGCCCAAAGGTACATTTGTGGACACGGTAAAGGAGTGGCAGAAGCAGTGGTTCTACATCACAGAACCTCGCGGCACCACCTAGGCCGCAACTGCAGAATTCCGCTCTGGCACTCCCATGCGACTCACCTCCTGGGTCGAGAAGAGTCCGGACTGATATCCTCCTGATGAGCTGATAGTGGTGCAGACGCGCGTTGAAAGCATGGTCACCAAGAACGTCAAGATCGTTGATGTGATCCAGGTGATGGTAGTTCGCCGGATCCTCCCGTGCCAGCGCTAAAGCTGCCCTCTATGGGAGTTCAACCCGAAGAAGCAGCAGACCCGGGTGAGGCTCTTCGAGACTACTCACAAAGGTGCATGGAAGTTGCTCTTTAATGGCAACGAGAAACCACCGGCCCAAATTCAGATCGCGGGAACAACCGTAAACACCTCGCTAGCGAGGTATGTCTTTTTTGATGCATTCTCCACTTGTTTGTTTCAAGTTTGATGCCTAAGCTTTTATTGTTGCTTTTTCAGGACTAGATGGAGAGGGCGAAGCGGATCTAGTGTCCGGCTCCGCTGCCTGAAGAACCAGCCATCCCATGTTTAGCGAAGATGCTGGTGCCGGCACCACAGAAGAAGGCCAAGGGGGCCAAGAGTGGCCCCTGTCGGAAGGGTACTTCAGATGTGACGTCCGAAGACGACGAAGCTCATTCCTCTGTCCTTGAAGACAATGGCGAGGAAGAGGAGGAGGAGGAGGAAAACAACCCTCCCCCTGAGGAGAGGAGGAAGAAGAGTGCGGCTTCGGCGCATCTAGAGGTGAAAACGCCCAAGAAGGGGAAGCGCGTCCCAGCGGTCAGCACCGTCTGGGACGTTGATAGCAGTTCGGGACGATGCCCCCACACTAAGCCTCAGGCCGCATCGTAAGTGTTATGGCTCGCTCATGCGCGCATACGGCCCTTTCTCTTCATTATCTTGGCATAGTTAATGGTCCTATTACAGTCCGGTCCGCGACCTTATCCAGTGATCCTCAACTGGAGGTTCATTGGCTCCGTCAGAGTTGGCGAGCATGTCGCCACCGCCTACTTATTCCCTCGGGGCCAGGGACGACATCGAAGTGTTATCCTGCAGGACCGCTCCAAATAGGGGAGGAGCCTAGGACGCTGTCCGGGAGGCGCCACAAGGCGAGACCTCCACTGCCGGACACATGGGGGAGCCGGTCCCCATGGAGACTGGCGAAGAGGGCCGCAGCCAATTCGGCCCTTAGCCGAATTCGATTCCGGAGACCCGTATGGCTCTGGAGTCGGGCGAGAAGCCCCCTTTGAAGGAGGGGGGTGCGCCGCCTCCGCTGGTGGCCCCTGTTCATGCAGGGACACCGGATAACCTGATGGAGGCGATACGAGGCACCTCCGTCGTGGACGAGCACCGTGTCCTGATGGGTTTTGAGGTAATTGAGAAGGTTTAGTCTGCCAAGAGTGGACTGAATGAAGCCTGCAGCAGCCTGTTGACGGGTTTCGAGGTAAGAAAGAGAAAAAACCCGTGTAGACAGTAGCCCCTGAGACACTGTCCGGTGTTCGGCAAGAAGAACCAGGCAGAGGATCAATCTTTTGTTTTAGGAGACTAACCTAATATGTATGAATAAGCAGGTGTCTTTGTTGGCCGCAAACTCGCATGCTACCAAATTCTCTGAACTGAGGCAGAGGCTGGAGCGGACCGAGAACGAGCTAGGCGAGGTCATGGTTCGGCTCCAGGAGAAGCAAGGTGAGTGACGACTTGTTGTGTGTTCAGAAAGGATAGGCGCTGCATGTTGACTGCAGTGTCGTGATATGTGCAGGAGCCGTGACCGAGGTCGAGGCCCTAAGGAAGGCCCTGGGTGAGGCCGAGGAGAAGGTTGTCCAGCAGCAAGCCGCTCGTAACAAGCTCAAGGCCCGGGTCAAAGTAGTCCGGCAGGAGCTCCACGATGCGGTCAAGAAATGCGAAGCCTTGGAGCATGACGCGTCAGTTGAAGGGACTGAACTTGCCAAGGCTCATCAGAGCACGGATACCACATGAAATGAGGCCCAGGCCGCCCTCCAGGAGATCCAGGAGGACAAAAAGATCACGGCGAGTAACGCATTTAAGATGCAAAGCAAGTATGCGAAGAAGCAGTACCTTTTACTAACCCGGGTTTGGTGTTCTGCAGGGGATTTTGCGGATTTACCATGCAGTGTATCAGACGACGCAGAGTTTTATCGAGCCGAAGGAGGGGGTTCTATAGAGAAGCTATTCTGGTCACAGTATGCGGCTCGAGAGCATCCCGTATCCTTCACCGATCAGCTGAAATAGCTGGTGGAGCTGCATAGGGTGGCCAAACTAGCATTTAAGGATTTGATAATCCGGCTATGGCCAGCCGAAGCTATGCCAGGTAGCTACTTCGGAGTCATGAGGCGGATGGTGAACGCCTATCCTGGGTTGGACATCATCAAGCGCTCGACCTGCATTGATGGTGTGCGCATGGCCTTCACCCATTGCAAGATGTGGTGGGCAAAGATGGACGCCGTCGAGGTGACCAGAGGGCCACCGGAGGGCAAGGAGCACCGCACACCCGAACGGTATTTTGCGGATGTCCTGGAAGGGGCTCGACTTGCGGCAGCACAATGTTCGCAAGACATTGTATTTGAATAAATGTATTCATGTTTCCCTTGCCTTGTATTATGAAAACGAAGCATGTTTTGTAATGTAAGTTTGTTATGCTTTTAATTGTTTCCTCCTGTGCGACCGTGTTGTATGTAATCTAAGGGTTGGCCAGTCGTCAGCTTTTGCCCTCACGTAGGTAGTACGGAGGGGTTCGGGATGGAATCTAAACAATCTTGATCCAATTATATGGTCCTTGAAGGAGTTGTTAAGCGCAACGAACAAGGCAATCATACTGTAAGGCTTAAACGCCCTCACTTAGCCATAGGAGTTTTATAATAAAGCGTGGGCACAGTCTTTGGTTCGAACCAGAGTGCTGTCAGCATCTGATCGGGAAGTGCCGATCTTTCCCATAATGCGGAAAAACTATCCAACGATTTGTAACCCTCGAACAGCTGACCGGCTCTCGCCGCATCATGACAGTCAGTTTTCGACTTCCTCTACTGAGGCGCTCATCTGGTCAAGGCCAGGGCACAATCGCACTAGTTCTCCCTTTACTACCCTAGCCGATTTAGCAGAACATAGGGTAGCAAGCACAGGATCCGAGCGACCCAACTATTGACCAAAGACATGATTCGGAGCCAATGCATATAATGCTAAGTTCAGGGTGCCGAAGTTATCTTTAAGGATTGCTCGGACTTTGTTGCCGTATCGTGGGGCGATAGGGAGCCCTTGGAACGTACCAGAGTGTACGGTTGCTAGGAAATAAGTAATTTAAAGGAAAACATAGGGAGAACAGAGATAGGATCTAGGGCCCTAGAACTTGGATCATGAACTGTTTCCATCATAGTTTGGTTAATGCGTCCAAGCACATTGGTAAAAAAATAATGCAATAAGCAACCGGCTATTTGACATGTCGTGACCAAAGGCGAGCTGCGTGTGGGTCCTGAAAACAGATAAGTAATCGTTTAGTTAGCCTCTAGGGCTTCCCATGCACGCTTGTGCTCCGTGTCAATCTGGTGTGTTTATCCTTTGATAGGACCGTTAATCAAGCCATCGATGGAGGCCCGCATAAGAGAAACCTCAAAAAGGGAAAAGGAGATAGTAAAGTTATATGTGTGTCCGAGATCGGTCTAACCAAACTGTAGATCACGGGCTGGCTTGTGCCTCTGTCGATGTCCATGAAATTTTGAGTGCGTAATTATGTATGCGCGGTACGAATGCCACTACTTCATTGGGACTGGGACGGAGGCCGAATTGCTAATCGGGCTCTTGATGAGCCGCGCTGTCCTGTTGCAGTGTAGTCCGGAACCTCTTAATGGTGTCCAAGGGCTCGGCAGCCGTACTATGGTGCTGCTTGAGAAGGCCGCTCTGTACCTCTGCTGCTAGGGCGGCGGTGTGCTCCTCTGTTCAGAGGGAGCGTTCAGTATTGCCATTGACTGTTATGACGCTGCGTGGACCGGGCATCTTGAGCTTGAGATAAGCATAGTGTGGTACTGCGTTGAATCTAGCAAATGCGGTTTGTCCGAGCAATGTGTGGTAGCGGCTGCGGCAGGGGACGATATCGAAGATTAACTCTTCGCTTCGGAAGTTGTTCGGAGAACCGAAGACCACCTCCAGTGTGATTGAGCCCGTACAGTGGGCCTCTACGCCTGGTATGACTCCTTTAAAGGTAGTATTTGTTGGTTTGATCCGTGAGGGGTTAATGCCCATCTTCCGCACTGTGTCCTGATAAAGCAGGTTGAGGCTGCTACCACCGTCCATCAAGACACGTGTTAGGTGAAACCCGTCGATAATTGGGTCGAGGACTAGTGTGGCTGAACCGCCATGGCGGATACTAGTTGGGTGATGTCGACGATCGAAGGTGATAGGGAATGATGATCACGGATTGAATTTTGGGGCGACTGGCTCTACCGTGTAGACGTCCCTAAGTGCTCTCTTGCGCTCCCTTTTGGGGATGTGTGTAGCATATATCATGTTCACCGTTTTGACTTGAGGGGGAATTTCTTCTGCCCCCCAGTGTTCAGCTACCGGAGCTCTTCGTCCTCGTCCTCACTTTGTGATGCCTTTTCTTTGTTTTTGACATTTAACTTGCCAGCCTGTTTGAAAACCCAACAGTCTTTGTTGGTGTGATTGGCTTGTTTATCTGGGGTACCATGTATCTGGCACGGACGATCGAGTATGTGATCCAGGCTAGATGGTCCCTCACTATTCCTTTTGTAGGGCTTCTTTCGCTGGCCGGACTTGGAGCTGCTGAATCTGGCGTTAACGGTGGTGTCATCGGTGTTGTCACCATTCCTTCGACGTTTGTGTCTATTGCGCTGGAGCTTGCCGGAGCTGTTCTTAGCCTCGGAGGGGCCTGTCTCACAGGCTGTGTTTTTGCTACGTGCCAGCCAGTTGTCCTCGCCCACGCAAAAGTGGGTCATGAGTGCCGTAAGGGCTGCCATGGACTTCGGCTTTTCTTGGCCAAGGTGGCGTGCTAGCCATTCGTCATGGATGTTGTGTTTAAAGGCCACTAGGGCTTTGACATCCAGACAGTTAATGATCTGGTTCTTTTTGGTTAGGAACCTAGTCCAGAAATTTCTGGCTGATTCTCCAGGTTGTTGAACTACGTGGCTTAAGTCATCGGCATCGGGTGGCCGGACATATGTACCTTGGAAGTTGTCAAGGAAGGCCTCTTCCAATTCCTCCCAGCTGCCAATGGAATTCTCAGGCAGGCTATTTAGCCAGTGTCGATCTATCCCTTTGAGTTTTAGTGGGAGGTATTTGATGGCATGGAGGTCGTCTCCACGGGCCATGTGGATGTGGAGGATAAAGTCCACAATCCATATTGCGGGATCGGTTGATCTGTCGTATAATTCAATATTGACGGGCTTGAACCCCTCGGGGAATTCGTGATCCAGCACCTCATCTGTGAAGCAGAGAGGGTGTGATGCGCCTCTATATCGGGCCGCGTCACGGCGCACCTCCGATGAATTCCGTCTGCGATTATCGGCCCGGGTGTGACTACGTTTGTCACGTCCGAATAGGTAGCCGTCGTCCCGAGTCGGGAAGCGTCCTCATGATCCGTAGATTGATCTGGTATGTCCTACTCTACTGTCTAGCTCCTGCTGAAGGTCGTATGTATGGTCCCGAGCTATTCTGTCCCTGTTTTTGCGAGGCGGTGGGGCGGGCTGTTGTTCGGCTTGAGTTGCCGTTTTATCCCGACCACGGGGTGGTCGGTCCGCCGCACTGTCCCGACCACATGGTGGTCGGTCCACATTGCATGAGGGAGGTATGGGATCTGGTGCTTCGTCATTGAACTGAGGTAGCAGTCTGCGCTTTGGGTAACTCTTGGCTGGGCGCTCGAGGCCCTATTCTTCGGCTGCCAGGACATCAGTCCATCTGTCAATGAGAAGGTCTTGATCAGCTTGGAGCTGCTGCTGCTTCTTCTTCAGGCTTCTTGCAGGGGCTATTAGCTGGCGCTTGAAGTGCTTCCGCTCGAGGGGTGCCTCAGGCACGGTGAAGTCCTCATTGCCGAGGCTCTCATCATCCTCGGAGACTGGACGATAACTATCATCATCTGGGTCATTGGGCATGGTCTGTTTATCAGGGTTATCTTGCCCGTTGTCTTGTTCCTCCTGTTCGGATGCAGCCCCGATAGGGTCTTCATTGTTTTCAGCGTCGCCCGGAGTACTATTTTCTCCGGTGCCACTGTCGTCATCTCTTGAGCGATGAGGCTTAGAGCAGCGTTTAGGGCGCTGGCGCTTGGACTGTGTCAGTGAAGGTTTATTCGTAACTGGATCTCCTTTGTCATCGTCGCTCGCTTTTTTAGGTGTGTCGGCCATGTACACATTGTACGAATAGGTGGCTGTCAAAACCGGTGGATCTCGGGTAGGGGGTCCCGAACTGTGCGTCTCGGATCAATGGTAACAGGAGACGAGGGACACGATGTTTACCCAGGTTCGGGCCCTCTCTATGGAGGTAATACCCTACGTCCTGCTTGATTGATCTTGATGAATATGAGTGTTACAAGAGTTGATCTACCACGAGATCGTAATGGCTAAACCCTAGAAGCCTAGCCTGTATAACTATGGTAATGAATATCTCCTTTCCGGACTAACCCCTCCGGTTTATATAGACACTGGGAATCTAGGGTTACATAGAGTCGGTTACATAAGAAGGAATCTTCATAGTCGGTCGCCAAGCTTGCCTTCCATGCCAAGGAGAGTCCAATCCGGAAAAAGGTACATTCTTCGGCCTTCATGTCTTCACAGCCCATCAGTCCGGCCCACGGATAATAGGCTGGACGCCCGAGGACCCCTTAGTCCAGGACTCCCTCAACCGCCCCACCACCACCGACGACCACCGCCCCCACCCTGAACCCTAAGATATATAGTGGGGTACCTCTCCGGCGAGCCCCCCTCCCAGCTGTGGCTGGTTGTTCCTTAACTCCGGCGAGCTCCCCCACCCCCTGAAAATCGACTGACCCAAGAGTCGATTCAGTCGACTGAAGTGTGGCTAAATCGGAGCAGCATCGCAAGCAACAGCAAGAGCGAGAGCAGCTGCGCGAGCAAGAGCGGACCAGGTAGGGGATCGAGAGCAAGAGCAGAGCGGTAGCGCGAGCGAGAGCTAAAGCAGCATCAGCTCCTACTAATGTGGACGTCGCCGCCGAGGGAGAGACTCCATGGAGGAAGTGGCCGGCGACGCCGACGTGGATGGAGCCGCGCCATGTCGGCTCAGGACTGAGTGCCGGCAGCACCGTGATATCGAATCAAGGAGAAAATGCGGTGATTCGTTTACAACCTCTTTAGTGGCGCCGATTAGGCCGCAGCTTCATCCGAGGAAACGGTGATGATGATGCTGTTACGGTGGTGCAGGTGAATACGGCGGTGTGCGAATGGAGGTGGCGCGAAAGACGAGAGGAACATCGGGGCAGCTCCTTGGAGGTGGAGGACGGGGTGGCTGAACCGGCGGGATGACCAGATCGACGACGGATCCTCATCTGGTACTGTGGATGAGGGACGTCGTGGTGTTGATGTGGATGACATCGTCGGGGAAGAGGCTCCAGCTGGGTGGCGGGCGGAGGAGGGTGTGGAGCTTCGTGGGTTTTGCCGGCCTCGGGTGTACGAATGGGTGGGCGGATGGGATGGGAGTGGGGGAACCATGACTTAGGGACGCGCTTTTCCGAAAATGTGGGGTAAGTTACGAAAGTACCCCCACCGATTTGAGGCGGTTCTTTCGGTTCAGGGGTATCACGGGCATTTCGCGTGTCGGGATTTCACAGGAGGTGGGAGTTTTTGCGCGCGTTGTAATTTTGGAATAGCAAGGCGCGGGTTGAGATGGAGGGAGTTGTCGGAGAACAATGAGACAAAGAATTATCTTAAATATTTCGGGGTAACAAGGCGCGGGTTGAAGAGGCGGGAGTTTTGCAGCACGATAGACAGAGACGCTAGCTTGAAATTTCGGCATAACAAGGCGCGGCTTGAAATTTCGAGAGAGCAAACTTAACGTGTACCCAAAAGAAAAAAAAATTAGACTAGTATGATATACTATGTACAATGTGTTTAACACGCACAACACACACAGAGACACCATTTAGACTAGTAAGCTACACGTGGATTGCACGCATGTGATTTGGCAACCAAATTATGAATAAATACCACATTATAGCATGTAAGCTTTGAGTCATATATGCATGATGTAGATGTTCGTTTAATTCTTATAGTTCATTTCATTCAAAATCATCTAGTTTTTATATGAAAGCCAATCTATTTTAAGATTCATGGAATTGTGCGTTGTAAGGCATAAAGTAAAAACAAATCATGTAGAAAAACATTTGGGAAATTATGATACGGAAGATTTTAGAACAAATAAGAAGTGCTTGTGTTTTGAGGTTTGTGCATTATGCTTAAGTTCAACCATAGAGTCTTCTAGATTGTAGATGTGGTAAAATCTGGTGGAATCTAGATGATATCCAATGGCCAGTAGTGCTCAAATTTGCCAGCTCTGCACCATTGGATTGGCCTCATCCAATGACCATCTTTCAAAGTTAATGTTATCCGCACACTATATAAAAAATATAAAATATAATATACATATAGGGGTATATATATAGATATGTGATGGGAAAGCCACCCATCATCTCCAATTAGAATAGTGTGTCCATGCACGGATGCAATGTGGCCGAACGATGTCTGCCATCGGTATCTCAAATTCAAACCAATCTAACCTTGTTCAATGTGTATACATTGCAACATGCTCATTTCCAAACCGCACCACGCAGATCTCCGTTATATTCATGCATGCATGGGTTTCAAACATAATGATCTCTTATTCAAATATTTTAATTCAACTTTACATTGATTATGACCTCACCTAGTCTTTTACACCCACACATTGGTCTTCTCTTTATAATTGTACCACTAACTTTCTCTCATGCATGCATGCACACACACTACCAGTCGACATTATCCATCGCACACATGCAATCTTTCTCATCAGGTCGGTCTCCTATGAAGGCACACACACACATTCCCCTCTCCATCATATCAGTCATTCTTTATCTCTCACGTGTATGCGCAACGATCGACGTTCCTCTATGTGTGTGTGTGTATATAGCTAGGTCTTTCATAGTTTTCCACATAAACTGATCAATCTATATATCTAGTGAGGTCTCACCCTCTTTGCCACGTCCATATCGATCAATCAATACCTCTCTATATAGGGTTACATATATAGCTAATACACCCACATTAATTATATATCCAACGCCCCCCTCTCATCATCCATGCCTTCCGCTTCATCTCTCAGACGCGCGCACAATGGCAAAGACAGGGGGCAGCAAGGGCCCTGCCCCCCTAACATCACTATATATTGAGGCTAATATGAATGTGATCATTAGACAATTGCTGGTAAAAATGGTTTAAGTTGATGAATTGGCCCTCCTCGTAAAGGATTAGCAATGCTTGGCCTCCTAGCTCATGGGACATTTTTCATGGCTTCGCCACTCCACGCAACAGTGCACGTTCTCGCACCCTCTCTCTAAATATCAATCTCGCAGTTGTGCACTCCTTCATAGTCTCCCTCCACTCGGCCCCTCGCACCATCGTCTAGCCCCCCACCGGATTTTGGCACTTGTACAATCTAGCAGACTCCATGGTTGAACTTAAGCAAAATGCACAAATCTCAAAACAACAGTTGTTCTGCTTTGTTCTAGAATCTTCCGTATCATAACTGCCCAAACTTTTTTTCTAGTTGAATTGCCATTATTTGTTTTTACTTTATGCTTTACAATGCACAATTCCATGAATCATAAAATAGATTAAGGGCTTCTTTGATTCAAAGGATTCTCGAAGGAATTTTGGAGGATTCTAATCCTTAGGAATTTTTCCTATCATGGTTGTTTGATTCATAGGATTGTAAACCACAGGAATATTTCCATATGATTCATTTGCACTAGTTTTCATCGGAAACATCCCATCCACTCAAACCTCTTTGAAGGAATTCTACGTTTTTTCTATGCACAATCAAACAGTCGTACCATCCTGTAGGATTCAAGACGACATTCCACTCTAATCCCATGTTCTTCCTATTCCCGCGTTTTAGAAATCCTACGAATAAAAGAGGCCCTAGGATTTTTATAAAAACTAATTGATTTTGAATGAGATGTACTATAAGAATTAAACGAAGGTCTACATAAGGCATATATGACTCAGAGCTTACATGCTATAGTGTGGTATTTATTCGTAATTTGGTTGCAAAATCTGACGCATCTAGTGCACGTGTACCTTACTAGTACTTCAAGTATGTGCAAAACACAATGGGACGGTACACAGTGCCTCTCTTACAGTTCATGAAGCCACGTGGCACATGTGGAGGCATTATCGCGACATCATTGTGTGGATTGATCACAGTGACGTGCTGCTGGTTCAGGAAGAATGTACTCGCCATGCACGCACTCATTCCCTCGCACGCACACGCGGGTACACGGGCGGATGCAATTTTGTACCAAGATCCACCCATGTGATAATTTGACGCGTGTAAAGTCCTTCACTTCATTGATGGTCAAATAATACAGCGCGTGCCAATTGAGTGGACGTGAGGGCGGAATAAAGACATGCGCGCCGTACTGCGCGCATGCGAGTAGTTAAATCATGGGTTGCTAGTAGTAGTACTTCCATCGGTCTCCTTCATATTTTGTGCCAATTTTTGACAGTACCATAATATTTACGCATCTAATCAGTGTTGTCTACTTGAAACTTATGTTCCACTAAACTCATCGGGAGCCGTTTCGGGCCTCGAAACCAAAAACCATTAATTAATCTTTACCTTGTTCCCATCAAATTCGAAATTACTAGTGCTACAATTAAGTGCAAGTCTGATCAAACCTACCAGTACGT
The DNA here is from genome assembly GCF_002162155.2 of Triticum dicoccoides. NCBI lineage: Eukaryota > Viridiplantae > Streptophyta > Magnoliopsida > Poales > Poaceae > Triticum > Triticum dicoccoides. The sequence goes on from NC_041388.1 coordinate 188,802,158, forward strand.
ACCAAACCTGAACATGTTCCCACTATGCAGGTTTTAGTACTAGTGCTAGTACTTAGGTTATAAAAAGGGGAACTACCTAACCGAAAAATACTCTACCTTCCTCCTCATAAGTCCTCCTTCGTCCGTCCTTGCCATGGCCGGTGTGCAGAGCTCTAGGTCAAGAAATACTTGTAACAAGGGAGCGGCAACCAAGGCTGCGGAAAAAAAGAGAGGGCTCGCCGCCACGCAGACACCTCGAAAGATCTCTCACGGGTAGGCGATGGCTCCCAGGAGCGCCCTAGACGTGGAGGCGAACATGCGGCGCTGGAGTCGTTATCCCTCGACGGAATACCCGATCAACTCAATAAGCACCTCAATAAGCAGAAGGAGTTCATCTATGGCTTGGTGGAGCTACTGAAGGAGAGCCTCGACGACATGTCCGTTGAGCTCAATGAGCAGGTGAGTTGGCCGCCGGCTTGGTAATGCTGCTGACAAAGAGCATTGCCTCGGAGAAGAAGGCGAGCGGTGAAATCCTGCAACTTCAGGAGGATAAGGCGAAGCTCTACCACGAGCTCGACCTGCTGAAGGAGGAGAATGCCGGCTGGAAGAAGCTACATGAGAATAGTAGTTCCTCAATGAAGATGTTGCAGGCCCTCGTCATGGAACAGAAGGAGGAGTTGGCGAAGCTCCACATCAAGCACCCGGCTGTTGTCAAGGTACATAATGCGGCCGTGGAACAGATGATTAAGGCTCGCGTCGAGAAATCCCGCGTCATGGACACAATGATGAAGATGGCGGAGGAGACGCGCAAGGAGATGCAGGTCCTGGAGGCGATGAAGAAGTAGTTACGACTCCGCGGCCAGCAACCCTTCATGTAGTGAGAGGAGCGCCCCAGACTTGTGTGTGTGTCTTCCTTCTTTTTTTGGGATGATAATCCTCCTTCTTTTGCTCCTGTGTTTCTTATTTTGCTTCGGGTGTTTGGCCGCACGTGTCACCTTCTCTGGGAGGCATGAATAGAACAATGCTAAAAATGAGATGACTAGCAAATTAGATCATTCTTTATCGCCAATAGAACAATGTCTCTTGCTAGTAATATATAATAAGAGTAGAGAGTAGAGGATATGGCACTGGGCTGCCGTGTTTCATGCTCCTCCGTCGTACTCCAGTGGAAAACATGAGTATACTGCACGGTTCTTTGCTCCTCCTCAGGTTGTTGGCACATTTATATGTGCAGTCAAATCACAAGGCCCCGCCTTCTAGCAGTAATGAGCTGTCAAATCACAAAGGCCCTTGCCTCTCGTGAAAAGGACTAAGCTATACTACCCCACCCTCTAGCCTTTTAAAAATGTATACATTTGTATATTAGTAGTAGTATCGATGGATTGCGCCATGGAGCAAAACTAACAAGATGTAATTAAAGAAAAAAGGTGGTACATATAGAGAGCGCTCGTCGCCAAATTAGGCATATACTATATGCCACTACCCACTATGAAGGTACTAGTAACATAGACTAGTAACTAGTCTATGCTACTCTCCACTATGACCAGCCAAAGTCGAGGCGCGGATACCAACGAGGGACTGGTTGTGTCTATACTTGGACAACTCACCCGACTGCATGTGCACCAGGCTGAGGAAGCTCGTGTCGTGTTGGTGCCGTGTGCAGCCCGCACATTCATCAGTCTTGCTGTAACTCGCATTAGATGCTATATAGGTCCGTCGGATCTTACATCAAGATCCGTGCAAAATTTTCTTTTCAGATTTTCTTTTTTCTCTCTTAAATCTCAGTCGAGTGAGACATTGCCACACCATTAAACAGAGGCTCGGGCGCCATTAATGGAGACCTTGGGAGAGAGGTGGATGACAGATGGAGGTCAAAGGGCTCGCACGCCTCCTATACTCAAATAGCTACCCTACACGGCGCCTCCGAGCTAATAAAAAAAGGGGACACGTGGCGGCACGTAAATGGTAAATAGAACGCCCATAGTTTCAATAATACTTGTGATTGTAATGTGACATCACTTGTTCCAATATGACTTTGTTGGTTGTTAATGTGTGCGCCTTTGCAAATCGGACAGCAAAATTACCACTGCATGTTGGTGCCATGTCATGACACCAAGCCAAGTTTCATGATTTTCATGCGTGTTTTGGATTTACAGGAATTAAAAAACCAAGTTTCTCAATGTTTCCAGCCGAGCCATGATGCCCAGATGTTTGAATTTCATTCCCATTTCTGGCATGGGACCTAGAAATTTATCCGGGGACACACATGTGATTTGGCAACCAGCTTTGGTGCACTGGAGCATGTGCTTGTATCTAAAATTTGAATTATGCACACAAAGGTGACACGTTCCCTCTCAGAACCACGAGCCTTCTTGAGAGAAGCTCCGGTTTGGAAGAAACTTATACCAAAACTTGTTCCTATTCTGCAATTTTTTTTACCACAGCATGGTAGTATGTGACATGACACCATGCCAAGTTTCATGATTTTCAGGCGTGTTTTGGATTTACAAGAATTTTAAAACCAAGCTTCTCAATGTTCTCGGCCGAACCACGATGCCCAGATGTTTGAATTTCATTCCCGTTTCTTGCATGTGACCTAGAAATTCACCCGAGGAAACACATGTGTAACATCCCAAATTTTCAATTTGGAATGTTATACATTAGGTCATCAATGCATATCATACTTTATTTGCATTTTGGTTGATCCTAGAAATTCTACGCAACTCAATGACCCACGGAGAGAGTTGGGGATTTCGTTATTTTCATATTCGAGTCTTCTCAAATCTTGAGAATAGGATCATTTGATTTTATTTATTTTATCATCAATTATTTCTATTACAAAAATATGAGAGAGGGAATAAAATGAATTCCAAAAATAAAGAAATATTGAGGATTTAATAATAAAATCAAATAGGATTTTATGCCCGAGTTTTTCGGTGTTTTATTTGAATTTAGGAAAAAAGTGCGTTTTTCAAAATTGCATTTAGGTCACAAATAAATGTTCACCTTGTTAGGCTTGATTTTAGAAGCCCGTGAAAATTTATTTCGGAATTTTTGGAGTCCGTTTAATATTTCTTTTTATTTTTCTTCTGAGCGGAATAATTAAAAAAACGAACCGACCTAACGGGCCGTGTCCGACCAGGACTCTGGCCCGGCTAGGCAATATAAGCCGGCCCAGCCCCCCCGGGAGGAAACCCTAGCCGCCAGCCCCGCCCACCCTCGATCC
>NC_041388.1:188805485-188813543 GCF_002162155.2 Triticum dicoccoides
CGCCGGACGCCGTTGCCGCCGCCGAGGTTCGCCGCCGCCTTGTTTTTCGTGCCGTCTTTTAAAAAAACAAAACAAAAACCGATCGGTTTTCGTCGGTTTTCGCCGGTTTATTAGTTTCGGTTTTTTTTTTAAATAGATCGGTTTTCCGGTTTTTTTTGCGAGCATTCGTCGTTTTCCTTTTTCTCGGATTAAATCCGCGATTTTTCTAATCCCGATTCCTGATCCAATTTTCGTTTTAGTATAACTTTTTGCTCGTTTATCGGAATCAGGCGATTCAAGCGCCTAGAGTTTCGTCTCGAAACTCTCTATCCGTTTAACCAACTTAAACAAGATTTTGCTACTGTAAAATTTGCCTTAGATCCATATTACTAGAACGAAGTTGTTTTCTTTCGCCGTTTGACTTTCGTTGCTTCGTTCGATTTGATTCTTTTTGCCAACCGGAGTTCTTAAGTTGAACCTTCTGGTTAGATCTCTTATTTGAGTTTTACCTGTGCATTGGATGAGTACTTATTGCATGCTCGTTTGTTTGTTTGCGATAGAGTATCCGGAGTGCGCTGCGTGTTACTTCGAATCGCTAGGTTTCCCGGATCATCAACAAGGCAAGTAACACTTTGATCATACCTTTTCTACTACCCAGTTTTATTGCATTAGATCAAACCTCTCACATTGCATGATTAGGATCTAATTAAATTGTGGGATGGGAAATAGATGAGGTAGTACCTATTACCAGTTTATTTTTCAAACCTTTGGGGGTTCCTTCTACGTTTTCTTATCATGCCATGCTATGCTAGTAGACGTGGATTGGGTGAGTGAAAGCCATGACAGATGTGAGATTGTTAATTAATGGTTTATCTAAGGTGGCAACCTAAACACACATCTGGGTGGATTGAGGCAGCTGGGTATTCCAGGACTTGCATGTTTTCTTTTGGACCGCCACCCAGGCTCAAAGGGATCATGAGACTATTCATACTAGAAACTTCTTTGTGCACCCACAAGCTATTATGGGCTCTAGCATAGTTGACTAAGTTGTGCGAACTCTTACAGTGGTAGACTAGCAGATGTACGGGATGTACGTGGTACGGTCTACCCGATTGTAAGGTGCTAGTGCTTCTGAAAGACTATGTCTCGGTCATCCGTCTTCTCAAACACCATGTAGTGCGAGAAACCAAACATAGGCGAACGAGTCTTGTGGGGATAAGTGTGCAAACCTCTGCAGAGTGTAATAAACTAATCATGGTTAGCCGTGTCCCCGGTTATGGACATCTTGTGTATCTAGTACCTGGATTTTCATGTGAATCTCAACATGTTACTCTAAATTAATTTTGTTGGGTTATGTTTAATGACGATGCTTAATTGGGATTGAGAATGCTGTCAACCATTCTGAATGTTTAACAACTACCATGATAGTTAAATAAATTTATTCCCTTGAAGTAGGGAAAAATTGGCTTTACGCAAAAACTGTAACCATAAGCTTTCCACCAGCCAAATATGCATATAGTATAGCTATTTCATTCCATTACTCTCTATGTGTTACATTGCCAGCATATTCCATGTGCTGACCCGTTTCAGGCTGCAACGTTAATGTTGCAGACTTTTCAGACAATGATTAAGGAGTTTTTAGGTCGTGGTTCTATACTCGGTGATGCCGTTGGAGTTGATGGACTCACTTATCTTCCAAGCCTTCCGCTGTTATCGCTATTAGATGGCCTTAAGCCATATTTATTGTAATAAGTTCTCTTTTGAGACACTCGATGTAATAAGTGTGTGATTGCTACTCTGCTATAAATCCTCCAAGTACTGTGTGGTGTCAGCATTACGGATCCAGGGATGACACCCGAGCACAGAGATCAGACTGTTTGAGGTCTGGTCGCTACACAGATGGTATCAGAGCACATGCTGACTGTAGGATACGACCACTAAGCTAAAAGCCATAGATCACTATTCACTCTCTTCTTTTCTGACTTCTCATCTTTTCTACTCTTTAGGATGGCGGATGCATGGAACAAGTTCACACAACCGGATGAAGATACACCCTTTGGACGACACTTGAAGGAAGTCACTAGATACCTGAACATAGGAGTACCAAGTTTCACGGGAACCTACAACGCCAATTTACCTGAAGAAGAGCGCTGGATGATTCAAGTTCAAGTTCCAGGAAGGACGTTCATGCTAGTCACTGAGCCCATAGAGTTTTCATTTGATGCACCAACTTGGAGTCTAGGAAAGAGCATGGTAGCTCACATCGCCATGGGACGCATTGGAGAAGTCTACCGCAAGGATCTCAAGGATACTATCTACTAGATTTGTGGGCGCCGAGATGAACACTGGGAGATGCTCAGCACCAGGAAGGATAGATCAATTGCAGCTTTTAACCAAGAATTAAGCCAACACATTCGACGCCAGGAGAACCAGATGTGTGCCGACATGATAGATCTGAAGAAGGCTAAGACTAGAATCAAGGAACTCGATGAAAGAACTCAAGGCTACACGTGAAGATTATGAAGAGGAAATTGAAGTATTGGTGGAGAAGAATGACGACCTGATCAAGAAGATTGGAATATTTATGGGAGGCCCGACACCAGTAGATGAAGACGAAGAACCCAAGGAGATTAGCCCGGAAGACTACATTATCATCGACGGCACCGACTCGGAACCAGACAGTAGCGATGATGACTATGTTGATGAAGCTGGAGCAGATATCATGGAGTCTGCAACCGAAGAATATTTCTAGTAGACCACCTCATCAGTAGTAGTAGTCCACCATGTAAATATAGTAGTCCGAGCACTTTTGCGATAGATAGATCGATTGTATGCCCTTGTTTGATTGATTGAAGTGAATTGTTTGCTTTTGCCTCATGTGCATATGGGTAGTGTTTTCTCTTTAGACCCCCTCTATTCTTATATCTCATCTTTTCTAAACCCACAGATGCCTCCGAGACGTGACCCTGGGTTTGCTTTCCCACCGGAGCTCACCCAGTTGATACAGCAGCAGAACACATTGATGCAGTTGCTAGTCCAGAATCAGAATCAAGGGAACAACAACAACAACCCACCACCACCACCACCTGTTGACCACTTAGCCCGTTTCCTTAGGCTGAATCCGTTGGTGTTTTCCAGTAGCAACGAGCCAATAGTAGCAGATGATTGGCTCCGCAAGACAGCTAGGGAGTTGACCACAACAGGATGCACAGATGCGGAGAAGGTGAAGTTTGCCGCACATCAGTTAGAAGGACCCGCAACATCATGGTGTGAGAATTTCACAGCCACCTTCCTAGTCGACACTGTCACATGGGACCAGTTTCAGTAGGCTTTTCATACTGCCCATGTTTCAGCAGGAGCTATGGCCATGAAGAAGCGTGAGTTTAGTAACTTGTGCCAAGGAGGACGGACAATTGGCCAATATGTGGAGGAATTTAGTAAGTTAGCACGTTATGCCCCAGATGACGTCGCTACGGATGCAGCTAAGCAAGAGAAGTTTCTGGAAAGACCGAATGATGAGTTGAGCATGCAGCTGATGGTAGCCACCTTCAACAACTACCAGGAGTTGGTAGATCATGCTCTTATGATTGAAGGGAAGCAGCAGCAAATTGAAAATCGCAAGAGGAAATATGGACAAGGAAAGTACAATTCAGGAGCTCAGCAGAAGACATGTTTTACCCCTAGACTGGGAGGACATTTTCAGCATACCCATGGAGGAGGTAGCTCGCACAATCACAATGGCACCAAAAATGGTAATGGCAATGGATGAAGCAACGGCCAGAACCGCACCAACCCCTCAACCCCAGCCAAAAAGGACTTGAGCCAAGTCACTTGCTATAAGTGTTCAAAGACCGGACATTATGCCAATGAATGTTCTGAAGGCCAAAATGGCAATCGAAGTTCTGGGAAGAAGCCGAACCCTTTCAACAGGGGACAGGTGAACCACGTTAGTGTGGAGGAGGTTGAAGCTCAGCCCGATGCAGTAATAGGTAAGTTTTTGGTTAAGTCATTTACTGCATTCATTCTTTTTGATAATGGTGCATCGCATTCATACATCTCAAGGGGATTTGTGGATAAGTATAACCTACCAACCCAAGCCCTTAGGTCACCCATGTTAGTAACCTCGCCCGGAGCAGAGTATGTGGCTAGTCTATGGTGTGATCGATTACCATTAAGGATTGGTAACTATGTTTTTCCCTCAGACCTAATAGTATTGGAATCTCAAGGATTGGATATGATATTAGGCATGGATTGGTTATCAAAGTATGAAGGGAATATTGAATGTGCTAGTAAGTCAATTTTTCTTACCACCCCAGAAGGGAGAAGGATCAAGTATGTATCCAAACATGTGCCAAAGAGGACCCAGGTAAATTGCCTAACAGGAGTTGTGCAGGAGGGAGTACCAGTGGTAAGGGATTTCCCTGATGTATTTCCAGAAGAGTTGCCAGGCATGCCACCGGATAGAGATATTGAGTTCTTGATTGAGCTATTACCAGGCACAGGGTCAATATCAAAGAGACCATATAGGATGCCAGCAAAGGATTTGGTGGAAATTAAGAAGCAGATTAATGAGTTACTGGATAAGGGATATATCCGCCCAAGTTCTTCACCTTGGGGATCGCCAGTACTTCTAGTGGAGAAGAAGGATGGATCGTTAAGGATGGTTGTTGATTATCGAGGATTGAATGAAGTAACGATCAAGAACAAGTACCCATTACCAATGATCAACGATCTGTTTGATCGATTGCAAGGAGCTAAGGTATTTTCCAAGATCGATCTGCAATCAGGATACCACCAGTTGAAGATTCGAGAACAGGATATTCCGAAGACAGCTTTTACCACCAGGTATGGGCTGTATGAGTATACCGTTATGTCATTTGGTCTGACTAACGCACCTGCCTATTTTATGAACATGATGAACAAAGTGTTATGGAGTTTTTGGATAAGTTCATCGTAGTGTTCATTGATGATATCCTAGTTTATTCGAAGAATGAAGAGGAGCATAAGGAGCATTTGCGTTTGGTACTTGGAAAGCTCAGAGAACATCAATTATATGCCAAGTTCAGCAAATGTGAGTTTTGGTTGAAGGAAGTAGGATTCCTTGGACATGTTATATCTGGTGAAGGTATAGCAGTAGATCCCGCTAAAGTTGAAACCGTGACCAAGTGGGAAGCCCCAACAACAGTTGGAGAGATCCGGAGTTTTCTTGGACTTGCAGGATACTACGGGAGATTTATTGAGAATTTCTCAAAGATTGTGAAGCCTATGCCAGAGTTATTAAAGAAGGATACCAAGTTCATATGGACATAGGAGTGTGAGGCTAGTTTCCAGGAGTTGAAGAAACGTTTGGTTACCTCACCAGTGTTGATTTTGCCAAACCAGACCAAAGATTATGAGGTGTACTGCAACGCTTCACGTCGAGGACTTGGAGCAGTGCTTATGCAGGAAAGGAGAGTTGTTTCATATGCCTCAAGACAACTGAAGCCCCATGAGTTGAATTATGCTACGCATGATTTGGAGTTAGCAGCCGTAGTGCATGCCTTGAAAACATGGAGACATTTTCTCATTGGTCATCATTGTGAGGTGTACACGGATCATAAAAGTTTGAAGTACATTTTCACCCAGAAGGAATTGAATCTCAGACAAAGGAGATGGTTTGAGCTTATCAAAGATTATGATATGAAATTGCATTATCACCCCGGAAAGGCTAATGTAGTAGCTGATGCATTAAGCCACAAGAGCCATGTCAATACATTAATGATGGGAGAAATACCCAAGGAGTTAGCAGAAAATCTTCGTGAACTATGTTTGGAAATAGTTTCGAGAGGCTATGTAGCAGCATTGGAGATTCAGTCAACTTTGATGGATAGAATCAGAGAAGCTCAGAAAGCTGACAAAGAGATTGCTACTATAAAGGAGAAACTGAGCAAAGGAAAAGCTAAAGGATTTCGTGAGGATGAGCACGACACCCTATGGTTTGAAGACCGCGTTTATGTGCCCAATGACCCAGAGATCAGGAAGTTGATTTTGTAAGAGGCACACGATTCACCATATTCAATTCATCCAAGAAATACCATGATGTATCTGGATTTGAAGGATATTTTGTGGTGGACTGGAATGAAGAAGGATATAGCGGAGTATGTAGCCGTTTGTGATGTATGTCAGAGAGTAAAGGCAGAGCATCAGAAGCCAGCAGGATTGTTACAACCATTGCCGATACCCGAATGGAAGTGGGATAAGCTAGGCATGGATTTTATCACGAGATTGCCCAGGACTCATTCAGGGTATGACTCAATTTGGGTTGTAGTTGATCGATTGACGAAAGTAGCTCATTTCATCCCAGTAAAGACCACTTACACTAGTGCTAGGTTGGCAAAGATATACATGACCAGGATCGTATGTATGCATGGAGTTCCAAGGAGTATCATATCAGATAGAGGAACCCAGTTTACCTCAAAGTTCTGGTAGCAGTTACACGAAACATTGGGTACCAGGCTAGAATTCAGTACAACTTTTCATCCACAGACAGATGGACAGACCAAGAGGGTAAATCAGATTTTGGAGGATATGCTGAGAGCTTGTGCGCTAGATTATGGATCTAGTTGGGACGACAATTTGCCATAGGCAGAGTTCTCTTACAACAATAGTTACAAAACCAGTTTAAAGATGGCCCCTTTTGAAGCCTTGTACGGAAGGAGGTGTAGGACACCGTTGTCATGGGACGAAGTTGGAGACCGCCAGTTGTTTGGACCTGACTTGATTAAGGAGTCTGAACAGAAGGTGAAATTGATTCACGATAGGCTCAAGGTAGCCCAATCCAGACAGAAAAGTTATGCAGATTCTAAACGCAAGGAGACAGTTTACGAAGTTGGAGATAGAGCTTATCTTCGAGTATCTCCACTTCGGGGAACAAATCGTTTTGGAGTTAAAGGGAAGTTAGCACCACAATTTGTAGGACCATATCGAGTTTTGGAACGTATGGGGGAAGTGGCCTACAAGCTGGAATTGCCCGAAGGATTGTGAGGAGTTCATGATGTGTTCCACGTTTCTCAGCTGAAGAAGTGTCACGCGGAGATGGCTGACATACCGTTGAGAGATACAGTGCCTTTGGAAACTATTCAGTTGGATAACGATTTGACCTACGAGGAGAAGGCAGTCAAGATTCTCGAGTTTGCCAACCGAGTTACTCGCAGCAAGGTTATCAAGTTTTGCAAAGTTCAGTGGAGCCACCACTCAGAGGATGAAGCCACCTGGGAGCGAGAGGAAGATTTGTTCAAGGACCACCCTCACTTATTTTCTAGCCAACCCGAATCTCGAGGGCGAGATTCATCTTAAGGGGGGTAGGTTTGTAACATCCCAAATTTTCAATTTGGAATGTTATACATTAGATCATCAATGCATATCATATTTTATTTGCATTTTGGTTGATCCTAGAAATTCTACGCAACTCAATGACCCACGGAGAGAGTTGGGGATTTCGTTATTTTCATATTTGAGTCTTCTCAAATTTTGAGAATAGGATCATTTGATTTTATTTATTTTATCATCAATTATTTCTATTACAGAAATATGAGGGAATAAAATGACTTTCCCAAAATAAATAAATATTGAGGATTTAATAATAAAATAAAATAGGATTTTATTCCGGAGTTTTTCGGTGTTTTATTTGAATTTAGGAAAAAGTACGTTTTTCAAAATTGCATTTAGGTCCCAAATAAATGTTCACCTTGTGAGGCTTGATTTTAGAAGGCCGTGAAAATTTATTTCGGAATTTTTGGAGTCCGTTTAATATTTCTTTTTATTTTTCTTCCGAGCAGAATAATTTAAAAAAACAAACCGACCTAACGGGTCGTGCCCGATTAGGACTCTGGCCCGGCTAGGCAATATAAGCCAGCCCAGCCCCCCACGGGAGGAAACCCTAGCCGCCAGCCGCGCCCTCCCTCGATCCCCGCGCCACCGCCCCACGCGCCGCCGCCGCCACACGCTGCCGCCGCCGCCCCGCCGCGTCGCCCCGCCGCCGACGCGCCGCCGCGCCACCACCCCGCGCCGCCCCGCCGACGCCGCCCGCCGGACGCCGTC
>NC_041388.1:188813863-188818182 GCF_002162155.2 Triticum dicoccoides
GTCGCCGCCGCCTTGTTTTCCGTGCTGTCTTTAAAAAAACAAAAACCGATCGGTTTTCGTCGGTTTTCGCCGGTTTATTAGTTTCACTTTTTGTTAAATAGATCGGTTTTCCGGTTTTTTTTGCGAGCGTTCGTCATTTTCCTTTTTCTCGGATTAAATCCGCGATTTTTGTGATCGTGATTCCTGATCCGATTTTCGTTTTAGTATAACTTTTCGCTCCTTTATCGGAATCAGGCGATTCAAGCGCCTAGAGTTTCGTCTCGAAACCCTCCATCTGTTTGACCAACTTAAACAAGATTTTGCTACTGTAAAATTTGCCCTAGATCCAGATTACTAGAACAAAGTTGTTTTCTTTCGCCGTTTGACTTTCGTTGCTTCGTTCGATTTGATTCTTTTTGCCAACCGGAGTTCTTAAGTTGAACCTTCTGGTTAGATCTCTTATTTGAGTTTTACCTGTGCATTAGATGAGTACTTATTGCATGCTCGTTTGTTTGTTTGCGATAGAGTATCTGGAGTGCGCCGCCTGTTACTTCGAATCGCTAGGTTTCCCAGATCAACAGCAAGGCAAGTAACACTTTGATCATACCTTTTCTACTACCCAGTTTTATTGCATTAGATCAAACGTCTCACATTGCATGATTAGGATCTAATTAAATGGTGGGATGGGAAGTAGATGAGGTAGTACCTATTACCAGTTTATTTTTCAAACCTTTGGGAGTTACTTCTACGTTTGCTTATCATGCCATGCTATGCTAGTAGACGTGGATTGGGTGAGTGAAATCCATGACAGATGTGAGATTGTTAATTAATGGTTTATCTAAGGTGCCAACTTAAACACACATCTGGGCGGATTGAGGCACCTGGGTATTCCAGGACATGCCTGTTTTCTTTTGGACCGCCACCCAGGCTCAAAGGGATCATGAGACTATTCATACTAGAAACTTCCGTGTGCAGCCACAAGCTATTATGGGCTCTAGCATAGTTGACTAAGTTGTGCGAACTCTTACAGTGGTAGACTAGCAGATGTAGGGGATGTAGGTGGTACGGTATACCCGATCATAATGTCAGGACCCCGACTCGATGTCACATCGATCTAGCTTGTAACACCTCATATCACTTTGCGGCCTCACACACGGTATCCCCACGGTGTCGCCTTACCTTTTCCCGGGACCGTTTGCGCCTTTTGGCTCACGTATATGATAGTGTCGCTAGCATCCATATGATAAGGAGCCCGGGCTGACATGACTAGTCGTAAACCCAAAGTGGCACAGACTTACAGGGACGGGCGTCCATGACCCAGCTTCGAACGTGTCGGTCATTAGCAAGTGGGTCCGGGCTGTAGCACTGGGCTAGCAGGACTCCGGTAAACCAGGCTGTAGCGGGCTAACAGGACTCCGGTACTCAATGCGTGACATTTCCCCGGAGGGACAGACACAGGAACGAAGAAGGACACATGCCGGCCAGCCTAAGTGTTCCAGAGCAGTAGCAAGCTACCATGGCTCAGTGATAACACTAGGAGACAGTTCCCGGCAAGAGAGGCTACTAAAGATAAACAACTAGATAGTCAGATCCCACACATACCAAGCATTTCAATAACATACACACAATATGCTCGATATGTGCAGATACAACATGGCATCACAACATGACTCTACGACACAAGTACCTTATTTAAGGCTCAGAGAGCCATACATAACATACACATAGGTACGGGTCACACGACCCAACATTCAAGTCATACAGTCATACAAACCAGCAGCGGAAGTAACTCGTCCGAGTACAGACAACTAGTAAAATAAAAGAGGCTTGGAAAGCCTAGCTATACTACGTGGTCCTTCACAAGCTCAGGATCACCACCTGGGCCTTAGCCTACTCATTGATGTCAACGTCTACGAAGAACCCATCAGAAGGGGTTGCAGTGTCTTCTGTAAAAATGTAAATTATAGCAACATGAGTACAAAGGTACTCAGCAAGACTTACATCAGATCCTACATACATGCACATTATCAAGAAGGGCTGGTGGAGTTATTGCAGCAAGCCAGCTTTGACTCTTGGCTAGGCTATCCTACGAGACTCCAACTTGAAAAGGTTTTGCACACACGAGTCCACTACTCACCACCTCAATACACTACCGAGGATCCACCTCCGTCTTCCTACGCAAGAGCCATCCTCGGCACTCACACTTATCTTGAGGCTTTTAGTAGTTTCCACTTACTTGTCTATGAACTGTATATGCAACCAAGTAGTCCTTTACCGCGGACGCGGCTATTCGAATAGATCATGATAAGCCTGCAGGGGTGTACCTCTTCATACACGCTCTCACCACTTACCATCGTTTACACGACATGTACTCGGCAACCTTCAAGCGGAAGCCCAACGTGGGTGTCGGCCACGACCTACCTAATCACCTAAGTCTCTAGTCCAGGTTTATCGCCTATTCGGGTTCCATCCATGAGGAGATCCGGCCGAGGTTTCGCTCACAGCCCCAAACGATGTGAACAGGGTTCCCGAGATACCTAACGGGTATTCGGTACATCGTGCCACGTACCTACCGCATCACAGCCCACCCCTACGGTCAGCGCTGTCCACGGCCTCCAGTAGGCTACAAACACCAGAAACTACTTGCAACTCCTGGACAGAGAACTAGGGTGAATAAGAAGTCGAGAGGGTCCATTGGTTTCGGGCCCAATGCATGGTAGTAGCTGATTCTTAAATCACACATACAGATCTCAGTGCTTAAGGTCGGCTTCAATGAAACAACCCACCATGTACTCCTACATGGCCTCTCATCGATACCTTTACCAAATCGTGTTCACCACACCACTCTCATTACCGACATAATCATTTCACTCTAGTCCATCACCCAGATGAACCAGACCTGACACGACTCTAAGCGTAGCAGGCATAGCAAGGTAGGAACAACACATACATATGGCTCAAACAACTCCTACACATGCTAGTGGGTTTCATCTAGTTACTGTGGCAATGACAGGTCATGCAGAGGAAGTGGGTTCAACTACCGTAGCACACAGCAGTTTGAAACGCGTTGTCTTAATGCAGTAAAAGAGAGCAGGAGCGAGAACATGGGATTGTATCGATATGATCAACTAGTTGGTTGCTTGCCTGATGGTTCGATGCACTGATACGGTTCTTCGTTAGGGTAATCACGGTACTCCTCGGAGGCAGAACCTGCCGCAAAGAACACCGATACACAACCATCACCAAACAATGTGCGACAATATGATGCATGCATGAAACATGGCAATATGAGTGTGTTGGGCTAATGCAACTAAGACCAGAAGGGTTTGAACCAATTTGAACCAAAGATTCAAATTTCAAACTCATACATGGCCCTTTAAAGTGTTTTACCTTGTTCTGCATTAAACATCAAGTTAGCTTGTTTAATCATGCATGAAAATAGTACACATGGATAGATTGAATTTTTCTGATCATTTTTCATATATAACTTGTCTGATTTGGAGGTACAGATTAAAAGTTATGAATTTTTGAAGTTTAAACTATATTCTGGAATTTCCTATATTAGATTAAATCCAGAAAATCAATTACTGCGTCAGCCTAACGTCAGTGTGACATCAGCAGGTCAACGGGACACGGTCCGGGTCAAACCTGACAGTGGGTCCCGCGTGTCAGTGTGATTAGCTAAACTAAAATTAATTTAAACTAATCCTAATTAGTTAACAGGGCTGGGCCCCACCTGTCATTGACTCAGGAGAGTCAACCAGGGCCCACCCGTGGTCAAACCGGGGTCGGCTGCACCGGCGTTTAGCCGCCGGCGAGCCCGACGCGGCGGCGGAAGTGGTTTTGGCCATTCCGGCAACCAAATGAGTCGCGGAGGCCATCGGAGTGGAGCTGAGGAGGAGCCGCAGCTCTTGGTGGAGTCCGTTGGGGTCGGGGTGGCCGGAGTTGGCGCCGGCGACGACTTTGGCGGCCACCGGAGTTCGGCCAAATACGAACTTGACGCTAGAGGGGTCGGTGAGGTGCGGGGAGTAGCTGGTTAGGTGCTACGTGACGTGGTGAGCATGATGGACACCGTGGAGTGGCCGGAGGATGGCCGGGAGCACGTCGGCGACGAGATCCGCGGCGGTGCGTGCGGGTGGTCTTCGTGCGGTGGCTACACGGCTCGGGAACGAGAGAGGGAGGGTAGGAGGGGTAGCTAGGCTCACAGCGCACCCGTAGAGGCCACCGGCGGGGTCGGGGACGAGCTGAGGCGGCGACGGCGTTGAAGGGGATCTCCGGCGACGGCGGACTCGGGCGAGGTCGGTGCGGTGGACTCGGGCCGCACGAGCACACGGGGCTCG
>NC_041388.1:188819011-188845408 GCF_002162155.2 Triticum dicoccoides
CCTGAGTTGAGAAACGTGGAAGACATCGTGGACTCTGGAGAGATGCGGAGGTAGTTCCAACTGGTAGGCAACTTCTCCTCGTTTAGCGAGAATGCGAAAAGGTCCAATGTAACGAGGAGCCAATTTGCCCTTGATACCGAAGCGATGGGTTCCCTTTAGAGGAGTAACCCGAAGGTAAGCCTTCTCGTCAACCTCGAAAGTCATAGCCTTATGTTTTCGGTCATATTGACTCTTCTGACGAGATTGGGCTGTTTTCAACTTTTCACGAACGATGCGAACTTGCTCTTCTGCTTCCTGAATCATATCCGGGCCAAAGAATTGTCTTTCCCCGGTTTCTGACCAGTTAAGGGGTGTTCGACACCGTCGTCCATAGAGAACTTCAAAAGGGGCTTTACCCAAGCTAGATTGATAGCTGTTGTTGTAAGCGAATTCGGCACTTCTCCCAATCCATTCCGAATGAGATAACAGAGGCTCGAAGCATGTCTTCTAGAATCTGGTTGACGCGTTCTACTTGGCCACTCGATTGAGGGTGAAAAGCGGTGCTAAAGGAAAGGCGGGTTCCCATAGCATTTTGGAAACTTTCCCAAAATCGAGAGGTGAAAAGACTTCCTCGATCCGAGTTAATTTCCAAAGGAACACCATGGAGAGACACTATTCGGGAGATGTATACGTCTGCCAATTGACTAGCAGTTATACTCTCACGAACAGGTAAGAAATGGGCTACCTTGGAAAGACGATCGACAACGACGAAGATAGCATTATTCCCTCTCTTGGTCCTGGGAAAACCGGTAATGAAATCCATACCAATTTTATCCCATTTCCATTCAGGAATAGCTAGGGGTTGAAGGGTGCCAGCAGGCCGTTGATGCTCTGCTTTTACACGACGACAGACGTCGCAATTAGCAATATACTGAGCAATTTCTCTCTTCATCCTAGTCCACCAGAACCTCTGGCGTAGGTCCTGATACATCTTGGTACTACCGGGATGAATGGTGAGAGGAGATTCATGAGCTTCCTTAAGGATCAATCGTCTCAGGTTTCGCACCTTGGGAACCACTAGTCGATTCCCGAAGTATACGACCCCTTGATCATCAATGGAGAAACAGTTCGCAACTCCTTTCTTGATGTTTCTCTTGATGCGGGAAAATCCCGGATCTACCTTCTGTGCTTTGATGATCTGATCCGTAAGGGTAGGTTTCGCCACCAAGGTGGAAAGAAAACCTTGAGGAACAATGTGAAGGTTAAGCTTCCGAAATTCCTCATGGAGAAGCGGTTGACTTTGTTGTAACATCAGGTTGTTACAATAAGATTTACGACTTAGCGCATCAGCCATGACGTTGGCTTTCCCTGGGGTGTAAGTTATTCCAAAGTCGAAATCTGTGATCAACTCAACCCAACGTCTTTGCCTGAGATTCAAATCCGGTTGGGTGAAGATGTACTTCAGACTTTGGTGATTAGTGAATATTTCGCAACGATTACCAAGAAGGTAATGTCGCCAGGTTTTAAGTGCATAGACTACGGCTGCAAGCTCTAGATCATGAGTAGGATAATTCTCCTCATGTGGGTGCAATTGCCGTGAAGCGTAAGCAATTACGTGTCGATCTTGCATGAGAATGCAACCTAGTCCTTGTCGCGAGGCGTCGCAGTAGATAACGAAGTCCTTGGAGAAGTCTGGCGGTACCAGTACGGGAGCAGAAGTCAGGCGTCTTTTCAGTTCCTGAAAGCTGTGCTCACATTGTGGAGTCCATTCGAACTTTTTATCTTTCTTGAGGAGTTCGGTTAGAGGCTTGCACTTTGGAGAAATTTTCGACAAAGCGACGGCAATAGCTCGCTAAGCCCAGAAAACTCCGAACTTGCTTGACCGATTCAGGTGGAGTCCAATTAAGGACGGCTTGAACTCGCTCAGGGTTAACAGCAATACCTTTACCAGATATTACATGACCCAGATAGGTCACTTCTGACAACCAAAATTCGCATTTAGAGAATTTGGCATAAAGACGATGCTCTCGAAGTTTCTTCAACACTAGCCTTAGATGTTCGGCATGTTCTTCGTCGTTCTTAGAGTAGATGAGTATATCATCGAGGTAAACCACGACGAATTTATCCAAATACTCCATGAAGATTGAGTTCATCAACCGAGAAAAAGTGGCTGGAGCATTGGTTAAACCGAAGGACATAACGGTGTACTCGTATTGGCCATAACGAGTAACAAAGACCGTTTTAGGAATGTCCCCGTTCCTGATTTTGATTTGATGCTAGGCAACCTCAAATCCATTTTGGAGAAGACTGAGGATCCAGCGAGCTGATCATACAGGTCGTTGATCCTGGGGAGCGGATATTTGTTCTTGATTGTGACCAAATTGACAGGTCGATAATCTACAACCATCCGGTCCGTACCATCCTTCTTCTTGACGAAGAGGACGGGGCAAGCCCACGGAGATGAACTAGGTCGGATGAAACCCTTTTTCAAGGACTCATCGAGTTGTTTCTTAAGCTCGGCTAGTTCTAGTGGTGCCATCTTATAGGGTCTTCTAGCAATCGGGACGGTTCCTGGAATGAGGTCTATTACGAACTCCACATCCCTGTCAGGTGGAACACCTGGCAATTCCTCTGGGAAGACATCCGGAAAGTCACGGACTACCGGGACGTCTTCAAGGTCTGGCAAAGGACTGGTGTTAAGAGAATATAACTGTCGCTTGGCTATTCGGGTCAAGACATTGACTATCTTCCCCGAAGGATGGGTGAGTTGAACAGTCCTAGAGAAGCAATCAATGTTGGCATGATGGGCTGACATCCAGTCCATACCCAAGATGATATTAATATCTGAAGATTTAAGGGCTATCAAAGATGCGAGAAAAACAAGTCTGTCGACTTGGATTTCATTTCCATGGCTTACTCTAGAAGTTTGCCATTTGGATCCCGGAGTTTGAATTACCATAGAGGTGGGCATCTCACAGAATGTGGTGTTATGCAGATGAGCATAGCTCTCGGATATAAATGAATGAGATGCTCCTGTATCGAAAAGAACAGATGCCGGGTGGCAATTAACAAGGAGCGTACCGAGAACGATGTTGGGATCCTCTTGAGCTTCTTCGGCAGAGATACAGTTGACATGGCCACGTGCAGCGGTGGCCGGCTTGGCGTAGAACACTTTACCTGTCGGCTTGCCACGGCCAACAGCTTTAGCAGGTTGGTTGGGGTTGGTCTGGGGACACTCGCGCATATAGTGGCCAGATTCCCCACACTTAAAGCAAGTCACGGAACTGGTACGTGGAGGAGCACTGTTGGTTGGACCACCATAGGGTTTGGCTGGTGCAGACTGTTGAACGGGGCGAGGCGCCTGGAAGGATGGCCTCGGTGTGAACCTGGGTGGCAGGGCAGTGTTAGGCACCCACACGCGGCGCTTCTGAGGGCTAGCACCGGATGAGGAACCCACGTCACGGCCATGCTTGCGTGTTGCGTCATAATCAGTCTGACCAGTCTCAGCACTGATGGCCTTGTTAACAAGCTTCTGAAAAGATGTGCACTCATGCAGACGGAGGTCGCGACGAAGCTCAGGACTAAGTCCCTTACGGAACCTTGCTTGCTTCTTGGCATCAGTAGAAACTTCCTCAGTTGCATATCGTGCGAGGTTACCGAACTCCCTGCTGTAAGCATCCACAGAGAGTCGGCCTTGAGTGAAACTACAAAATTCCTCACGTTTACGGTCCATGAGACCCTTTGGAATGTGATGTTCACGGAAAGCCTCGCTGAATTCAGCCCAAGTAGTGACATGGCCTGCTGGGCGCATAGCTCCATAATTCTCCCACCATAGACTGGCGGGGCCTTCAAGATGATATGCAGCAAAGGTGACCTTGTCAGCCTCAGCTACTAGCGCGGAACACTGTTTGTGAGAAATACTGCGAAGCCAGTCATCAGCGTCGAGAGGCTCGACGGAGTGGTGGAACGTGGGTGGATGTAACTTGATGAAATCACTGAGTGACACCAAGTTATTTCTCTGAGGGCGTGCTGTGTTCTGTTCAATACGCTCCAACAAACGGTTGGTCTCCCGCTTGTTTCTCTCGGCTTCCAGCATAACCTCGGCTAGGGAAGGAGGATGAGGCAGATTTGCATTCCTGACTTCACTGCCTTCGGCCTGCTCTTGAGGAGCAGGGTTATTGCGTGTGTTGACCATCCTAGGTAAACAAGACAATGATTTAGTCAGAATGATAAGATTCCGACATAGGATACAGAATGTAAGGAATAACTCGGAATGCAAGATGATCATCCGTATGACATGGTAGATACAGAAACTGCTTCTTTTATTCCATCGTCATACACACCATACAAGGTTTAGTACAAGACCAAACAAGGTACTATTACGGTGAAAAGAGGATTACATCTCATCGGAGGCACTCCGAGCTCCTATACATTATTTTTCTACACCTCCGGAAGGCGGTACAAACTAGGTCATATCCCACGAGTCACGCAGGACGATAAACGACACAACTAGTACGAACTAGTGATACTACCACTAACTCAGACCGATCCGTAGTAGTCCTTGTAGAAATCACCTCCATAGCCTGGAAGCTCAACATGATCATCCGGGAACAGACGATCTCGTGGAGCTTGTGGACCATAGGGGCTAGGATGAGGTCTAGGACCAACAGACGGTGGCCTGCGGGGACCGCGAGGTGGGGTGATGCCTCCTACATCACGCCAACCCATCACGTCTGGCAGAGCAGATCTCACAGGATAGAGATCGCGCATATCCGAATATCCAGCTTGCACCGCCGGTGCAAACCGAGTCAATGTGGCCCAATGGTCAGCACGGGTATTGAAAAGCTCTAGCCTCAAGGCCCGATTTTCACGGTCCTTATCCTCGAGCATCTCAGCAGTGGTGCGAGTCCGTGAATCCTCCTGAGTGGGGTCAGCATAGATAGCCTGGAGATACCCTTGTGCTCTCGGAAGTGATCCTGGCATATACCGGAAATCAGAGTCCCGAAATAGGCCAGACCTGACTCGCATGATGGTCATCATAGAGTAGGCGGTGTCCTGCACAGCCATCTCAATAGTAACCCCGAGTCCATAGGAGTAGTGAAGGGGCTCGGTGGATCCAGGATAAGATGGAAATATCCTGACAGTGCAGAGATACTGGCTTTGATTAAAGTCTCGAAATTGCTCTTCGACCGTGTACTCAGGATACCAACGGTATCCAGCCTCAGTCATTACCCTGACCAACATGGCAGTATGGTCGGGTACATCTAGGCATCGAGTCAGGCGAACCACTTGATTGAGGTCGCGAGTGGCCATCTGAAAGCACAACCATAATGCAAAGGCATTAGAATTTCTAGCAAAATTTCGACAGCATAACAGCTGTAAATGCTCAAAAAGGATTTTGAGACATTTGACAAAGGATTTCATACACACTCAACAACATCATATCAAGTTCTGAGTCCATCCCAGCAACATAATGTGGTAGTAGAACTGAACTAGGCTTGTATCCATCAAACCTATAAGGTACTACTGATTAGTAACACGTTAACCTAATAGAGAGAAAAGATCCTAATTCCTTAACCCCCGGTGGAAGAATAGACTGACTCAGATCAGAATGTCATGAGATAAAGGAGTAAAAAGAGCCTTACGTTCCAACCCACAAACAATTCCCCTACATATAACTAAAGAATTTCTAGACTCAACATCGACCAGTTTGGCTTGGAGAACCTACAGGCAGTCCGGCTCTGATGCCAACGCTGTCAGGACCCCGACTTGATGTCACATCGATCTAGCTTGTAACACCTCATATCACTTTGCGGCCTCACGCACGGTATCCCCACGGTGTCGCCTTACCTTTTCCCGGGACCGTTTGCGCCTTTTGGCTCACGTATATGATAATGTCGCTAGCATCCATATGATAAGGAGCCCGGGCTGACATGACTAGTCGTAAACCCAAAGTGGCACAGACTTACAGGGACAGGCATCCATGACCCAGCTTCGAACGTGTCGGTCATCAACAAGTGGGTCTGGGCTGTAGCACTGGGCTAGCAGGACTCCGGTAAACCGGGCTGTAGCGGGCTAACAGGACTCCGGTACTCAATGCGTGACATTTCCCCGGAGGGACAGACACAGGAACGAAGAAGGACACATGCCGGCCAGCCTAAGTGTTCCAGAGCAGTAGCAAGCTACCATGGCTCAGTGATAACACTAGGAGACAGTTCTCGGCAAGAGAGGCTACTAAAGATAAACAACTAGATAGTCAGATCCCACACTTACCAAGCATTTCAATAACATACACACAATATGCTCGATATGTGCAGATACAACATGGCATCACAACATGACTCTACGACACAAGTACCTTATTTAAGGCTCAGAGAGCCATACATAACATACACATAGGTACGGGTCACACGACCCGACATTCAAGTCATACAGTCATACAAACCAGCAGCGGAAGTAACTCGTCCGAGTACAGACAACTAGTAAAATATAAGAGGCTTGGAAAGCCTAGCTATACTACGTGGTCCTTCACAAGCTCAGGATCACCACCTGGGCCTTAGCCTACTCATTATTGTCAACGTCTACGAAGAACCCATCAGAAGGGGTTGCAGTGTCTTCTGTAAAAATGTAAATGATAGCAACATGAGTACAAAGGTACTCAGCAAGACTTACATCAAATCCTACATACATGCACATTATCAAGAAGGGCTGGTGGAGTTATTGCAGCAAGCCAGCTTTGACTCTTGGCTAGGCTATCCTACGAGACTCCAACTTGAAAAGGTTTTGCGCACACGAGTCCACTACTCACCACCTTAATACACTACCGAGGATCCACCTCCGTCTTCCTACGGAAGAGCCATCCTCGGCACTCACACTTATCTTGAGGCTTTTAGTAGTTTCCATTTACTTGTCTATGAACTGTATAGGCAACCAAGTAGTCCTTTACCGCGGACGCGGCTATTCGAATAGATCATGATAACCCTGCAGGGGTGTACCTCTTCATACACGCTCTCACCACTTACCGTCGTTTACACGACATGTACTCGGCAACCTTCAAGCGGAAGCCCAACGTGGGTGTCGGCCACGACCTACCTAATCACCTAAGTCTCTAGTCCAGGTTTATCGCCTATTCGGGTTCCATCCATGAGGAGATCCGGCCGAGGTTTCGCTCACAGCCCCAAACGATGTGAACAGGGTTCCCGGGATACCTAACGGGTATTCGGTACACCGTGCCACGTACCTACCGCATCACAGCCCACCCCTACGGTCAGCGCTGTCCACGGCCTCCAGTAGGCTACAAACACCAGAAACTACTTGCAACTCCTAGACAGAGAACTAGGGTGAATAAGAAGTCGAGAGGGTCCATTGGTTTCGGGCCCAATGCATGGCAGTAGCTGATTCTTAAATCACACATACAAATCTCAGTGCTTAAGGTCGGCTTCAATGAAACAACCCACCATGTACTCCTACATGGCCTCTCATCGATACCTTTACCAAATCGTGTTCACCACACCACTCTCATTACCGACATAATCATTTCACTCTAGTCCATCACCCAGATGAACCAGACCTGACACGACTCTAAGCATAGCAGGCATAGCAAGGTAGGAACAACACATACATATGGCTCAAACAACTCCTACACATGCTAGTGGGTTTCATCTAGTTACTGTGGCAATGACAGGTCATGCAGAGGAAGTGGGTTCAACTACCGTAGCACACAGCAGTTTGAAACGCGTTGTCTTAATGCAGTAAAAGAGAGCAGGAGCGAGAACATGGGATTGTATCGATATGATCAACTAGTTGGTTGCTTGCCTGATGGTTCGATGCACTGATACGGTTCTTCGTTAGGGTAATCACGGTACTCCTCGGAGGTAGAACCTGCCGCAAAGAACACCGATACACAACCATCACCAAACAATGTGCGAAAATATGATGCATGCATGAAACATGGCAATATGAGTGTGTTGGGCTAATGCAACTAAGACCAGAAGGGTTTGAACCAATTTGAACCAAAGATTCAAATTTCAAACTCATACATGGCCCTTTAAAGTGTTTTACCTTGTTCTGCATTAAACATCAAGTTATCTTGTTTAATCATGCATGAAAATAGTACACATGGATAGATTGAATTTTTCTGATCATTTTTCATATATAACTTGTCTGATTTGGAGTTACAGATTAAAAGTTATGAATTTTTGAAGTTTAAACTATATTCTGGAATTTCCTATATTAGATTAAATCCAGAAAATCAATTACTGCGTCAGCCTGACGTCAGTGTGACATCAGCAGGTCAACGGGACACGGTCCCGGTCAAACCTGACAGTGGGTCCCGCGTGCCAGTGTGATTAGCTAAACTAAAATTAATTTAAACTAATCCTAATTAGTTAACAGGGCTGCGCCCCACCTGTCATTGACTCAGGACTGTCAACCAGGGCCCACCCGTGGTCAAACCCGGGTCGGCTGCACCGGCGTTTAGCCGCCGGCGAGCCCGACGCGGCGGCGGAAGTGGTTTTGGCCATTCCGGCAACCAAATGAGTCGCGGAGGCCATCGGAGTGGAGCTGAGGAGGAGCCGCAGCTCTTGGTGGAGTCCGTTGGGGTCGGGGTGGCCGGAGTTGGCGCCGGCGACGACTTTGGCGGCCACCGGAGTTCGGCCGAAGACGAACTTGACACTAGAGGGGTCGGTGAGGTGCGGGGAGTAGCTGGTTAGGTGCTACGTGACGTGGTGAGCATGATGGACACCGTGGAGTGGCCGGAGGATGGCCGGGAGCACGTCGGCGACGAGATCCGCGGCGGTGCGTGCGGGTGGTCTTCGTGCGGTGGCTACACGGCTCGGGAACGAGAGAGGGAGGGTAGGAGGGGTAGCTAGGCTCACAGCGCACCCGTAGAGGCCACCGGCGGGGTCGGGGACGAGCTGAGGCGGCGACGGCGTTGAAGGGGATCTCCGGCGACGGCGAACTCGGGCGAGGTCGGTGCGGTGGACTCGGGCCGCACGAGCACACGGGGCTCGGCTAGCTCGATGAAGTGGACGGCGGCGGAGCTCCTGGACACGACGAGAAGACGCACGGGCGGCGGGGAGCGCGGCTACGACGTAGGCACGGCGGCGGTCGCGTCGGCCATGGCTGGGGGGGAGCGAGGGGGAGGAGCTGGAGAGGAGAGGGGGTGTCTGGGGGGTTCGGGGGAGAGAGGGGGAGTGATCCACGACGTTAGCCGGGCGAGTGGAGCGGCGAGGCGGCGAGCAGGTGCGTGGCACCCATGCGGTGCTCGCCGTCGAGCACCTGCCTGCCTGCCTGGCCGACAAGCAGCTCGCTGGCGCGGCGCTGGGCTGGGCCGGCAGGTGGGCCGGGTGCGGGGCGCCAGGTAAGGTTTTTTGTTATTTCTACTGTTTTCTGTTTTTTTAATATTTCTGCAACTTTGTTGAGTTATTAAAAATACTTAGGCAACTCCTAAAATGACCAAACTACTCCTGGTCCATAGTTGGATTATTTCCAACATGAAACATTTTAGTTTGGAGATATTTGAGCATCTGAATATTTTATATAATTTTAAATGCCCAAATTCAAATATCTATGATTTAATTCAAAGACCCTAAGATGACCTAGGAAAATGTGCATCACTTTTGGCAGGGGTTCTGAACCAAGACAAAAATGATGGGCATTTTAGAAGGGCATTTCAGGTTCATTGAAAAAGTTTTTAGTAAACCCTAGTTGGTTTCAGAGGGGCTGGGGGTTCTGTCATCCCCATTTCAGGTTTCTGATGAAAGAATAAACATGATGCAACACTCTAATGCATGAACTAGCTAGGGTGTGACACATAAGGTGCTAGCGCTTCTGAAAGACTATGTCTCGGTCATCCGTCCTCTCAAACACCATGTAGTGCGAGAAACCAAACGGAGGCGATCGAGTCTTGTGGGGAAAAGTGCGCAAACCTCTACAGAGTGTAATAAACTAATCATGGTTAGCCATGTCCCCGGTTATGGACATCTTGAGTATCTAGTACCTGGACTTTCATGTGAATCTGAACATGTTACTCTAAATTAATTTTGTTGGGTTATGTTTAATGACGATGCTTAATTGGGATTGAGAATGCTGTCAACCATTCTCAATGTTTAACAACTACCATGATAGTTAAATAAATTTATTCCTTTGAAGTAGGGAAAAATTGGCTTTACGCAAAAACTGTAACCGTAGAGCTTTCCACCAGCCAAATATGCATATAGTATAGCTGTTTCATTCCATTACTCTCTATGTGTTACATTGCCAGCATATTCCATGTGCTGACCCGTTTCGGGCTGCAACATTAATGTTGCAGACTTTTCAGACGACGATTAAGGAGTTTTTAGGTCGTGGTTCTATACTCAGTGATGCCGTTGGAGTTGATGGACTCACTTATCTTCCAAGCCTTCCGCTGTTATCGCTATTAGATGGCCTTAAGCCATATTATTGTAATAAGTTCTCTTTTGAGACACTCGATGTAATAACTGTGTGATTGCTACTCTGCTATAAATCCTCCGAGTACTGTGTGGTGTTAGCATTATTGATCCAGGGATGGCACCGGAGCACAGAGATCAGACTGTTTGAGGTCTGGTCGATACAACATGTGATTTTTCAATCAACTTTGGTTCACGGGAGCATGTGCTTGTAGTTCAAATTTGAATTATGCACATTAAATGACCAGAAACTCAATTAATGTATAAAAAGGCCAAACGAACCCAGAATAATTCCAAAATTTAACAGGTCACTCATATAGTTCTATGTTGCCTCTGTAAAGAAAATCTAGGGGAAGGCAGCGTATATTAGAAATGCCATTAGACATTGTTATTTTCTTGTCAAACCTGTTGACCATGTTACATGACAAAAATAAGAAGATTCTCACAAAGATAAGTTAATGGTCTCTAGCTCAACACACCCCTCAAATAAGACTAAGAACCCTAGAATTCTTTGACAAAACTAAGCACCCTGAAATTCTTTGACAACTAAACTGCTGGCTATATGATGTTGGCCATATATATTGTATGTATATAATGTGAAGAAATGAGTGGTAGTACTATACCAACTAAAAGATGAAATGTATGAAATATAACGAGAAGAAACATAACATAGTTCTGCTAGGGGCTCAGCACAACACACCCCTCAAATAAAACTAAGCACACCTGAAATAAAACTAAGCAACTAATCTGGTAGACACTATATGAGAACCACCATGAGCAACGAGGCTGCCACCTTACTCGGACTCCTCATCAACGTCCTCGACTTCATCCTTGTCCCTCTTCCTCTTGCTCTTCATCCAACCCTTGTAGATATTGAAACAAAGGTAGCCATCCATTGCAGCATAGTGGATGTGGTCTATATCTAGTACATTCCACTCCCATGCATGATGAAACCTGAACAGAGGTTTCTTCTGTGTACCGTACAAAGGATGAACCATGGCTCCTACCAGGGTCAGTATTGAAGGCTGATCATGGGAGGGCACCAGCCGTTTCTTCTGGAGGTCGATGTTGGGGAACGTAGCAGAAATTCAAAATTTTCTACGCAACACCAAGATCAATCTATGGAGTAATCTAGCAACGAGGAAAGGGGAGTGCATCTACATACCCTTGTAGATAGCTAAGCGGAAGCGTTCAAGTGAACGGGGTTGATGGAGTCGTACTCGTCGTGATTCAAATCACCGGAGATCCTAGTGCCGAACGGACGGCACCTCCGTGTTCAACACACGTGCAGCCCGGTGACGTCTCCCATGCCTGCCTTGATCCAGCAAGGGGAGAGGGAGAGGTTGGGGAAGGATCCGTCCAGTAGCAGCACGATGGCGTGGTGGTGGAGGAGGAGCGTGGCAATCCTGCAGGGCTTCGCCAAGCACCGCGGGAGAGGAGGAGGGAGAGAGGCAGGGCTGCACCATGGAGAGGTCAAAACTCATCTGTTGGCAGCCCCAAAGTCCTCAAATATATATAGTGGAGAGGGAGGGGGCTGCGCCCCCTTTAGGGTTTCCACCCCAAGGGGTGCGGCAGCCCCAAACCTATCTAGGGTGGCGGCCAAGGGGGGGAGAGGGGGAAACTTGCCCCCCAAGCTTTGTGGAGGCGCCACCTCCCCAAACCCTAGGCGCCTTGGGCCCTTGTGGGGGGGGGGGGGCGCACCAGCCCACCTGGGGCTGGTCCCCTCCCATACATGGCCCATGCATCCCTCCGGGGCTGGTGGCCCCACTTGGTGGACCACCGGGACCCTCCCGGTGGTCCCGGTACATTACCGATAAAACCCGAAACTTTTCCGGCGACCAAAACAGGACTTCCCATATATAATTCTTTACTTCTGGACCATTCCGGAACTCCTCGTAACATCCGGGATCTCATCTGGGACTCCTAACAGCATTCGGTAACCACATACAAACTTCCTTTATAACCCTAGCGTCATCGAACCTTAAGTGTGTAGACCCTATGGGTTCGGGAACCATGCAGACATGACCGAGACGTTCTCCGGTCAATAACTAACAGCGGGATCTGGATACCCATGTTGTTTCCCACATGTTCCACGATGATCTCATCGGATGAACCACGATGTCGAGGATTCGATCAATCCCGTATGCAATTCCCTTTGTCTAGCGGTATTGTACTTGCCCAAGATTCGATCGTCGGTATCCGATACCTTGTTCAATCTCGTTACCGACAAGTCTCTTTACTTGTTCTGTAACACATCATCCCGTGATCAACTCCTTGGTCACATTGCGCATATGATGATGTCCTACCGAGTGGGCCCAGAGATACCTCTCCGTCACACGGAGTGACAAATCCCAGTCTCGATTCGTGCCAACCCAACAGACACTTTCGGAGATACCCATACTGTACCTTTATAGCCACCCAGTTACGTTGTCACTATTGGCACACCCAATGCATTCCTACGGTATCCGGGAGTTGCACAATCTCATGGTCTAAGGAAATGATACTTGACATTAGAAAAGCTTTAGCATACGAACTACACGATCTTTGTGCTAGGCTTAGGATTGGGTCTTGTCCATCACATCATTCTCCTAATGATGTGATCCTGTTATCAACGACATCCAATGTCCATGGTCAGGAAACCGTAACCATCTATTGATCAACGAGCTAGTCAACTAGAGGCTTACTTGGGACATGGTGTTGTCTATGTATCCACACATGTATCTGAGTTTCCTATCAATACAATTCTAGCATGGATAATAAACGATTATCATGAACAAGGAAATATGATAATAACTAATTTATTATTGCCTCTAGGGCATATTTCCAACAGTCGAAGGGGTCACCTACAACGAGGCCTATCCGACCCAAGATTTCCTTGTCGTTCCTAAAGTCTACATTAACGAATTTGACTCGACCGTCCTTGAGGAAATTCTTAAAATCTTAGCACTCAATATTAGCATGGCATATGTGGTAGACCAAGAATAATTCATGCACGCAAACCTGGATCATGGTGGGCTTCTTCTTTTCTGCCTCCTTTTGATTCTTCTCGCTTCCCAGGACTATGGTGTACTCGACATCTAGCACAGCGACCCACTCATCATTTGAGTTTTCGAACATGCGTTTGAAGCGAGCAAGGCATTCTTTCACTATTGTGGAAGAACTGGTGTAGAATGACGTCGAACTCATCGCCGGTGATGGTTCTAACCTTGTACTCACCGCCGATCATGGAGATTTGGGACGCCATGGATTTGGGAGGAGGGTTCGGATTAGTGGAACTGTCGTAATGTGAAAGGCGGGACGACTAGGAGCGGTTTATCGATTGTAAAAATGTCGAGTGGGGGGCACGTGTGAATGGCAGGGTAGTGGCCTGCCTGGTGGACAAATAGATTCATGCACAGTACTATGGGGGCGCAATTAGATGGCTTTCGATGTCATGACAAGCGTCGGGAAAATTACAGGTGATACGAAGCTTTCCATTCTCCCATGATACGGGCTTCCGAGAGCCCTTGGATCTAAGATCGAACGGTTGCATGGCGTGATTCTAGACCTATGGGTGAATATCCAATCTGGAGGGTTATTCTGCAAATTTTCAACAACTTAGCATGCGACTGTTCGATCTCAGATCGAAGGGCTGCCAGCAGCCCGTATCATGCTCGCGCCTACCAGGACTGTCGCCTCGCTCGCGCGGCTGCGCCCTTGGAGATTTAACACGGTGCGTTAGGCTATCTGATGTTGGCATGTAATACATAGTCATCACTTAGTTACTCATACAACAAGGTTACCTATAAGGTTGGCTATAAGAGTATTTTTTGTTTACTTCTCTCTATCTCTTTCTTCGTAGTATTTATTCCATTTGCCAAGGAGTGAGCTCTTCCAATGAAATGGTGCTTAGATGAGGTGCTATGGGCATTAAATGGCTTAGCAACTCAAGTCCCCAATGCATAGGTGCGTAGTTTTTTGTTGCTAAGTTTGCTTCATCTAGGTACACGCGCTTATCACCATTTCTTCCCGGGGTCACCAAACTAGTCTGTCTCTTTTTAATTAACTTGACACATCAGACTTTATGCCTATGTGGAAGGCTTAGCACTTGTAGGATCAAGTACAATAGTGGGCTATAAGCCCGCTTTACATGGCATTTTTTGCATATCTGGGGGAAAGAGGCAAGGAAAAAGTGGAGGAGTGGGCTCTCAAGCAAGAGCCAGCCTCTACATGGTGGAGCATCAGGAGAGGCACCTGTATGGAGGTGGCCAGGAATCGGGAGACTCAAGCCGGTCATAGCGCCACAGTTAAAATGATAATGGCAAGTCAAATCACCGGGACCCACCTGTCCAACAGTAACTCACTGTCAAATCACACAGCCCTACGTTTGCAGCAGCCTACTCCCTCATCTTCTTGCGTCTCTGTCGAACCGACTAGGCGGATGTGCCTCGCCTACCGCACGAGAAAAGCCCCGCCCTCGACTTTTAAATAGTATAGTATACTAATTTTGTATCCAATGATTGCGCCATGGAGCAAAGCGTCAAGAAAACGGTGGTACACATGTATGGAGTATATAGCACGCCCGTTGCGTTCGCGTCGCACCCTAGACGGTCAGTCGGTCTGGCACGCCGCTCTCCGAATGGAACACGCGTCATATTGCGTTTGCACACACATGTGGGACTGCAATTGAGAACCGACCATAGGGACACTCCCCGGCCCTGCAAGTCGGGTGAGTTAATAGAAGTAGTACATACGTTGCTACGTGGACGATCCCTGCAAGACACGGAAGATCAGTACGTCCATGCATGTGACCAGACTCCAGCAGAAACGCCTGGATTGGCTACCGTCTACATATCATGCAGGCTGTGTTGTACATGGTTGTAGTTCTGGTGAGAAATCTAAAAAAAGTTTCTTGTCATCTCGCAAAATTAGGTGACATGTGCTTCGGATCACTGCGAGGGTTAAACAGCGACAACTGAGTTGGGCTAGTCATTGGGGGCACATGCACGAAGACTACTTAGCTGCCATCTAGGTCAAGCCGGCTATGTTAATTAGGACATCTATCGACGGACCCCTTTTCTAAGAGTTTATCTTTAATTTGAGGCTGATCCTTGTCTAGTTTGTCCGTCGGGATTCATCTTGTCTCCTTTGGGCAGTGAGGTTATGATTTCTTGTCATGTGGCATTTTTTTCGTGTTATATGTTATAATCCGGTGCTTCAGATCAAAATGACAACAACGACACCTCCGGGGCACGTGCATAAAGACTTCTTGACAGTCATTGCCAAGGTCAAGCCAGCTCCGACCGGTAGACAAAAGAAAACTAGTACTCCACTATATAGGCAGGAGCCTCCGCGCTTGCTTGCTAGTGTTGCTCTCTTCACACCGTCTCGTCCTCTCCAGATCTAAACACGACAACGGTGGACACACACTCTCTCTACTCACCGCTGGTCACAAATCCAGCTGGATCCCCTCCGGCCGGGAAGGTGTGAATGTGCAACGTTCACGCGGTCGTCCTTGGCGACATCTCTTACCCACTTCCGGCGCATCTCGATCAGCGTGCCTTGCCGTTCTCTCCCAGGCATCACTGGCGAGGGAGGGCCTCCCACCCCTTCTTCCTCGCTGTCGTAGTGTGGGCAGATCCGGCCTCCCGCCGCCCACCTAGCGACATCCCGGCGACCCTCAGGTATAACTTCCTTCGAAACCAGTCTTGATCTACTTCCCGAGCTCCTAACGTTGCTGCATTTGTATCTTTTACTATTTGTCAGCCCCGCTCATGTAGATAGGATCGATCGGTTTTTCGAAAACCACCTAATTTTTTACCGTTAACAGGTAAAACTAGTTCATGCACTCGAATCTAGTAGTACTTGGTTCAAATAAGGAAGAAAGGGGGTGAGGGTGGGGGAAGATTTGTTACCTGAATCTAGGACTTGGTCAAAAGAGGAAATAATGGGGGCGACAAGTAGTAGAGACTGGCTATCCAACTGGTCTCTAGGTCTAATAGGGAAATAAAGGGAATGCAGTACAAACTCAATATAAACCCGATCTATTGGTTGAAAAAGGAAAGAAAGTGGGGACTGGGAGACAAGTCAACAGAGTAAGTCTAGCACTAGATTTGCTAGCCTCACACAGTATAAGGTGGCTATATACCGAGCAAAAATTGGACCAACCCAGATATCTTCTTCTGATGTTTGTTGCCCCGAGCCGCTCTTATGTAATGCCACTGGTAAAATGTAGCAGTCGCACTGTTAAAAGTAAGGACACATTAAACCAATGTTGCTTTCCATGTAATGGCTCCAGTAATATGAATCAATGGCACTTTTTTTAATATCCTGCTAAATTTGCCATTAAGATAAGTTGCTTCTTTTCGTTAGAGATGCAACTGTCCTGGTCCGCCTACTCTCCAGGAGCTTCACGACCAACCTTGATGTTCCTCAATTTTATTGCAACTAATGAAGAAGAAGCCCTTTGGGTTTCATTTTCTGATGGAAATGGAACCAGGGCTGGAGCCCTTTTCTTAAAAAAAGAAGAAGACGAAGTTGCTAGCTCATGGGACATTGCTTCATTTTAGGTGAACTGCACCAAAAGGTCCCATGAATTGAATCATCCATGTTGGTGACTGGTGTCATCCCTTCTACGATGGCGTTGACTGTAGATATGGTTCCCATCACGAGGTATGTTCCTTTTTGGTCTGACCGTTTGCCAAAGATCATGCATGTTGATCCTGCTCTTGTGCTACTGTTTTGGCACTGCCATGATAAAGCAGTAATGTTATTATTTTGCACCTTAATCTAGTGGCACTATTAATTTGAGGCAATGTTTTGGCACCCCTAGTGCCACTGTTTTTTATATATCGAAAGAGGGGCTTCCTTCCGATTTCATTAAATAAACCCAACCATAGAGAACCATTATCCGACAACATCGCAGTGTAAACGGGCAGTTATGCAACTACTACTAGAGCGGATTGAGTACTAGGAGGAGACAAGTTCGCCACATAAGCTAGGCAGGTAGGGGGATGCAGCACCAGCTCGACCAAGTTTGGATTACAACCCAAATGCTACCACAAAAACATCAAGGGGAAGATAGGGACTGAAAGAGCCAGCTTCAGCATCCCAGTCTAAGCACCCCCAGCCTTCATCCTTGCGACGCACGGTACACCTCGTTTGCCACCTGCTCGACCCTAGTGTCACTGATAAAATGAAGTAATAATACAGTTAAAATAGAGCGAGTGTCCTCTCTATCATTTCATTTCCAATGTAGATAAAGAAAGTGCTTCTCTTTGTTAATTTATGTTTCATCAACTAGTCCCATTGTTAATGTCTCAATGCCCCTCCTTGTACTACCGCTGTACACTAATGTTCATCACTGGCAGAAGGTGTATAGGGGATACTTGGGTCGATTTCCAGTATGATGTAATATTTTCTTCTATTTATTAGTGTATGTTTCATCAACTAGTGCCACTATAATGTAATCACACCTATTCATTATCTCTGCAAATAGGGTTATTCAGCTGCATTTTGGTGGAACTGCACAAATGTACGGATGGAACCGACATATATGCAAAGTACGAGGTGCCAAGTAAAAATTACCAACACCAACCCTGCTCCATCAAAGCATTGGCATCCACCACCATTAGTGGGATGTGTGGCGCTCACTGTGGACGGATCTTTCTCGGCAGCAAATCCTCTAATCAAATACTAGTAGCTTAGACTTAAAAAATACTAGTAGCTTATATTGGCAGTTTTCTAGGGGTGTACTCTTTTCTGAAAGAAGCACCAATCTATTTTTCTTTATCTGTACACAGTGTCACAACTTTGACCCAAAGGTCCAGAGCTATTTTAGGGTGATTGGCGTAGTACTCGGAGACAGATTGTAAGCATGATTTTTATTAGTTGTCACACTGATTCTAAGCATGAGCAGATGGAAGATTATGTCAGTGCAAAGCTTACCTTAAACCCGACTAACACCGTTGAAATGAGGCGAGCGTCGAGGGAACCGTGGAGAATGGTGGGGAAGCGACGTTGTGCCATCCGGCCTCCTCTTGCGGTAGGAGAACGAATACTCCTGTGGCTCCGGCTGGCTCTGCACCCTCATGAACGGCACACCGTACTCGATCGATTCGTTATCCTCTGGGTGCTCGACTTTCGACCTGTACGCCCACCACCTCTTCCTGACTTTCACGTCGGGAGAATCTGTCTGCTCCATCGCCTAGAGGAGATACTTGATGAACTCGAAGGACTGCGACATGACTGCCGCCGAGGAGTACATCGTCGCCCTCATCGCCGTCATCTCGCTCTTTCGCATACATTGCCACATGGCCCTCACCGTCCTCGAAATCTCCCACTCATTGTCAAACCAAGTAAGGATCTCCTTCAACCTGGCTAACTTTGCTTGGTCACCGCCGGCGATCTGCCTGATTCGCTGCTGCATCCCCTCCATAGATGTCCTTCTGAGTGGTCCAATGCTAGCTTTGGAAGATGGGAGGTGAGACGATGGTCTTGCAATAGATAAGAGGGAGAAGCGAGACGGTGGTTTTGGAATGGAGATGATGGACATGAGAGGGGTGGTTTTGAAATGGGGAAGAGGGAGAGGTGATGGGGTCATGTACCTAGGGTAGGGTCACAGACCTGATCTAAGTACCCTGCCCAAGGACACCCTTGGAAGAGGTCACCTTCCAGTCAACCAACGAGGGACTCACTCGACTGACTTGAAGGACTCGACCACGAAGACTCACTCGACCACCAGAAGGTCAAGAGGCACTCTGCACTGCAACGGCCTGTAATTAAGTAGACTTTATGATAGTAAAGACACTTTATGTGGGGCATCACCTGTAACGCCCCGGACTAAATACACCTTAAACCCTTCATTACGTGGGCTGGCTGGGGTCCTGGCGCACTCTATATAAGCCACCCCCCTCCACAGGCAGAAGGGTTCGGCACCCTGTAATCCATATACACATAATCCACTCGACCGCCTCCGGGCTCCGAGACGTAGGGCTTTTACTTCCTCCGAGAAGGGCATGAACTCGTACATCTCTTGTGTTTACAACCTCTCCATAGCTAGGACCTTGCCTCTCCATACCTACCCCCCACTCTACTGTCAGACTTAGAACCACGACAGTTGGCGCCCACCGTGGGGCGGGTGTTTTAGCGATTTTGTGGAGAAGTTGCGATTCTTCTGAGTACTTTCATCATGGTGGCTGCTGGAGTTTTGGTTGAGGGTCGAGAGATCCGTCTCGGTGCTCTCACCTTCGTCGCCGACGACTCCGCCTGGCTCCAGGAGGCTCCACTCGACGTCGATGCGCTCCCCGTCCGCGGTGCGATGCATTTTCGCGCATGTGTCCGCGGCGTTCTGCTTCGGCAACTGTCGACCCCGTATCGGTCGACTCCCCCATCGGCCACTCTCCCGGTCTCCCGCCAGCGCAGACGCTTGGGCCGGTCGAGGCTTCAGCGGTGGGTGAGGCACGCGGTGGCTCGCCAGACGGCCACCACCCAAGTTGCGGCAATCGAGCCCGACGAATATCTCTGCGGCCTGTTGGATCTGTCGACTGGCTCCGTAGAGACTGCATCCGAGTGCGATAGCAGTGATCCAGCGGCGGAAATCCTGATGGTCGGCGGCCCCCGCAGTCCCCCTGGCTTCGCCCGTGATGGTGGAGCAGGCGACGGAGGCGACCCCGCACGAGACCACGAAGAGTACCAGCCCGAGCCACTCGACTCTCTGCAAAGAGAGGAACTTCGCCGCAGGAACGTGGATGCCCTGCGTACTCCCATCGCAGGAGAAACCCCCGAGGCTCGCGCCTTGGAGGAGGCACGTTTGGCCAATTTGGCCGAAGGCACTCGACTGGAGAATCTTCAGCGAGCACTCGACGAGCGCGCGCGGAAACGAGTTCCCGACACCAGTCGACGTCAACTCTTTCCGCCGACTCAGGTATATTGAACCCCAGTCCAGAATTTAGCAGCTGCGACCCGTATAGCAGAGTCCATCCAGCCCTCTCAGTCGGAAGCTGGCAGAGGCTTGATGCAGATCAGGGATCTGCTCCGGGCAGCAGGAGATCAGAATTCGGCCATGTCGCAGTCGCGCAACAAAATTCACAGTCGATCCGTCGCTGCGAATACGGTTCAGTCGGCTCACAGCCCCAGATCGCCTCCGCGGCGTGAAGGGCGCGAGAATCGGCGAGACCAATATGGTGACCGACTCGACCGAGATGATAGGCGTCGAGTGCCCAATTCCCCTCCGAGGGGTGGGTCTTACGCTCCACGGCAGCAAGATGACAGACGTCAGCTCAGTGCGGGGCGAAGAGTTCCAGTCGACCCCAGAGAACCAGGCTTCGACGCGCGATCCATTATCGTGCAAGGCTTAGTCGACCGGAACAGAGCCCATCGAGGTGGACTCGACAGAGATGCGCCCACAAGCAGTCGAGTGCATGTTTCTGGTCCTGAATGTTTCAGCAGAGCTATCAGAGCCGCAGTTATCCCTCCCAATTTCAGGTTGGCAACAGGAGTCAGCAAGTTCACTGGTGAGTCTAAGCCTGAAACCTGGATTGAGGACTACCGAGTGGCGGTTTAGATTGGTGGTGGGAACGACGAGGTGGCCATGAAGCATTTGCCCCTCATGCTGGAAGGTTCTGCCAGGGCATGGTTGACTCAATTACCTCCTAGCAGCATTTACACTTGGGAAGATCTGTCCCGAGTGTTCATCAGAACGTTTGAAGGAACTTGCAAGCGACCGGCTGGATTGACGGAGTTGCAAGTCTGCGTGCAGAAGACCAATGAGACTCTCAAGGAGTATATTCAGAGATGGATCACTTTGCACCATACTATGGAGAATGTGTCTGATCATCAGGCAGTCTGCGCCTTTAAGGATGGTGTCAAGAACAGAGAATTGAGTTTGAAATTTGGTCGAACCCGTGACATGACCTTGAGTTGGATGATGGAGATTGCTACCAAGTACGCCAACAGCAAAGAAGAAGACCGACTCCGAAGCGGCAAGCACAAGCCGAGTCAGTCGGAAAAGGGAAACACCAGTCGGAAACAGAAGCAGAAGGCTGAACCGGCAGCTCCTGGAGAGGCTCTGGCCGTGACTCAGGGAAAGTTTAAAGGGAAACCAAAAGGATCCTGGAACCCTAAGAAGGTAAAGGATAAAGAAGGGAACGACGTGATGGATATGCCGTGTCACATCCACACGAAGAAAGACGAAGAGGGGAATATCATCTACCCGAAGCATACCACTCGCCAATGTCGACTCCTGATCCAGCAGTTTCAGGGAAAACAGTCTAAAGACAAGGAGAAGGAGTCGGACAAGGCCAAAGACAAGGAGGACAGTGAGGAAGGATATCCGCATATCAACTCCACTCTGATGATCTTTGCAGATGTGGAAAGCAAGAGTCGATTGAAAGTTATTAACCGTGAAGTGAACATGGTTGCCGCAGCAAAAGCAAATTATCTGAGATGGTCCCAAACACCCATCACATTCGACCAATCTGATCACCCGACTCATATTGCCACCCCTGGGAGGCAAGCTTTGGTGGTCGATCCAGTTGTCGAAGGCACTCGACTGACAAAAGTGCTGATGGACGGCGGTAGTGGGCTGAATTTGTTGTATGCGGACACACTGAAAGGAATGGGCATTCCGATGTCCCGACTGAGCACCAGTAACATGAGCTTTCATGGAGTTATACCAGGGAAGAAAGCCGAGTCACTCGGCCAAATAGCTCTGGACGTGGTGTTTGGTGATTCGAAACATTTTCGCAAAGAGAAGTTGACGTTTGAGGTAGTGGATTTTCAGAGTGCATATCATGCCATTTTGGGGAGACCAGCTTATGCACGGTTCATGGCTCGACCATGTTACGTGTACCTCAAATTGAAGATGCCCGGCCCCAAAGGAGTGATCACTGTCACCGGTGATCGGAAAAAGGCAGAAGAGTGCTTTCAGAAGGGCTCAAAGATTGCTGATTCCCAGGTGACAGTGGTCGAGTTCGAAGAATACAAGCAAAACGCAGATCCGAGTGACTTGCTGCGATCCAAGAAACCCGCCATAGAATCTGCATTTCAGTCGTCCGGTCAGACGAAGCCTATTCACATTCACTCGACCGACCCCGATGCAGCTCCGACCCACATCTCCACAACAGTCGACCCGGAATAGGAAGAAGCGCTCATCGAGTTCCTCCGTGAGAACTGGGACATTTTTGCATGGAAGCCCGCTGACATGCCAGGTGTTCCCAGGGGACTGGCTGAGCATCGCCTAAGAGTCGACTCATCTGCAAAACCAGTCAAAGAGCATCTTCGGCGGTCCGCCGTCCAGAAGAGAAAAGCCATTGGTGAGGAAGTGGCTCGACTATTGGCGGCAGGATTTATCCGAGAGATATACCACTCTGAGTGGCTCGCTAATGTCGTCATGGTTCCTAAGAAGGACAAATCACTCCGAGTGTGCATTGATTTCAAGCACATCAACCGGGCCTGCCCGAAAGATCATTTTCCTCTCCCTCGCATAGATCAAATTGTTGACTCGACCGCGGGATGCGAGAGTTTGTCTTTTCTAGACGCCTACTCCGGGTACCACCAGATCCGTCTGTACGGACCCGACGAGGTAAAAACAGCTTTCATCACTCCATTCGGGTGCTTCTGCTATATCACCATGCCATTCGGCCTCAAGAGTGCCGGAGCCACATTTATGCGAATGATTCAGAAGTGTCTACTCACTCAAATCAGTCGGAATGTGGAAGCGTATATGGATGATATCGTCGTCAAGTCACGAAAAGGTTCCGACCTGCTCGCTGACCTCGCCGAAACATTTGCCAACCTCAGAAGGTATGATATCAAGCTTAATCCATCAAAGTGCACATTCGGAGTTCCTGGTGGCAAGTTACTCGGTTTTCTCATTTCCGAGCGAGGAATCGACGCTAATCCAGAGAAGATCGGCACTATTCTCCAAATGAAACGCCCTGTGCGAGTGCACGATGTCCAGAAGCTTACTGGATGCTTGGCCGCATTAAGTCGATTCATCTCACGACTCGGTGAAAAGGCATTGCCTCTTTACCGACTGATGAAGAAGGCAGACAAGTTCGAGTGGACTCCAGAAGCTGATGCAGCGTTTGCCGAGCTAAAAGCTCTGCTCTCCACCCAGCCGGTGCTTGCTGCTCCAATCAGCAAAGAGCCTCTGTTGCTTTATATCGCAGCCACAGGACAAGTCGTCAGTACTGTGCTTACGGTCGAGCGGGAAGAAGAAGGAAAAGCTCTCAAAGTTCAGCGCCCAGTGTATTATTTGTCTGAAGTCTTGACTCCATCCAAGCAGAGATATCCTCATTATCAGAAGCTTGTGTATGGAATATACATGCCCACAAAGAAGGTTGCTCATTATTTCTCTGATCATTCCATCACAGTCGTCAGCGACGCTCCACTATCAGAGATTTTGCACAACAGAGATGCAACTGGTCGAGTGGCTAAATGGGCGATTGAACTTCTTCCCCTTGATATCAAGATTGAGGCAAAGAAAGCCATTAAGTCCCAGGCAATAGCAGATTTCCTCGCCGAGTGGATTGAACAACAGCAGCCGACTGAAGTTCACTCGAAGCATTGGACCATGTTCTTTGATGGCTCTAAGATGTTGAATGGTTCCAGTGCTGGGGTTGTCCTGGTTTCCCCCAGAGGAGGTAAGCTCAGATATGTGCTCCAGATTCACTTTGATTCCTCCAACAATGAGGCAGAATATGAGGCCCTCTTATACGGATTGCGCATGGCCATTTCACTCGGCGTCCGTCGCCTGATGGTCTATGGAGACTCGGATTTAGTGGTCAACCAAGTGATGAAGGAGTGGGACGTGAGAAGCCCAGCCATGACTGGATACTGCAGTGCAGTGAGGAAGCTGGAAAAGAAGTTCGAGGGGTTGGAGCTCCATCATATACCCCGACTGAAAAATCAAGCAACTGATGATCTAGCAAAGATAGGTTCCAAGAGAGAAGCCATTCCGAGTGGTGTGTTCTTGGAGCATATACACACTCCGTCAGTCAAAGAAGATCCTTTCACCGAAGAAGCTCCACAGCCCAAGAGTGCCACAGATCCGACTGAGGTTGAAGTCCCAGCAATGGTCGACTTGGTCATGGAGGTCTTGGTGGTCATTCCCGACTGGACAGTTCCATATATCGCATATATCCTGAGAAAAGAGCTCCCGGAGGATGAGGAAGAGGCTCGACAGATCGTCCGTCGATCTAAGGCCTTTACCGTAATCAAAGGACAATTATACAGAGAAAGCGCGACTGGAGTTGGTCAGAAGTGCATAACACCAGAAGAAGGTCGAATCATCCTCAATGATATCCACTCGGGAACCTGTGGTCATCATGCGTCCTCTCGGACCATCGTGGCCAAAGCATACCGAGCCGGATTTTACTGGCCAAAGGCGAATGAGATGGCAAAGGAAATAGTGGATAAGTGCGAGGGATGTCAGTTCTACTCAAATATGTCGCACAAGCCTGCATCGGCTCTGAAGACCATCCCACTCGTCTGGCCTTTCGCAGTATGGGGGTTGGACATGGTCGGTCCTTTGAGAACAGGGCGAAGTGGCTTCACGCATGTACTGGTGGCAGTCGACAAGTTCACCAAGTGGATTGAGGCTAAACCAATCAAGAACCTTGACGCCGGTGCTGCTGTTAGCTTCATCAGGGAACTGATATTCAGATATGGAGTCCCGCACAGCATCATTACGGATAATGGGTCGAATTTGACTCGGAGGAATTCAGAGATTTCTGTAACTCTCAAGGCACACGAGTCAACTACGCTTCAGTCGCTCATCCGCAGTCGAATGGGCAAGCAGAGCAAGCCAATGGCCTGATTCTCAAGGGATTGAAACCCCGACTGATGCGTGATCTCAAGCATGCAGCTGGAGCTTGGGTCGATGAACTTCCCTCGGTGCTTTGGGGACTGCGGACCACACCTAATCGGTCGACCGGAAGAACTCCATTCTTCTTGGTCTATGGAGCTGAAGCAGACTTACCGAGTGATCTTCTCCACAATGCTCCTCGAGTTGAAATCTACAAGAAGCAGAAGCTGAACAAGCGCGGCAGGACGCAGTCGACCTTTTAGAGGAAGAAAGGGAGATGGCTCTGATCCGGTCGACCATCTACCAACAAGATTTGCGTCGTTTCCACGCCAGAAATGTGAGGGGTCGAGCCTTCCAGGAAGGAGATTTAGTTCTCCGAGTGGATCAGAAGAAACAACACAAGCTTGCTCCTTCTTGGGAAGGACCCTTCATCGTCACCAAAGTTCTCCACAATGGGGCGTACCGTCTTTACAACGTCGAGCATAATATCGACGAGCCCCGAGCTTGGAACGCGGAACTACTCCGCCCATTTTACACTTAAGTTTAATCACTCGGATGAGTTGCAATAAAGTACTTCTGTAGTCCATGGACCTCAAAATAATAGTGTCATAGTTCCTCCATAATTTTTGTCACTTTTTATTTTGTCCAATAAAATTTCCCCTCAGTGGGTGACTTAGCCGCGAATCCGTTTCGCCTAAGTTTGTAAAAATCCTACCGAGTGGTGAGCCAGACTCCCACTCGGAGGCTTAGTTGCGAGTCCGTTTTGCCTAAGTTATGAAAATCCTACCGAGTGGTGAGCCAGACTCCCACTCGGAGGCTTAGTTGCGAATCCGTTTCGCCTAAGTTATGAAAATCCTACCGAGTGGTAAGCTAGACTTCCACTCGGAGGCTTAGCTGCTGTCCAAGTACTCGCCTAAGATATGAAAATCCTACCGAGTGGTAAGCCAGACTTCCACTCGGAGGCTTAGCTGCAGTCCAAGTACTCGCCTAAGATATGAAAATCCTACCGAGTGAAGAGCAGACCTCTCACTCGGAGGCTTAGCTGCAGTCCAAGTACTCGCCTAAGTTATCAAAATCCTACCGAGTGGCGAGCAAACCTCTCACTCGGGGGCTTAGCTGCAGTCCAAGCGCTCGCCTAAGTTATCAGAAATCCTACCGAGTGAAGAGCAAACCTCTCACTCAGGGGCTTAGCTGCAGCCC
>NC_041388.1:188845730-188972697 GCF_002162155.2 Triticum dicoccoides
AACCTCTCACTCGGGGGCTTAGCTGCAGCCCAGCACTTGCCTAAGTTATCAAAATCCTACCGAGTGAAGAGCAAACCTCTCACTCGGAGGCTTAGCTGCAGCCCAGTGCTCGCCTAAGATATAAAAATCCTACCGAGTGAAGAGCAAACCTCTCACTCGGGGGCTTAGCTGCAGCCCAGCGCTCGCCTAAGTTATCAAAATCCTACCGAGTGAAGAACAAACCTCTCACTCGGAGGCTTAGCTGCAGCCCAGTGCTCGCCTAAGATATAGAAGTCCTACCGAGTGAAGAGCAAATCTCTCACTCGGGAGGCTTAACTGCAGCCCAGCGCTCACCTAAGTGGACTAAGGAATAAGTCGATTGCAGTAAGCGCCTTGCTTTGAACCTGCAAAAGACATTTCGAGCCAAAAGCAATCATATTCAAACGCCAAATTCAAGTTCGGATCGATACCTAAAGGAACCGAAAGTGCTCAGGGGCTAAGCCCGTTAAGGTTTATCGGTTACAACTCCACTCGGCATACCGAGGCAAATTTAAAGCGTCGAGCTTAGAAGAAGTTTTTACCCCTCCTGTGGAGGGCTGGAAGGTGCAACAAACTCATCAAGATCAATTCCATCTGCGATCCGAGTGGCAGCCACAAGGAAAGTTTCCATAAAGGACCTGAAGTCGTGTTTCTTGGTGTTGGCCACCCGGAGGGCCGCCAGCTTGTCTTCTCGTGCATCTTTGCAGTGGACTCGGGCCAGACACAGAGCAACATCTGCACCGCACCGAGCCGAGGACTTTTTCCACTCCTGCACTCGACCAAGGATCGTGTTCAAGCGAGCCATCAGCGACTCGAGATCATTCTGAAGTGTCTCCCCGGGCCAGAGCGTCGAGTCGATGCGAGATGTGGTGACCTTCAGCCTTGCAAGATAGTCCACGATAGCTGCAACACGGGACTCCAGTCGAAAAACATTCATGGCAACTTCGTCGTTCATCGGAGAATTGACGGGGTCAAGGTTTGGTTCCAGCCGGCTATTTTCTTCTTCAAAGTTTTGACAAAATTCTGCAAGGACGATCACCGAGTCAAGGCAATGGTCGAATGGAAAAACCACGGTTGGAAATGATTGCCGAGCATAGAGATTTACCTTCAAGCATAAGAAACAGCTTCTTGGCAAGACCATTCAGGAAGGCCTCCAGATCTTTTTTCTTCCCAAGAGCAGCTTTCAGATTGGCATTTTCTTGCTCAAGCTTGGCGACTGAAGCTAACTTCTCATCAACAAGCTTGATCTTCTCAGCTAGTTCAAGGTCCTTCTTCCGTTGGGCCTCCCTCACCTTACCTGCAAGTTACAGCAAGATCATATTTTGAAACAAATGAAGGGAAAAAGCAGTCGTCAAGGTCTCACCAAACATACCTTCGGTCTCCTCCTTTGCCTTCGTCAGATTCTCCTGAACCAGCTTCAATTTCAGCTCGAGCTGAATGTGCTTGTTTTCCAGCTCAGAGTAGCGAGCCACAAGATCACAGGAGTTCTGCGAAGAACCAATCGACTAAATGTCAAATATAATTCACTTCCGAGTGGAAAAGGAAAAATCATGCGTTTCTAAGACTACAGCCGAATACAAGCATTCGACCGTAGTCTCGGGGACTACACCCAGTGGGTGCACTCAGCGTGCCCCCACTAATCCTATTGAAGATAGAGTCGACCAGTCGACCTCAAAAAAATAAAAAGAGATATATTCTTTAAGACTGTAATCGACTGCAAGCAGTCGACCACAGTCTCGGGGACTACACCCAGTGGGTGCACTCAGCGTGCCCCCACCGGTTTGCGAAATCCATTCGACATAGTCGAATGACGGAAAGACTGAAATTATAAAGCCTAAGGCCAACTGCTAGCAGCCGACCTTAGCCTTGGGGACTACACCCAGTGGGTGCACTCAGCGTGCCCCCACTAATCCTATTGAAGACAGAGTCGACCAGTCGACCAGTTTGCGAAATCCAGTCGCCATAGTCGAATGACGGAAAGACTGAAATTATAAAGCCTAAGGCCAACTGCCAGCAGTCGACCTTAGCCTTGGGGACTACACCCAGCGGGTGCACTCAGCGTGCCCCCGCTAACACGGAGTTTAAATCGACACACCCACTGGGTGACTAC
Organism: Triticum dicoccoides; assembly: GCF_002162155.2. Taxonomy (NCBI): domain Eukaryota; kingdom Viridiplantae; phylum Streptophyta; class Magnoliopsida; order Poales; family Poaceae; genus Triticum; species Triticum dicoccoides. Next base: position 188,847,859 of record NC_041388.1, read on the forward strand.
TATAAATTCTGGAAAGGAAAAGTTTTTGGTAGCATATCCTAACAGAACAAACGATGGTCGACTGACCTGAACATTGCTTTGGAGGGCAGAACTGGCGTCGTAAGCTGCCTGGCTCGCATCCCGGATGGTCTTCAACTACTCCATCATGATCCCTGCCTGGCGTATCGCCTCCTTCGCTGCGCCGGCTTGGTCCTCTGGGACGTGGTGTGTCGTGAAGAGGGAGGGTTGCGGAGCACTCGTCAGCGGATCTGCGAAGGACACAGTGTGTCGAGTGGTGTTCTCCTCCTCCGCGGCCAGAGTCTCATGCACCGTCACATCCTGGGTCACCCTGCTGGCAGACGCTTTCCTACTCCTTCTGTACTTCAGCGGTTCCTCATCTTCATCATCATCAGGGAGAGTGATAACAACATTGGATGGAGCTATAGAAAAGAATCAGAATTAGAGATCATGAGTCAGTCGACTAAAAATGGCGTTAAGAGTATAGTACCTAGTTTTGAGGTTGCTGCATCCTCCATCTCATGGTCATCAGCCCGGGCTGAGGTCTCAGAAGTAGCAGCACTGCAACTCCAAAGAATCAGTTGACTAACTCCAGCACCAACCAGAGACAAAGTTCACACAAAACAAGAAGACTTAAGCAACATGATTACCCTGATATGGTGGGGATGGACACCTTCATCTTCGGCAGGTGCTTGGTCGGCTTCGACGGGGCCGCCTGGGCTGCTTCGACGCCTTTTCAGTCGGCGCCGGAGAGGTGGTCCGAGGGCGCTTGGTCGACTGTGTAGAAGTCGCAACCCCCTCGCCGCGTTCGGTCGCAGGATCATGGACAAGTTTCGACCGCCTTTCCGAGCGCGGTGGTGCGACCTCCTCCTCCTCCTCCTCTTCCTCGTCCTCATTGTCATCATCATCATCGTCATCGTCATCATCATCGGCCTCAGCGGCGTCCGAGTCCCACTCCTCCTCCTGGCTCTCGCCCTCGCTCACTTCTCCCTCCTCAGTCGGAGCCTGCGCTCCGTTGGGCATCGAGTACAGTTTAGTGAGGGCCTGAGGGACAACAAGACAAAGATCAGTCGACCGATCGGCAGAGAAAACAGAAATAAATATGACGAGAATACAATGGGAAGTGGAGCAGACATACCTTGTTTGGGTCACTGTGGCAGTCGAGTGGAGGAATCCTTCTGGCCCCGCGAGGGTTGTCCTTGTTCCCAGTAACAGCGGCCATCCACCTTTCCAGAGTGGCATCATTGACTGTTTCTGGATTGACCCGAGTCACATCCTCAGTCCCGCAGTACAACCACATGCAATGGCTCCGGAACTGAAGAGGCTGGATTCGGCGCCTAAGGAAAACTTCCAGGAGATCCATGCCCGTCACTCCCTCCCGAACCAACTGAACTACGCGCTCCATCAGCATCTTCACGTCAGCTTTCTCCTCCGGAATCAACTTCAGAGAGGAGGGCTTGTTCACTCGGTCCATGGTAAATTGAGGGAGTCTACTCGACTGCCCCAGCGTCGACTCGTCCTGGCAGTAGAACCAAGTCGACTGCCAGCCTCTGACTGACTCGGGAAATGTCATGGCTGGGAAGGTGCTCTTGTTCCTCACCTGGATCCCCAGACCTCCACACATTTGGACCACTCGGGTTCTTTCGTCGCCTGGACTCGCCTTCTTCACGGTTTGAGAGCGACATGTGAATATGTGCTTGAACAAGCCCCAATGCGGTCGACAGCCCAGAAAACTCTCACACATGGACACAAACGCGGCAAGATAGGCGATAGAATTCGGGGTGAAGTGGTGGAGTTGCGCTCCAAAAAAGTTCAAGAAACCACGGAAGAAAATGCTCGGCGGCAAAGAGAATCCGCGGTCGACATGGGTAGCCAGAAGCACGCACTCACCCTCTTCCGGCTGGGGCTGCCACTCTTTCCCCGGAAGCCTCGCAGCTCCATGAGGGATCAGGCCCTCGTTGGCCATGTCGAGGAGATCCTTCTCCGTGATGGTCGACTGGATCCAATCTCCCTGGACCCAGCCTTTCGGCAGGCGAGATCTAGACGAAGACCCACCGCGGCTAGTGGATCTCCCCTTCGCCTTCTCTGTCGCCGACACCTTCTTCGCGCGCTCCAGCGCCGCCGTCTTCTCCTTGACCATGGCTACCGGCGGGGTGCGTGAGGGGAAGTGGTGCAGAAGCGAGAGCGAGCACGTTGGGCGGAGACGAAGGAGGCAGAGAGAGAATGCTAAGGCACTGTTCAAAAAACCCTCGCCGGGCGCATTTATAAGATCCCTTCCGAGTGGATGACAGCTGGGCCCGGTCGATCTAATCATATCCTGGAACTGTTACGCGGGCGGGATACGTGGCGAAGAAAGCGGCACGGGGATCGAGGTGTCTATGTCCCGTCCCATCCGAACGCCGCGGTCCGCACCGCTTCGCGCGTTTCCCCAAATTTCGCATCCCGCGGAATCCGCGAACGGCAGATCGGTCTGTCGGGCGCGGGATTTCCTGCGATCCGTCGCTTGGAAATCGACGAAGCCCGAAAGATCACTCGACGAAAGAAAAGAATGGATCGAGCCGACTGAAGACAAGTTGCTCACTATCAACGAAGAGATTCTCTGGTTCAGAACAACGCACGACCTGTGTGCAAAGGTTAATCGGAAACATCATCAACTCCTCCGTCAGTCAAAGCCTCAATCCATTCGGGGGCTAATGATGGGGTCATGTACCTAGGGTAGGGTCACAGACCTGATCTAAGTACCCTGCCCAAGGACTGTCAGGACCCCGACTCAATGCCACATCGATCTAGCATGTAACACCTCATATCACTTTGCGGCCTCACGCACAGTATTCCCACGGGTGTCGCCTTACCTTTGCCCGGGACCGTTTGCGCCTTTTGGCTCACGTATATGATGATGTCGCTAGCATCCATATGATAAAGAGTCCGGGCTGACATGACTAGTCGTAAACCCAAAGTGGCACAGACTTACAGGGACAGGCATCCATGACCCAGCATCGAACGTGTCGGTCATCAGCAAGTGGGTCCGGGCTGTAGCACTGGGCTAGCAGGACTCCAGTAAACCGGGCTGTAGCGGGCTAACAGGGCTCCGGTACTCAATGCGTGACATTTCCCCAAAGGGACAGACACAGGAACGAAGAAGGACACATGCCGGCCAGCTTAAGTGTTTCAGAGCAGTAGCAAGCTACCATGGCTCGGTGGAAACACTAGGAGACATTTCCCGGTAAGAGAGGCTACCAAAGATAAACAACTAGATGGTCAGATCCCACACATACCAAGCATTTCAATAACATACGAACAATATACTCGATATGTGCAAATACAACATGGCATCACAACATGACTCTACGACTCAAGTAATTTATTCAATAGGCTCCGAGGAGCAAGATATTACAAACATGGGTCTCATGACCCAACAATCAGAGCATACAGGGCAAGCACATGCGGAAGCTTAACATGTCTGAGTACAGACATCTAGAAATGAAAAAGGCTGAGAAGCCTGGCTATCTATCAGATCCTGCCGAGGCACAAGATCATAGCTGAGGTAACAAGCTAAACGTCAAAGTCCACGCGAAACTACTAGTGAGACCGAAGTCTCTCTGCAAAACATAAAATAGGCAAACGTGAGTACAAATGTACCCAGCAAGACTTACATCAGAACTAACTACATATGCATCATTATCAACAAAGGGGATGGTGGGGTTTAACTGCAGCAAGCCAGCTTTGACTCGGTGGCTATCCTGAACTACGACTGCAATGTAACTCTTTTGAGGTGGCGCACACGAGTCCACATATTCACCATATCAATACACCACTATGGATTCGCTCCCGTCTCCCTACAAGAACGCCATCCATAGCACTCACGCTTATCTTGCGCATTTTAAAGTATCCACTTTCACTTGTCTATGAACTGATATAAGCAACCCAGAAGTCCTTTACTGCGGACACGGCTATTCGAATAGATGATATTAACCCTGCAGGGGTGTACTTCTTCATACATGTTTCCACCACTTAGCGTCTGCACACGACATGTGCTCGGCAGACTTCAAGCGAAAGCCGACGTGGGTGTAGACCACGACCTACCTAAACACTCAAGTCTCTAGTCCAGGTTTATCGCCTATTCGGGTTCCATCCATGAGGAGATCCGGCCGGAGTTTCACTCATAGCCCCAAACGATGTGAACAGGGTTCCGTGACACCAAACGGGCGCCCGGTATACCCGGCCACGTGCCTACCGCATCACAGCCCACCCCTACGGTCAGCGCTGTCCACGGCCTCCAGCATACTACAAACACCAGAAACTACTTGCAACTCCTGGACAGAGGACAAGGGTGAATAAGAAGTCGAGCGGGGTCATATTTCAGGGCCCAATGTATGGTAGTAGCTGAATCATGGATCACAAACACAGAACTCAGTTCCTGAGGACGGCTGCAATGAGACAACCCACCATGTACTCCTACATGGCCTCTCACCGCTACCTTTACCAAAACGTGTTCACACACTTAGCTCACACACAATAGGACATGTTCACACACCTCTGATTCATCCCCGATGAATCAGGCCTGACTCAACTCTAAGCAGTAGCAGGCATGACAAACAAGCAAGAATGAGTAGGCACAACAGGGCTCAAACAACTCCTACTCATGCTAGTGGGTTTCATCTATTTACTGTGGCAATGACAGGTCATGCAAAGGATAAAGGGGTTCAGCTACCGCAGCAAGTAACAGATGAATCGATGTTGTCCTAATGCAGTAAAAGAGAGCAGGAGCGAGAGAGTGGGATTTTATCGGAATGAACAACGGGGTTTTGCTTGCCTGGCACTTCTGAAGATAACATTGAGTCTTCATCAGTGTCAACGATCACATCATCGGTATCACGTCTATCGAGAGGGGACAAATACCGGCAACACAGAAGGGAACACAATCAATGCAATGCACAATATGATGCATGGTCATGACATGGCAAAATGAATGTGTTATGAGCTAATGCAACTAGCAATAGATTAAATGAAGTTGGTTTGAATACAAGATTCAAATTCAAACTCCATATGTGATTATTCAAATGCCCTTTAATTGATTTGTGCTAAACAGCAGCTATAAGTTGTTCTAACATGCATGAAAATGGTACAGATGGATTCCTTGAATTTTTCTGACAATTTTTCATATATAAATTATTTAATTTGGAGTTACGGTTGAATTTCTATGATTTTTAGAAGTTTTAGCTATTTTCTGGAATTTCCTGAATATAATAAAATAAACTAAATTCCAGAAAATGAATATTGCGTCAGCATGACATCACCTTGACGTCACAGGTCAACAGGGGCTGGTCCGGTCAAACCTGACGTGTGGGGACCACACGTCAGTGACACAATTAACTAACCTAAGTTTAATTAGAGCCTGGGCCCGCATGTCAGTGTCCTATCTACTTAACTAAGTTAGTTAACACTAACTTAACCTGGTACTAATTAAACAGGGGGGGCTGGGCCCACACGTCAGTCAGAGAGAGGGGAGGGTCAACCGGGCAGTGGGGTCAACCCACGCCGGTCAAGGGTCAACGGTCGCCGGCGTTTAACCGCCGGCGAGTCCAGACGCGGCGGAGGGGCTCGGGAAACGTCCTCCGGCGACCAAAACAGCGGCAGCGATCATCTACGCGTAGCTGGCGCTCAGCCGCATCCATCTAGGCAAGCGGGAGGGGCTGAGGTCGAATGGGCTCGCCGGAATCGAGCTCGCCCGGCTAGGGGGAATGGTAGGTCGAACAGGTGGGCGCGCCCGGCTCCTGGGAGCGTGCTGAGCACGCGGCAATGCTCGGACGCGAGTGGCAGCAGCTGTGGCCGTGGCGGCGCCATGGACGGCGGCAGCAAGCTCTCGGGCGCGGCAGCGCTAGTGCTAGAGGGCGAGTTAGACTTCGGGGAGAGAGGGGAAAGGCGTAGGAGCTCACAAGGGGTCGGGAGAGAAGCTCGGTGGGCTCGGGGAAGCCTCTGCAACGGCGAATTGACGACGGCGATCTCCGGGCACCGGGGATGAAGACGATGATGCTCCGGCCGACTGGGGCCTCCTCTGGTCGCGTGCGTCGGTGTGCAGCTCCATGGGGTCGGAACGGAGCTCCTGAGCTCATCGGAAGGGCGAGGGGTGGCCGGTGGCTATGGATGCGACGGCGGCGCCCTCCGGTGGCTCTCGGTGGTGCTCCAAATCGGGAGAGGGAGAGAGCCAGAGTGAGCAGAGGGACGGATAGCGGTCGGGGACGACTCCGTGGCATCGCTAGAGGGCTCGGGGAGGAAGCAGGAGGTGGCCAGGGGAAGCAGGAGGTGGCGCGCGCGGCGGTGGCGCGGTGTCTGTCCTCCTGGCAGGGAGGAAGACGACAGGGGGGGTGGAGATGGGCTGGGCTGGCCAGGTGGGCCTGGTGGGCTACAGAGGTAAGTCCAGGTAAGGTTTCTCTCCTCTGTCTTTTATTTCTGTTTTGTTTTGTTTTATTTTATTTAATTTATTTTGCCACTGTTTTGAATTTAAAATAATTCAAACAATGCCAAAAACTCCTCTGAATATTTTATATTGCTAGATGGACTTTTCCAAAAGCTTATAAAATATTTCAGGGGGTATTTGAAATTATATTCTAATTATATGAATATAATTCAAATTCAAATAGCTAATGAATTAAATCCAAAGTCCCAAAAATAATTCCTTAAAAATGTTCAATATTTTGGTTGGGACCAGAACCCTTACCAAAAATTATCAAACATTTAAAAGGGGCATTTTTGGAGCAATGAATGAGATTTCTAGGGTTTTTGCCCCTCTTTTATTTAAGTTTTTGAGGCTTCCAAAATTCCTCAGTTCAGGTTTCAAAAATTTAAACATGATGCTCAGATGGAAGCAGGCATAGGACAGGCCAGAACTAGGGATGTGACAACTCACCCCCACTAAACAAGAATCTCGTCTCGAGATTCAAGCATAGGGTAAAGTGAAGGGTAACGCAGACTAGTATAATCTTCACGATCCAGGGTGCACTTCAGTTGAACGTTGATTCATTCACCATCATTGTCTTGAAGTCTTGCCTTGAAAAATCCTGTCAACATGACATGGAGGAAAGAAGGAGACTCTAGTAGGGTCGATCTTCTCGAAGATCGAACAACTCACGGAATGAGACATAGGACCATCTCTCGGGTTGAGACACGAGATACACATCAAGAGGGGTGGAAAGAGACGGATGACGAAGGTTCACTAGGTAGACAACAATTTCACGCTTAAGAAGGTGGTAAACGATTGTCAACGTAGCGAGGAGTTGAGTTGCCATGATACCATAACGATACACCTTAGGGAAGGTGACTCGTAGAGATATCCCCTTAAGTGGCAAAAAGAATTACTTTTGATTCAGAGATCATTGAAACTCTTTAAACCAGCCTAAGACAATTCTCGAGCGATCGTTTGGAGGGGGTCGGTAGAATGGCATACTCAAACTTGGATGATGTGGATTACCTTGTTGAAGACAACGTAATGGATGAATTTGCTTATCACCGGAAATGGAAGAGACCCATGGTAGAATGACACATTGGCGGTGCAAGCTAGGAACAAAATGCAAATGCTGGGAATGATTCTGGTAACTGGGGAAGAACCCCACAATAGAGAGTGAATTCACTGTTTGAATAGGTCATAGCATTGCCGAGGAAACTGAGAGCAAACCCAGTTAGTGCCGATGATAACACGTAGCGCTTGTGCATGCTCTCAAGAACTTGAGCATTTCCATATTCATCAGGGTTTTACCAATATCCGTGTCAAGGATCCTGGCAACACAACTTGCTACCACGATGAATGATGATGGATGATGCAGATGCAAAGGAAGATAACACTTCTCAGATTTCATCTTAGCGAGGCCAAGGAAATAAAATCTGGATGATCGACCGAAAGACATTTAGCACTCCGCTTCTAATGTTCTCCTTGATGTGCTAGTGTAACCCATTCATAGATATGGTTTGATATCTAGAACATCAAGTAAAAGGTTGGACTTCGGGAATACAAAAATCCATAGGGGCAACTAGGGAGTAAACCCTACGAAATCCCTATGGGGAGGTGGCCAACTTCATCAATCAAGATATTATAATAACAGGTTTTCCGGCTGGGTGTGTTGGCCACGACATCCACTTTACCGGTTATCGCGCGACCAATATTATAATTCTTGGGAAATATTCCAACCATCATATCTGCCTGAGATTCAGATCTGGTTGGTGTCAGGATATTCCAGACTCATCGAGTCTAGGAAGAAAAACGGAAGTTTGCAACACAATTCGACGAGATAACGTTGCGAGATTCTCGGGAAATGAACTACGATAGCAAACTCCAAAACATGAGCTGGTTCTGCTACAAACATGTGAACACGTTGTCCAAGACAAGCATGACCACAAAGTAGTCTTATAATATAACACTACCGAGTTCAGGAGGGGGAACCATCAACGAGGGTATCGAAGTCCTTACATAATTCCGGATTAGCTCTTATGAAGGAACTCCTTCTCCTTGAACAAATCAATCAGTGGCTTGGTGTGCTAGGGGTACATATAGATTGAAGGTTGCAAGTCTTCAAACCACAGAATTCTTCGCACGTGTGCATGACTGATTTGGGATGATTCCAAAGGAAACAACATTGACTTTCTCGAATCCACGGCGGCAACTTGCATCAGATGCACATGAATTAAAGGAAGTCACTACCTTTATCCAAACATATGCTTCATGAGCTAGCATGAACAAATGCTTTCAAAAGTTTCCAACACTAGCTTAATGTTCAACAAAATCATGAAGGAGATAAGGATGTTGTCAATGGGCTCAACAACAATTCATCTAGGTTTCCTTTTAAAAGGAATTCCATAGTTAAGTGAACACGGTGATAGTATTGGTCAGACCAAAGATGTAATGGTGTATGCTCGAGGGATCAACCACGAATAAGACAACATTACGAGCATCATTGGTACTGGTTTGACTTGACGATGGCCCACACTCAAATCAAAGGATTGATAAAACAATAGGTCCAGCAACTGATCACAGGGACCAATCGATGAAGATATCATCTTTCTTCAACACACACTACACAAGAATATCCCTTTGGAACGAACTAAGTCAGGCAAGCTTTTATCTTCCAACTCTCCAAGTTGTTGTCTAGCTTAACCAACTAGCTCAGGGATATCTAACACCGATTCTTGGAGAGAAGGTGGTTCACAAGAAACCAACTTGATCACGAGCTCAACATAACAGTCAGGGAACAACCTGGTAATACTTCCGAGAAGATATTCGGAAAATCACGAACCACCGGTATGTTACTAAGCTCGAGAACAATCTCGCTTTTGAGGGCAAGACGATATGATCAAATGAGTGAGGACTTGACAAGATCCTAACTCATCAATCGAAGGGTGCACCGAAATAAGGACTAGGTAGCACGATTAGTCTTAGAAGGATGATTCAAAACCAACACGCTAAGAATGAAATTATTACCCTTTAACTACCAAGCAACGAGGTTGCTGGGAGTATTGATTTCACACATCACAATTCATTTGTCGGTATTCTGGTTGCATCAACACGAGGGCCGAGGAATGACAATGATGGCAGGAAGTATCACTGTACCAAGAGTTCATAGGATGGTGTGCAATTCCTACAACAATCTCGATATAAAATATGTAATACTCCAAGGTAGAGCAGAACAAAAGCTGGATTAGCAATTCGATCTGCGGAGCACAACTTCTTTGACCCAATCCTGGATAGGGAAGAGGTACTGGAATTTGTTTCTCCTAGTCATTCCGCGATAGAATGGCTTGACGGACCACAAGAGTAATAGGCATCGATAAACGAACGCACGCATACTCTTGACTATCAATTGATAGACGAAGATCAGTAGACAACTAAAGAGGGACAAATCAAAGGAACATATAACTTTCTGAGTTGTGGATGCATAGATTAGTATGTCGAACCAAGTTCAACATAATTCTTCCGGATAACCCATGCAGAAAGGTTGAGCTGGCAGAGTCACAATATAGCATGGAGAACTCATCGAGAGCACTCTTGTTATCATCTTTTGGTTCAGAAGAACTCCTGCCAAGAATGGTTCATGGTAATTGGAAGAAGGATGTACCACGAACCTCGAGAACTATCGCAAAGGTTACTAATATCCTAAAGGAACTAGCAAACACTATCAACATGAGGTAAGTAGAGTGAATCTCGGGTTCAAAACACAGGAGTAGAATACCTACTACTAAGTAGCATCACGGAATGCTTTCAAGAATAAAGGCCAGAATCATCACACTAGGACACAAATCATGGCTAGACCACTAGATGATCCCCTGAGACACCTAGGGTCATAATAATAATTCCAACATAAATGCCAAGGCAATAGAATACCTCAACTCAACAATTAGTGTGATTGATATGGCATAAAGGAACATCGAAACCAGAGGGAAAGGATTTTGCAAATGCATCAGACTATTTAGAAACCTGGGATGACTCGGACAGCATAACGGCTGTAAATGCTCAGAAAAGATTTGAGACATACTACAAAATGGTGGCATAACCACTCAGAAGCACAATATCAAGGTTCCGAGATCAACAATTAACATACGGAAGTAGTAGGAACTGAACTGAGACTTAAATCCAACAATCTTATAAGTCTACTGATTAGTAACACGTGATCCTAATAGAAAGAAGAGATAGCCTAGTTCTTAATCCCCGTAGAAGAGAAGATGATGACTCAGATCAGAAGGCCATGAGGTATAAGGAGTAAAAAGAGCCTTATGTTCCATCCCACAATCAATTCCCTTATATAACTAAAGAATTTCTAGACTCAACTTCGACCAGTTTGGCTTGGTAATCCTACAGGCAGTCAAGCTCTGATACCAACGCTGTCAGGACCCCGACTCAATGCCACATCGATCTAGCATGTAACACCTCATATCACTTTGCGACCTCACGCACGGTATTCCCACGGGTGTCGCCTTACCTTTGCCCGGGACCGTTTGCGCCTTTTGGCTCACGTATATGATGATGTCGCTAGCATCCATATGATAAAGAGTCCAGGCTGACATGACTAGTCGTAAACCCAAAGTGGCACAGACTTACAGGGACAGGCATCCATGACCCAGCATCGAACGTGTCGGTCATCAGCAAGTGGGTCCGGGCTGTAGCACTGGGCTAGCAGGACTCCGGTAAACCGGGCTGTAGCGGGCTAACAGGGCTCCGGTACTCAATGCGTGACATTTCCCCAGAGGGACAGACACATGAACGAAGAAGGACACATGCCGGCCAGCCTAAGTGTTTCGGAGCAGTAGCAAGCTACCATGGCTCGGTGGAAACACTAGGAGACATTTCCCGGTAAGAGAGGCTACCAAAGATAAACAACTAGATGGTCAGATCCCACACATACCAAGCATTTCAATAACATACACACAATATGCTCGATATGTGCAAATACAACATGGCATCACAACATGACTCTACGACTCAAGTAATTTATTCAATAGGCTCCGAGGAGCGAGATATTACAAACATGGGTCTCATGACCCAACAATCAGAGCATACAGGGCAAGCACATGCGGAAGCTTAACATGTCTGAGTACAGACATCTAGAAATGAAAAAGGCTGAGAAGCCTGGCTATCTATCAGATCCTGCCGAGGCACAAGATCGTAGCTGAGGTAACAAGCTAAACGTCGAAGTCCACACGAAACTACTAGTGAGACCGAAGTCTCTCTGCAAAACATAAAATAGGCAAACGTGAGTACAAATGTACCCAGCAAGACTTACATCAGAACTAACTACATATGCATCATTATCAACAAAGGGGATGGTGGGGTTTAACTGCAGCAAGCCAGCTTTGACTCGGTGGCTATCCTGAACTACGACTGCAATGTAACTCTTTTGAGGTGGCGCACACGAGTCCACATATTCACCATATCAATACACCACTATGGATCCGCTCCCGTCTGCCTACGAGAACGCCATCCATAGCACTCATGCTTATCTTGCGCATTTTAAAGTATCCACGTTCACTTGTCTATGAACTGATATAAGCAACCCAGAAGTCCTTTACCGCGGACACGGCTATTCGAATAGATGATATTAACCCTGCAGGGGTGTACTTCTTCATACATGTTTCCACCACTTAGCGTCTGCACACGACATGTGCTCGGCAGACTTCAAGCGAAAGCCGACGTGGGTGTAGACCACGACCTACCTAAACACTCAAGTCTCTAGTCCAGGTTTATCGCCTATTCGGGTTCCATCCATGAGGAGATCCGGCCGGAGTTTCGCTCACAGCCCCAAACAATGTGAACAGGGTTTCGTGACACTAAACGGGCGCCCGGTATACCCGGCGACGTGCCTACCGCATCACAGCCCACCCCTACGGTCAGCGCTGTCCACGGCCTCCAGCATACTACAAACACCAGAAACTACTTGCAACTCCTGGACAGAGGACAAGGGTGAATAAGAAGTCGAGCGGGGTCATATTTCAGGGCCCAATGTATGGTAGTAGCTGAATCATGGATCACAAACACAGAACTCAGTTCCTGAGGACGGCTGCAATGAGACAACCCACCATGTACTCCTACATGGCCTCTCACCGCTACCTTTACCAAAACGTGTTCACACACTTAGCTCACACACAATAGGACATGTTCACACACCTCTGATTCATCCCCGATGAATCAGACCTGACTCAACTCTAAGCAGTAGCAGGCATGACAAACAAGCAAGAATGAGTAGGCACAACAGGGCTCAAACAACTCCTACTCATGCTAGTGGGTTTCATCTATTTACTGTGGCAATGACAGGTCATGCAAAGGATAAAGGGGTTCAGCTACCGCAGCAAGTAACAGACGAATCGATGTTGTCCTAATGCAGTAAAAGAGAGCAGGAGCGAGAGAGTGGGATTTTATTGGAATGAACAAGGGGGTTTTGCTTGCCTGGCACTTCTGAAGATAACATTGAGTCTTCATCAGTGTCAACGATCACATCATCGGTATCACGTCTATCGAGAGGGGACAAATACCGGCAACACAGAAGGGAACACAATCAATGCAATGCACAATATGATGCATGGTCATGACATGGCAAAATGAATGTGTTATGAGCTAATGCAACTAGCAATAGATTAAATGAAGTTGGTTTGAATACAAGATTCAAATTCAAACTCCATATGTGATTATTCAAATGCCCTTTAATTGATTTGTGCTAAACAGCAGCTATAAGTTGTTCTAACATGCATGAAAATGGTACAGATGGATTCCTTGAATTTTTCTGATAATTTTTCATATATAAATTATTTAATTTGGAGTTACGGTTGAATTTCTATGATTTTTAGAAGTTTTAGCTATTTTCTGGAATTTCCTAAATATAATAAAATAAACTAAATTCCAGAAAATGAATACTGCGTCAGCATGACATCACCTTGACGTCACAGGTCAACAGGGGCTGGTCCGGTCAAACCTGACGTGTGGGGACCACACGTCAGTGACACAGTTAACTAACCTAAGTTTAATTAGAGCCTGGGCCCGCATGTTAGTGTCCTATCTACTTAACTAAGTTAGTTAACACTAACTTAACCTGGTACTAATTAAACAGGGGGGGCTGGGCCCACACGTCAGTCAGAGAGAGGGGAGGGTCCACCGGGCAGTGGGGTCAACCCACGCCGGTCAAGGGTCAACGGTCGCCGGCGTTTAACCGCCGGCGAGTCCAGACGCGGCGGAGGGGCTCGGGAAACGTCCTCCGGCGACCAAAATAGCGGCAGCGATCATCTACGCGTAGCTGGCGCTCAGCCGCATCCATCTAGGCAAGCGGGAGGGGCTGAGGTCGAATGGGCTCGCCGGAATCGAGCTCGCGGCGGCGGCCGGAGCTCGGGGTTGATGCGGGTTGGCGCTAGGGGGAACGGTAGGTCGAACAGGTGGGCGCGCCCGGCTCCTGGGAGCGTGCTGAGCACGCGGCAATGCTCGGACGCGAGTGGCAGCAGCTGTGGCCGTGGCGGCGCCATGGACGGCGGCAGCAAGCTCTCGAGCGCGGCGGCGCTAGTGCGAGAGGGCGAGTTAGACTTCGGGGAGAGAGGGGAAAGGCGTAGGAGCTCACAAGGGGTCGGGAGAGAAGCTCGGTGGGCTCGGGGAAGCCTCTGCAACGGCGAATTGACGACGGCGATCTCCGGGCACCGGGGATGAAGACGACGATGCTCCGGTCGACTGGGGCCTCCTCTGGTCGCGTGCGTCGGTGTGCAGCTCCATGGGGTCGGAACGGAGCTCCTGAGCTCATCGGAAGGGCGAGGGGTGGCCGGTGGCTATGGATGCGACGGCGGCGCCCTCCGGTGGCTCTCGGTGGTGCTCCAAATCGGGAGAGGGAGAGAGCCAGAGCGAGCAGAGGGAGGGATAGCGGTCGGGGACGACTCCGTGGCATCGCTAGAGGGCTCGGGGAGGAAGCAGGAGGTGGCCAGGGGAAGCAGGAGGTGGCGCGCGCGGCGGCGTCGCGGTGTCTGTCCTCCTGGCAGGGAGGAAGACGACAGGGGGGGTGGAAATGGGCTGGGTTGGCCAGGTGGGCCTGGTGGGCTGCAGAGGTAAGTCCAGGTAAGGTTTCTCTCCTCTGTCTTTTATTTCTGTTTTGTTTTGTTTTATTTTATTTAATTTATTTTGCCACTGTTTTGAATTTAAAATAATTCAAACAATGCCAAAAACTCCTCTGAATATTTTATATTGCTAGATGGACTTTTCCAAAAGCTTATAAAATATTTCAGGGGGTATTTGAAATTATATTCTAATTATATGAATATAATTCAAATTCAAATAGCTAATGAATTAAATCCAAAGTCCCAAAAATAATTCCTTAAAAATGTTCAATATTTTGGTTGGGACCAGAACCCTTACCAAAAATTATCAAACATTTAAAAGGGGCATTTTTGGAGCAATGAATGAGATTTCTAGGGTTTTTGCCCCTCTTTTATTTAAGTTTTTGAGGCTTCCAAAATTCCTCAGTTCAGGTTTCAAAAATTTAAACATGATGCTCAGATGGAATCAGGCATAGGACAGGCCAGAACTAGGGATGTGACAAGGACACCCTTGGAAGAGGTCACCTTCCAGTCGACCAACGAGGGACTCACTCGACTGACTTGAAGGACTCGACCACGAAGACTCACTCGACCACCAGAAGGTCAAGAGGCACTCTGCACTGCAACGGCTTGTAATTAAGTAGACTTTATGATAGTAAAGACACTTTATGTGGGGCATCACCTGTAATGCCCCGGACTAAATACACCTTAAACCCTTCATTACGTGGGCTGGCTGGGGTCCTGGCGCACTCTATATAAGCCACCCCCCTCCACAGGCAGAAGGGTTCGGCACCCTGTAATCCATATACACATAATCCACTCGACCTCCTCTGGGCTCCGAGATGTAGGGCTTTTACTTCCTCCAAGAAGGGCCTGAACTCGTACATCTCTTGTGTTTACAACCTCTCCATAGCTAGGACCTTGCCTCTCCATACCTACCCCCACTCTACTGTCAGACTTAGAACCACGACAAGAGGCGAGACAGTGGTTTTGGAATGGAGATGATGGAGAGGAGAGGTTCCCCTGCCTTTCGGCCGCTGACAGGTGATTATCAGAGAAGAAACTGCAAGTTTCAGTTTCAGATAAGAAACTCCAAGTTCAGTTTCAGATAAGAAACTGCAACTTTCAGAGGCAGAGCATTTATATTAACATGGCATTTTCAAACAGTGTTAACATCATGCTAGAAGTTTTATTCATGGTCGAAACTGGAACTACCGGCCAGTTAACATCATGCTGATCAACATTCATGCATAGCACATCTTCATATGATGCGCAGTCAAAAAGATATGCTATTTTCCAGATGCCCACACAATGTCGAGTGTACGAAAAACAGAGAAAACGAGGGACGAAGTTTTGGCAAGTGTTGGACGTGGTGTGCCTAGATGACAATTGGGAACCACGTGTCAATAAAGGCAGAGGCAAAAAAATTTGGAGATATTTTCTATGCACAGGTGGAATCGAACCCGGGCGAAACAGCTGTCGGGTAGTGTCACTCGGCCACTAGGCTAGTTCAATTGTTTCGTTACTAATAAGGCATTTCCTCAGGTGGTCGGATCTTCTCATGCGCCTTTGTGCGCTCGCCGCAATGCCGCTGTCTGACATTGTGAACATGCTGAACAAACGAGAGGAATCTGGAGAGGACAGTACGTGGAGAGGCAGACAGTCGGGACCCACCAGGTATATGGCCCTACGCAAGCAAGTGCCTCATCGAAAAAATACTTCCTCCTAATGCTATACTGATGTTGGGGCCCATGGGTTTGTCAACATATTTACATTTTTAGGCGCTTCAACATAGTTACTATAGGAGATAAATTCACAACGAAGCCGGGGAGCTAGCAGGTATCATTTATTATCACTAGGGCAGCAAGTATTAGCTGGGTTTTGGGCTGCCTTGTCTAGGCTTTCTTTTTTAGCATGCGCAGCCCACGACCTCAGATTGGAGGTCCATATGCCTATTTGTATTTTCTTGAGGGCCGTCATGTATCGACCGGCCTATGGACCTCCCATCCGAGGTTTTATTTTTCCTGAAACATCGGCAGCCCAATTTATGTATTTTTTTGAAGAAAACGCAGAGGTCTGTTCTATTTTTCTATATAAGAATAGGAACGCCTGGTCCAACTTATGTTCCCCTTCTAACTATATTATATATATTTAAATTATTTTATATGTTATTATATATTATTGTTATTTTCATCATATATTTAATAGATACTTACATATGTAAGAAAACAATCTCCCACATCTAATTAACTTGTAAAAATAATTTCTAAACAATAAAATCCTGGATTTTTTTGGCAACGAAAATCCTTGTGATTGTGTACAAAAGCTTGGTAAGATTTAAGGACCAATGTAATAATAAATCACTTATTATCTAAATATATATATATATATATATATATATATATAATAAAATGCTCAGCCCCTGTTTATTTTTTGATAACATTGCTACGCCCACCCCAACATTATAATTATCATAAGCCCAGCAAAATCGTGTATTTCGAGAAAGTGCAAATGGCCTATATTTTTTTAGCAAAAACATAAATGGGCCGCATGGACGCTACATTATTTGTTCACCCAGCCCAGCTAATGGACTATAATTCAAAAAAAATCAAATGGACTATAAATTCTACCTCACAAAAAAAGACTGTAAATTCTGAAAAATGGGTTGAATACGTGCCACATTTTTGGAGGCTGAATGTAACGCCTCGGATGTAACTTACCATATTTGTACTCCAACTCTTGCCATTTTCGACTCTAAGTTATGAGATTTGTGGTTGGGTTTTGTCTTCATTTTGCATTTTGTTCATGTCATGCATCTCAAATCATGTCATCGTGAGCATCGCATTTGCATAGGTGTTCATCTCATGCATCCGAGCATTTTCCCAGTTGTCCGTTTTGCAATCCGACACTCCTACGTCCTCTGGCGCCCCCTTTTGTCTCTTTTCGTGTGCGGGTGTTAGACTTTCTTGGCATGGACCAAGATTTGCCACGCGGCCTTGGTACTCCACCGGTAGACTTCCTGTCAAGTTTCGTGCCATTTGGAGTCCGTTTGATACTCCAACGGTTAATCAGGGAACCATAAAGGCCTTGTGTGTGTTGCAGCCCAAAAGCCCTCCAAAGTGACCGAAAACCCATCCAAGCCCCCTCCCTCCTCTCTGCCATTCGATCACGATCGCGTGGCCGAAAACCGCACTCCATTTGGACTCTCCTAGCTCCCTCTACCTATAAATATGTGGCCCTTCCAAAATTTTCACGTAGTCCAACCCTAACCTAGTCCCTCTCCGCCATCGAACACGTCCGGGCACAGCCGGTCGCCTCCACCGCCGCCCGCTCAGTGCCCGGGCGCCCGTGCCCGTGACGGCCGCCGCACGCCTCTGCCGCCAAGCTCGCTGGTGCGCCGTGCTCGCCGCCAACACCGGCCGCCATCGCCTCACTAGCCTCCTCCGCCACACCCTCGCCATCCTCGTCTTCCACGCCGCGGCGCCGCCTCCACCAACACCGGCCTCGTCCTCCTTGTCGGATCCAGCTCCGACGAACGTCCTCCCATCTCCGGCCACCGCTGCGCTCTCCGGCGAGTTCTCCGGCGGGATCCGCCGCCACATCGGTCCCCGTGCTATAGTGAAACCCTAGATCTGGAGGTTGAAGTTCTGCCTAAGTCTTTTCCGTGTAACATTTTCAAGCACTATTCATCATGCCATAACTCTGTGCCCGTAGTTCCGTTTTTAGCATGCCATATATCAAATTGTTCATCTGTATGTGCTCTTTATTTTGTTACATTGTGCCATGCTTGTTTGAGTCCATCTTGATGCCCAAATTGTTGATGCAAGAGTGCTATAAAATGTTAGGTGATGATTCTTAACAGATCATGTGCATTTGTCATTTTTGCCATGATTATTGTGTGCTGCATATGAGCATGAGCTCTACATGTGTTTTGGGCTATGCCATGCCATCTTTACAAGGGTGTATGCTGTGTATTTTTGTGATCAATGTGGTGACTAGCACATGCATGCAAAGTAGCTCTCGTGATATTGCTGATTTCAGAGACTTAGAATTTCACTAAGTCTTTGATCTGCTGTTATTTTTATGCTATGTATTCATGTTGCTACAGAGAGATCCATGCTTCTTTTGAGTATGTTCAGTAAGGATAATTTGGACATATGGTTGTGATCTATCCACCCATGCCCCTATTTGCATTTATGGAGTGCCCTAGCATGACTCAATCTTGCTCTTTTTTTGCTATAAAATGTTCCTGACAGGTTGTTTACGTGTTAATCAATTTTGCCAAGGTTGTTGTAGTTGATCCATGCATGCTATGATCTTGTTCTTGCCATGTTTAGCTTCGTGAACATGTCTTCTTGCTGGTAGTATGCTTATCTTGTCATGAAATGCCTTGTGTTGAGTGAATCAAGCTCACAAAATGCCTTCATAATTCTGTTGATGCCATGTCCAGTTTTCTGCTAAGTGTGAATCTGTTAACAAAACTTGCTATGTTTACATGGGTGCTATCACATCTTCTGATCCTTTTTGGCTTATGGTCAGTAAGGGACTTTTGTTATATGTTTTGAGTAGATTCATGCCATGTCTTTGTTTGATATGTTATGTTTCTTAAGCATGTTGTTATACTGCTCTAAACATTGCTTCCTGATGTTAATTCCTGACATCTTGTATTTTCACTAAGTCTGTGATGCTGATATCTTTTGCCCATTTGCCATGCTTGTTTGTACCTACTATTGTGTGATTTAGCCATAGCTCAGTGCTCATATTTTTTCAAGCATCTTGAGTAGATCACTGCCATGTGCTTTGTTGCTATGTTAGAGTGCAGTAGCTTAGTTTCTTGTTGCATTTTAGATGGCATCGTGCTGTTAATCGCATAATTGTGTCATTCTTGTTTTGCTTGCCATTTGCAAACCGTGCATTCGACTTCGGTGATCTTTATATCGATTTTGACCGAAATCATCTCATCTTTCCAGCAGCACACTTGGTTTGCCAAGATGAGGCCTGTTCCAATCTTTTCCTTCCGGAGCTCGCATATGCATTGCATATCACTTCACGCATGTCATGCCATGTTTTGCATCATGTTGCTTGCGCATTGCACCATGGTTGATCGTGTTTTCCTTTGCTTGTGTTCTTGCCTTGGGTAGAGCTGGAAGACGAGTTCGTGACCGATGAACCCGTTGAGTACTCTAACGAGGATCAAGCATACATCAACTCGGAGAACTTTGCAGGTAAGATGACCATACCCTCGAAATCATTTCTATCTTTGCTTGCTAGTTGCTCGCTCTTTTGCTATGCCGCAATACCTACCACTTGCTATATCATGCCTCCCATATTGCCATGTCAAGCCTCTAACCCACCTTTCCTAGCAAACCGTTGTTTGGCTGTGTTACCACTTTGCTCAGCCCCTCTTATAGCGTTGCTAGTTGCAGGTGAAGATGGCGTTTGTTCCTTGTTGGAACATGTTTATTTGTTATGATATCATTATTATATCTTGTTTACTTTAATGCATATATATACTTGGTAAAGGGTGGAAGGCACGGCCTTATTCCTGGTGTTTTGTTCCACTCTTGCGACCCTAGTTTCCGTCATATCGGTGTTATGTTCCTTAATTTTGCGTTCCTTACGCGGTTGGGTTATAATGGGAACCCCCTGAAAGTTCGCATTGAATAAAACTCCTCCAGCAAGGCCCAACCTCGGTTTTACCATTTGTCACCTAAGCCTTTTTCCCATGGGTTCTGTAGACTCAAGGGTCATCTTTATTTTAAACCCCCGGGTCAGTGATCCTCTAAGTGTTGGTCCAACCTGTCAGCAGCCGGTAGCCACCAGGGGCAACTCTGGGTTGGCCTACCGGAATCTTGGACAATCCGGTGTGCCCTGAGAACGAGATATGTGCAGCTCCAATTGGGATTTGTTGGCACATTCGAGCGGCTTTGCTAGTCTTGTTTTACCATTTTCGAAATGTCTTGTAACCGGGATTCCGAGTCTGATCGGTTCGTCCTGGGAGAAGGAATATCCTTCATTCACCATGACATCTTGTGATGGGCTAAGTTGGGACACCCCTGCGAGGTTTTAAACTTTTAAAAGCCGTGCCCATGGCTATGGCAGATGGGAATTTGTTAATATCCGGTTGTAGAAAACCTGACACTTAACTTGATTAAAATGAATCAACCGCGTGTGTAGCTGTCACGACCGGTTTTCCAATAAAAATATTTATTGATAAACCAGTCTTTCGAGTCCAGTATGAGAGAAATCCTCCTCACTGGTAGACAGTTTCTTGATACAATAAGCCAGTAGCATAAAATATATTACAGGGTTGAACTGCGGTCGCTCAACCAAAATTATTACAAGCACGCCAATAATCATACATAATGGCGGATAGGACACAGTGGTGTGAAGACATACTACTGACTCACGGATAGGTTGGTGGTGGGAAAAACACAGCAGGAAGGGAAATACAAGACTCTAAGAATATCATTTCATCGAACGTCGAGGTGAGGCTCGATAAATTTATTTGTTAGCGGAAGCGGATATAAAAGAGTGACCAAATCCAGGGTCGCACGAGACTGACTGGGACTCCTCTAAGTGTCGGACTCGCTATCGAACTCTTCATCCATGAGATCTCCTTCGTCAGCATCTGGCCAAATCAACAAGCCAGTGAGTACTTTGAAAGTACTCGCAAGACAGTTCGGACATAAGATATAACAAATGCATGCATGGATGCAACATGATTAATTCCTTAATGCAAAATAAATAAAATTGGCATAACGGGTAAGTAAAAAGGGAAACGGCGGTAGTCCGCCTGAAATCCCACAGAGCATAAATAAGGACCGATCGGGTGTCTGAAACGACGCCTCCAAAGGTGAACAAAATAAAAATAAGGAAATGATGCCACAGTCGGGCATCTTAGCGACACCACATAGAGGGCTTTAAAAGAAATGCCACGGTCGGACGTCTGAGCGACATTGCAGAAAGGGCTTTAAAAGAAATGCCACAGTCGGACGTCTGAGCGACATCGCAGAAAGGGCTTTAAAAGAAATGCCACAGTCGGACGTCTGAGCGACATCGCAGAAAGGGCTTTAAAAGAAATGCCACAGTCGGACGTCTGAGCGACATAGCAGAAAGGGCTTTAAATTCACCAGTAAATAATACTCATAATAAACATTTAATCCATGAGAATAAACGGGTTAGTCCATCCACAGGGATAATCATTCAACCGGACTTAGCACTCATGCGATTCACCGGAGTCTCTATCATCAAAGCTGACAATTGATTAGGATAAGATGGAACGAAACTTGACATGGAATAGATGATTTGGAGGAATATATGACTCTGCAGAGTTTGTACAAAAATTTTCCCACAGCCAACGGATTTCCGTAGTCACGAAGGACTAGTTCCGTTTACGGTATTTCGGAAGAAAACACAGCTAACCGGTACACACCCATCCTACCTCTCGATGCTAGGAATCACCCTAGTCATCGTCCAAGAAAAACTTTTGAGACGGGGAGATCACAATCTCGAATAGCATGGGATCAAATTTATATACGCGCGCTCTAAGGGGTGCCCCCCTCTCGGTCCCAACCGGAAACACCCATGCCCCCTGACCGGATGACTGGCTTTAATCCAGGGCCATGGAACCATCATCACGGCCTCTCCTCTTTGGTGTGTACCATGAAAGCGGTTTGGAACTTACTAAACCATATTCCTTGCGGAAAACATGTGGTAGTACAAGGAAGGAAATGATAGGTACTGGACCGATATGGTTTGACACTAAAGTCACATAGTCTGGCGTAAGACTGGCATGCTACAACACTGCCATCGTACCCATCCTCATGCCAACACATGGCCATTCATATTCACATTCATCCACGTATGGATCATCGAACTCACTTACCTTATTATCACATAAAATAACGTTCATCGGTATGCTCACCAACATGCCATGAAACTAACTAAATGCAAAACATGCCAAGACACTCATCATATAAAAAATTCAAACATGCTTGCCTGGTTCAGAGTAGTCGGAGCCTAGCTCGGTGAAGTTCGCGGCTCCGTCACCTCCTTCGGTATCTACGGTTTAAAGAAAATATATGCGCTAACGTAAATACCAAGGAGTGCACAGAAGGTAAACCAAATATTTTTCAAATAAATCTGATAAAAAACTAGACAAAATTTTAAAGAGAACAGAAAAAGAATCAATCAAAAATACTTTTCTGATTAAAAGTTATAAGGGTTTTTGTCCAGGGACTTATCTGTAATGAAACAGAAGATTTCCAGGGGCTAGTTTATAAAAACAGAAAACGCTTCGGTAGCGACTACGCCAGCCCGAAGAGAAAACGCATTCTGCCCGAAGGCGCTTCCAGAAAACGATTCGAAAGAGAGAGCAGAGAGGCTGACGGTGGGGTCCCACCCGTCAGGTTCAAATGTTCAAACGGGGCGGCAGAGTTCGCCGGCGCCCGAGAGCCGCGGTGGTCGTCGGCGGCGATCCACGGCGAGGCAGAGAGATCGGAGAGTACCTCCGTGCTCAGGGTACCCTTCCGCGTCAGTTGATGGTGGTGGAGTCGGTCGGCGAGCACCACGTCGACGGCGAGCTTTGCTCCGGCGGACGGCGGCTCGGGTGGTCGAGGGGCTCGTCGGAGAGGGCTGCAAAGGTTAAATTGAAGAGGGGGTTATGCTCCTGGCAGCTAGAGAGGGTAACGAACGGGGTTTGAGCGCCGGAGATGGCCTCACCAGAACGAATCAGGCTGGAGGCCGAGGCGGGGCGAGGCGGCCGGAGCTGGGGGAGGAGACCTCCTCGAGGTCCCCCTAGTGGCCTGGCGGGGTGTTGGTGAGTAGTGGAGGTGCTGCGTGCACGAGAGTGAGCTCGGGACCCCTTTATATAGGCGGTCTGAGGCGGTTGCCGTGAACGAGGATCACCGGCGAGCGATTACGGTGGCGCAGTGCTCGGTCGGGGTGGTTAGGGGGTCGAGTGTCATCACGGAGGTTCAATGGGTCCGTTTTGGTGTTAAACTGGCCGGGGTTTGGGTGTTAAGGGCGAGCTCGACGGAACGGGGATGGCGCGGGCCCGTCGGCGGCGGAGAGCGTGTTCCGTGCTTGCCGGCCACGGTGGCTGTGCTACGGGCGTGCGCTGGCGTGCATGAGGCGACGCGGAGAGCCAGGGAGCGATGGGCGGCGCGGAACGGCGTTCTGCCGTGGTGTGCCTCCTGTCGGCCGCCACGTGGGGTCCCGATGCCGCAGAAGACGCCGGCGAGGGCGAGCCAGCGCGCTACCGACGCCAGGAAGGCTCCACGCACGCGCGTGCAGCTTCGGACAAGAGGAAGAGGCGGCGAGGAACGTGCCAAGGGCACTGTGGCCGCGTGACTGAAACTGTCGAACGGAAGATGACACTGAAACTGAATTTTCTGAACTTTGAACAGTAACAGTGCCCACAAGGTGTTCGACCGAATGAAATTGGCCTCTGGTGATTTTTCCTTGATCTGATTTTTGGTGGAGTGGCTTCTCCTTGCTCAAGTAGGCTACATGATTTTTGGTGGAATTTTTGGAGCAGTGTGGATATGAATTTCACCAAATTTGGCAAATCTGGTCCAAACTTGCAGAGACTGTATTTTGAAAAATTTGAAAAGAGGAGGAGTGGATCAAGATGGTTCTGGGTTGTGGGTTCAAAGGACAATCCAGGAGAATTGGTTTGAGGTCAAAACTCAAATGAAAAAGTGTACTTGCTTTGAAAATCCCTCAGGCTCCAAATAATATTCAGAATTGAATTGAGGGGGAAAAATAATTAGAATAAAATCCAAAACTAGTTTGGATTAGTTGGGACAGAGAATTTAGGTTGATCACAAGGGGGAGGGATGGTTTTGGAGGGGTTTTATCTCATGGGCAAAAATACAAAGCCAAGGGTGGCTTCAAAGATAAGAAAATCCCAAATTTCCATAGAGCTTCACTTAAAAAAAACAAGTTAAAACCCCCAAAAAAATTTTTAGAGGGAACTAACAGAGAAGAAGTTTGCAAAAGATCAACCACCAAAGTTTGAAAGAAATAAAATCCCTGCCAAGGCAAAAGGAGGTTTTTAAGAGGAAGGTTTTTCTGAAAAAGAAAAATTTTAAAAAGGTCTCTCCTCAAAACCACAAAGTTTTTGATAAAAACCAAATAAATATTTTGGAGTGTCACAACACCTACCCCCTTAGGAAAAATCTCGTCCCCGAGATTTCAGCTGATCCTTAAATAAGTGTGGATGCTCTGCCCGAAGAAAATCCTCACTTTCCCAAGTTGCTTCACTGTCGGTGTGATTGCTCCACTGGACTTTGAAAAACTTGATGGTTTTCTGTTGGGTCCTCCTTTCAGACTCCTCTAATATTCTTATGGGACGTTCTCGATACGTGAGGTCTGGCTGTACGTCAATGCTCTCATGAGATACTTGTTTCTCTGGGTTGCTTACGCACTTCCTTAGTTGAGAGACGTGGAACACGTCGTGAATGTCGGACAAGTCTTCGGGTAAGTCTAGTTGGTAGGCTACAGTGCCTCTTCGTGCCACTATGCAAAATGGTCCAATGAACCTTGGTGCTAATTTTCCTTTAATCTTAAACCGTTGGAATCCTCTCATCGGGGATACTCTCAAGTATACGAATTCACCGGGTTCGAAGCTGACCCTACGATGTTTCTGATCATAATAACTTTTCTGTCGACTTTGAGCGGTCTTAAGTCGGTCCCTGATTAGCTTGACTTTTTCCTCGGCTTCTCTGAGCATATCTGGTCCGAAGATGCGGTTGTCTCCGGTCTCTGACCAATTTAACGGGGTACGACATCTCCTTCCGTATAGGGCTTCGAAAGGAGCCATTTGCAGGCTGGCCTGGTAACTGTTGTTGTATGCGAACTCGGCATATGGCAGGCTGTCCTCCCAACTGGTTCCATAGGTGAGGACACATGCTCTCAGCATGTCTTCTAAAACCTGGTTTACGTGTTCTGTTTGTCCATCAGTCTGTGGATGGTATGCGGTACTGAAGGCTAGTTGGGTTCCCAGAGCCTGTTTTAATTGCTCCCAAAATCTTGAGACGAACTGAGTGCCTCTGTCGGAAATTATAGTCTTCGGGACACCGTGCAGACAGACTATGCGGGAAAGATAAATCCTTGCAAGCCTCTGAGTGGTGTAGGTTGTCTTCACTGGAATAAAGTGTGCCACTTTGGTCAACCTGTCAGTGATGACCCATATGGCATCATTCCCGTGTCGTGACCGAGGTAATCCGACAATAAAATCCATCCCTATTTCATCCCATTTCCACTCAGGTATTTTGTTAGGTTGCAGTAGTCCGGCTGGTCTCTGATGTTCAGCTTTTATGCGTTGACATGAGTCGCAACATGCAATGAAGGCGGCTATGTCCCTCTTCATACCGTGCCACCAAAATCTTTCCTGAATATCCTTATACATTTTGGTTCCTCCAGGGTGGATCGAATATGGAGTGGTGTGTGCTTCAGTTAAAACTTGCTGTTTAAGGTCTTCTATGTTTGGCACGCATAGCCTTTCTCCGTACCATAATATTCCTTCATTGTCTATGACGAATTCCGAGGCCTTTCCCATACTCAACTTCCTTTTAATTCCTTCAATGCTGGGGTGACCGGACTGAGCCTCTTTAATTTTCTCCACAAGGTGTGGTTGTATTTCCAAGTTTGATATGGTGCCTTCTGCTACCATTATCAAGTTGAGCTTGACAAATTCTTGATGGAATTCGAGCCTCAAGCTGTGCAGATAGTTCCCGTCGGAGCTGGGGTTCCGACTCAGGGCATCGGCCACTATGTTTGCTTTCCCTGGATGGTAATGGATACCAACATCATAATCCTTTACCAATTCCAACCAGCGGCGTTGCCGTAAATTTAGTTCTGGCTGCGTAAAAATGTATTTGAGGCTTTTGTGATCCGTACATATCTCACATCGATTCCCAAGTAGGAAATGCCTCCATTCCTTGAGTGCATGAATAACTGCTGCCATTTCTAAATCATGAGTGGGATAATTTTCCTCGTGTTTGCGAAGTTGCCTTGAAGCGTAGGCGACAACCTTGCCTTCTTGCATCAACACGCATCCGAGACCCTTTCTGGATGCGTCACAAAATACTTCAAAATTCTTGTGTATATCGGGTACAATTAATACCGGTGCTGTTGTTAATTTCCGCTTTAGCTCTTGGAAACTTTTCTCGCAGGCTTCTGTCCATTCAAACTTCTTATCTTTCTTGAGTAACTGTGTCATAGGCTTGGATATGGTGGAAAATCCTTCAATAAATCTGCGGTAATATCCTGCCATTCCCAAGAAACTTCGTATGTCGGTTACGCTGGCTGGTGACTTCCAGTCAAGTACGGCCTTGACTTTCTCTGGGTCCACTGCTATACCGTCTTGAGTCAGCACGTGGCCTAGAAAACCTACTTGTCTTAGCCAAAATTCGCACTTGCTGAACTTGGCATACAATTGGTGTTTCTCTAGCTCTCCTAGTACAATCCTGAGATGTTCTGCGTGCTCTTCTGGTGTTTTGGAGTATACCAGAATATCATCGATGAATACTATGATGAATTTGTCCATAAACTTCATAAATACTTTGTTCATGAGGTGAACAAAATATGCCGGGGCGTTAGTTAATCCAAATGGCATCACTGTGAACTCGTACAGTCCATATCTGGAGGTGAAGGCTGTTTTGGGGATATCTTCCGTTCGTACCTTCAATGATGGTATCCTGACCTTAAGTCAATTTTTGAGAATACCTTGGCCTGAGCAAGTTGATCAAACAAATCGTTTATCCTTGGCATCGGGTATTGGTTTTTGACTGTGACCATGTTAAGTGCTCGATAGTCGATACACAATCTCAGCGTTCCATCCTTCTTCTTGGCAACTAAAATTGGTGATCCCCAAGGTGAGGAGCTGGCTCGAATGTATCCTTTTTCCAGTAATTCCTTTATTTGCTTCTTCAATTCGATCAACTCGGATGGTGCCATTCTGTATGGTTTCTTGTATATGGGGGTGGTTCCTGGTGCTAGCTCAATGCGGAATTCTATTTCTCGGTCTGGTGGCATGCCTGGCAGCTCTTCAGGGAATACATCTGGAAATTCACACACTACTGGAACCTTGTTTAGCTCAGAAACGTCCACCTTATTTAATCTCGGTTGCCGGGGTCTTTTTCCTTCCTTGGCTGATACTCTTATTGTCTTCCCTTGGTGGTGTGTGAGAATCACGGTCCTGTTGAGACAGTCGATAAAACCTTTATTGGTGGTTAGCCAATCCATCCCTAGGATGACATCCAGTCCTTTATTTTCCAATACATTTAGATTTGCGTAAAACTCCAATCCTTCAAACTCAATGACCACATTCTGACAGTAATTCTGAGAGACTTGCTGAATCCCGGGGGACTTGATTATTATGGATTTCTCCAAAGGAAGCATCGAAAAATTATTTTGCAAAGCAAAACTTTTCGAGATGAAAGAGTGAGAAGCTCCAGAATCAAACAAAACCATTGCAGGTATTGTGTTGACAGGAAACGTACCGAGTACGATATCCGGAGCATTTTGTGCCTCCTCTTTGGTTACGTGGTTCAGATGACCCTTCCTGTGGTTATTGTTGGGATTGAAATTGTTTCGCTTGGGCGCTGAATTATTGCCGCCGTTGTTCGGCTTTGGGGTTGAGTTCCTTGGCTTGGGGCACTGTTTGGCATAATGCCCTTCTTCTCCACAAGCGTAACAAGTAACGCCGGGGTGATAGGTGAATTCCTTGTCCCTTGCATGAAAATTCTTGATTGGGCGTGAGACATTGGATGAGAATTTGGGTGTCCCACCCTTTTTAAAATCTATCTTGCTTCGATGATTGCGAGTGTGATTAGTCTGGTCCCTTTTTCGCTTGCGGATATCTTCCAGACTGCGTCTCTCATTTTCCAGAGTAATGGCCTTGTCCACCAGTGTTTTAAAATCAGGAAAAGTGTGCACGACCAGTTGGCATTTAAGCGCGGGCGCCAGACCGTCAAGGAATTTCTCCATCTTCTTGATTTCAGTCATACGCTCCTCATTGGCGTAGCGGGATAATAGGGTAAATTGACTGTTGTAATCTGACACTGTCATGTTCCTTTGTTTGAGGTCATCGAATTCTCTCTTCTTGATTTTCATAATACTCTTAGGAATATGTGCACCACGGAAACCTTCCTTGAAATCATCCCAGGTTATGTCATTTTCGTTGGGATGCATGTGCAGAAAATTCTCCCACCACGATGCGGCTGCTCCTGTGAGATAGTGTGGAGCATATAGTACTTTCTCGAGATCTGAACACTTTGCAATAATTAATTTCCTTTCCATATCTCGAAGCCAGTCCTCGGCTTCAAGAGGCTTGTCAGTGTGAGAAAATGTTTGAGGACGTGTCTTCTGTAGCTCAGATAACTTGGAATGTTGCTGATACTGTCCATGATGATTCCCCATGTTGATGACTTGGTTCATCATCTCGCGATGTTGTTGGTGACTCTGTTCATAAAGGCGGCACATTTGTGAAAGTGCCGATTCACTGCCTTGTTGGCTTGACTGTCCCTGAGTGAACTCATTGTTGGGTTGAGTATCATGAATTTCCTCTGGTGGAATTGGCATGGAACGTGTCCAAGGATGAGACATTTTTCACTCTGGAAAAAAATATTTTTGTAAAACTCTTAAGAAAAGCGGAAAGAGTCGCAAAAAAAAATAAAACCATAAATGCATAAAGCTGGCAGATATAATTAAATACCCAAGCTTGCTTAAGAAAAACAAATCAACTTGCGCACGGAGAAGGACTGCTCATTACATATCTTACACGCAGGCGGTAATTATACAGTACATCACTCAGGATATGCGTACATAATCCTGACATGTTATTAAGGCTAGTGCACTTCTCCAGATCCTACATGATGCGCAAACAGGCTACTTCTCACAACCTATGCACATATCTTACAAAGCGGTACAATACATGGCAGCTAAGCGTACTCAGGCAGAGATGTTGACGACCTCGTTTGCCCTGCCGAGGACGAGGCGTAGCGAGGTTGGGGACTCAACTTGCTCCTTGCTAATGGGCTCCATACGTGTAGTGTTGCGCAGAGCGGACGGAGCGGTTGCCAGGGGCGGAGCAACACGTACAGGAGTGGGCGCGAAGGTTGGTGTAGTGCGCGCTGGAGTGGGTGCAATGACTTGGTTAAATTCTTCGGTAGAAGGCAGGCGACGAGTAGGCGTAAAAGATGCTGATGACGAGACAAAAGTCGGTGGCGGAGCGATGGGTAGGAGCTCCCTCCTGTTGGCAGCACAGCCATGGACTGAGTCCATGCGGGTAGCTACGAAGTCGTCCACCAGGTTGTCGAAGGCTGCCTCCAGGGCCCGGAGATACTCAATGAGCATCTCAAAAGCCTCGTCTCGTTCTCCTCTGGGGCAGGAGTATGCGTAGTGACAGGTGTAAGGCACATGGCACGGAAGATAACGGTAACGACGAGTCTTCATCACGGGAAGGACACCCCTGAGACGAGATATCGCCTCGCGGGCTGCCATCTGCATAGCATGCCTCTCCATAGGCATGGCTCTTCCCACGAACCGGAAGCGGCGTAACTCACCATGCCCTCCCCTGAACTGCACCGCGGCCTGGTGCATGGTCAGACTGTCGTTGACTCGGTGCTGGCAAAGTGTGAAGACTGGGCGCACGGATGGCCCCGTCGCGACCTGAACGATGAAAGAAAGAAGCTTGACGAACCCATCGGGCACATTGGCGAAGGTCTGAGACTCGCAGCTGTTGTCGGCCATCTACAAAAGTAGGCAAAATTCTGCAGGGTCAGATCATAAATTTATGCTGACTGACAGAAAATGACTACAATTGCAAAAACATAAAATAGCTCTGTCATGCTAATAACTAATTAGCGATCGCACCTAGTGGCTTCCTATAGTCAGCCTGGCTCTGGTACCAAGCTTGTCACGACCGGTTTTCCAATAAAAATATTTATTGATAAACCAGTCTTTTGAGTCCAGTATGAGAGAAATCCTCCTCACTGGTAGACAATTTCTTGATACAATAAGCCAGTAGCATAAAATATATTACAGGGTTGAACTGCGGTCGCTCAACCAAAATTATTACAAGCACGCCAATAATCATACATAATGGCGGACAGGACACAGTGGTGTGGAGACATACTACTGACTCACGGATAGGTTGGTGGTGGGAAAAACACAGCGGGAAGGGAAATACAAGACTCTAAGAATATCATTTCATCGAACGTCGAGGTGAGGCTCGATAAATTTATTTGGTAGCGGAAGCGGATATAAAACAGTGACCAAATCCAGGGTCGCACGAGACTGACTGGGACTCCTCTAAGTGTCGGACTCGCTATCGAACTCTTCATCCATGAGATCACCTTCGTCAACATCTGGCCAAATCAACAAGCCAGTGAGTACTTTGAAAGTACTCGCAAGACAGTTCGGACGTAAGATATAACAAATGCATGCATGGATGCAACATGATTAATTCCTTAATGCACAATAAATAAAATTGGCATAACGGGTAAGTAAAAAGGGAAACGGCGGTAGTCCGCCTGAAATCCCACAGAGCATAAATAAGGACCGATCGGGTGTCTGAAATGACGCCTCGAAAGGTGAACAAAATAAAAATAAGGAAATGATGCCACAGTCGGGCATCTTAGCGACACCACATAAAGGGCTTTAAAAGAAATGCCACGGTCGGACGTCTGAGCGACATCGCAGAAAGGGCTTTAAAAGAAATGCCACATTCGGACGTCTGAGCGACATCACAGAAAGGGCTTTAAAAGAAATGCCACAGTCGGACGTCTGAGCGACATCACAGAAAGGGCTTTAAAAGAAATGCCACAGTCGGACGTCTGAGCGACATCGCAGAAAGGGCTTTAAAAGAAATGCCACAGTCGGACGTCTGAGCGACATCGCAGAAAGGGCTTTAAATTCACCAGTAAATAATACTCATAATAAACATTCAATCCATGAGAATAAACGGGTTAGTCCATCCATAGGGATAATCATTCAACCGGACTTAGCACTCATGCGATTCACCGGAGTCTCTGTCATCAAAGCTGACAATTGATTAGGATAAGATGGAACGAAACTTGACATGGAATAGATGATTTGGAGGAATATATGACTCTGCAGAGTTTGTACAAAATTTTTCCCACATCCAACGGATTTCCATAGTCACGAAGGACTAGTTCCGTTTACGGTATTTCGGAAGAAAACACAGCTAACCGGTACACATCCATCCTACCTCTCGATGCTAGGAATCACCCTAGTCATCGTCCAATAAAAACTTTTGAGACGGGGAGATCACAATCTCGAATAGCATGGGATCAAATTTATATACGCGCGCTCTAAGGGGTGCCCCCCTCTCGGTCCCAACCGGAAACACCCATGCCCCCTGACCGGATGACTGGCTTTAATCCAGGGCCATGGAACCATCATCACGGCCTCTCCTCTTTGGTGTGTACCATGAAAGCGGTTTGCAACTTACTAAACCATATTCCTTGCGGAAAACATGTGGTAGTACAAGGAAGGAAATGATAGGTACTGGACCGATATGGTTTGACACTAAAGTCACATAGTCTGGCGTAAGACTGGCATGCTACAACACTGCCATCGTACCCATCCTCATGCCAACACATGGCCATTCATATTCACATTCATCCACGTATGGATCATCGAACTCACTTACCTTATTATCACATAAAATAACGTTCATCGGTATGCTCACCAACATGCCATGAAACTAACTAAATGCAAAACATGCCAAGACACTCATCATATCAAAAATTCAAACATGCTTGCCTGGTTCAGAGTAGTCGGAGCCTAGCTCGGTGAAGTTCGCGGCTCCGTCACCTCCTTCGGTATCTACGGTTTAAACAAAATATATACGCTAACGTAAATACCAAGGAGTGCACAGAAGGTAAACCAAATATTTTTCAAATAAATCTGATAAAAAACTAGACAAAATTTTAAAGAGAACAGAAAAAGAATCAATCAAAAATACTTTTCTGATTAAAAGTTATAAGGGTTTTCGTCCAGGGACTTATCTGTAATGAAACAGGAGATTTCCAGGGGCTAGTTTATAAAAACAGAAAACGCTTCGGTAGCGACTACGCCAGCCCGAAGAGAAAACGCATTCTTCCCGAAGGCGCTTCCAGAAAACGATTCGAAAGAGAGAGCAGAGAGGCTGACGGTGGGGTCCCACCCGTCAGGTTCAAATGTTCAAACGGGGCGGCAGAGTTCGCCGGCGCCCGAGAGCCGCGGTGGTCGTCGGCGGCGATACACAGCGAGGCAGAGAGATCGGAGAGTACCTCCGTGCTCAGGGTACCCTTCCGCGTCAGTTGATGGTGGTGGAGTCGGTCGGCGAGCACCACGTCGACGGCGAGCTTTGCTCCGGCGGACGGCGGCTCGGGTGGTCGAGGGGCTCGTCGGAGAGGGCTGCAAAGGTTAAATTGAAGAGGGGGTTATGCTCCTGGCAGCTAGAGAGGGTAACGAACAGGGTTTGAGCGCCGGAGATGGCCTCACCAGAACGAATCGGGCTGGAGGCCGAGGCGGGGCGAGGCGGCCGGAGCTGGGGGAGGAGACCTCCTCGAGGTCCCCCTAGTGGCCTGGCGGGGTGTTGGTGAGTAGTGGAGGTGCTGCGTGCACGAGAGTGAGCTCGGGACCCCTTTATATAGGCGGTCCGAGGCGCTTGCCGTGAACGAGGATCACCGGCGAGCGATTACGGAGGCGCAGTGCTCGGTCGGGGTGGTTAGGGGGTCGAGTGTCATCACGGAGGTTCAATGGGTCCCTTTTGGTGTTAAACTGGCCGGGGTTTGGGTGTTAAGGGCGAGCTCGATGGAACGGGGATGGCGCGGGCCCGTCGGCGGCGGAGAGCGCGTTCCGTGCTTGCTGGCCACGGTGGCTGTGCTACGGGCGTGCGCTGGCGTGCATGAGGCCACGCGGAGAGCCAGGGAGCGATGGGCGGCGCGGAACGGCGTTCTGCCGTGGTGTGCCTCCTGTCGGCCGCCACGGGGGGTCCCGACGCCGCAGAAGACGCCGGCGAGGGCGAGCCAGCGCGCTACCGACGCCAGGAAGGCTCCACGCACGCGTGTGCAGCTTCGGACAAGAGGAAAAGGCGGCGAGGAACGTGCCAAGGGCACTATGGCCGCGTGACTGAAACTGTCGAACGGAAGATGACACTGAAACTGAATTTTCTGAACTTTGAACAGTAACAGTGCCCACAAGGTGTTCGACCGAATGAAATTGGCCTCTGGTGATTTTTCCTTGAGCTGATTTTTGGTGGAGTGGCTTCTCCTTGCTCAAGTAGGCTGCATGATTTTCGGTGGAATTTTTGGAGCAGTGTGGATATGAATTTCACCAAATTTGGCAAATCTGGTCCAAACTTGCAGAGACTGTATTTTGAAAAATTTGAAAAGAGGAGGGATCAAGATGGTTCTGGGTTGTGGGTTCAAAGGACAATCCAGGAGAATTGGTTTGAGGTCAAAACTCAAATGAAAAAGTGTACTTGCTTTGAAAATCCCTCAGGCTCCAAATAATATTCAGAATTGAATTGAGGGGAAAAAATAATTAGAATAAAATCCAAACCCAGTTTGGATTAGTTGGGACAGAGAATTTAGGTTGATCACAAGGGGGAGGGAAGGTTTTGGAGGGGTTTTATCTCATGGGCAAAAATACAAAGCCAAGGGTGGCTTCAAAGATAAGAAAATCCCAAATTTCCATAGAGCTTCACTTAAAAAAAACAAGTTAAAACTCCCAAAAAAAATAAATTTTTAGAGGGAACTAACAGAGAAGAAGTTTGCAAAAGATCAACCACCAAAGTTTGAAAGAAATAAAATCCCTGCCAAGGAAAAAGGAGGTTTTTAAGAGGAAGGTTTTTCTGAAAAAGAAATTTTTTAAAAAGGTCTCTCCTCAAAACCACAAAGTTTTTGATAAAAACCAAATAAAAATTTTGGAGTGTCACAGTAGCCGTGATGGTCTCTTTCCGGCGGAGTCCGGGAAGAGAACACGGCCTCGTGTTATGCGTGAATTTAAGTACTTTCAGGATCACTTCTTGATCATGATAGGTTATCGACCGTGCTTTGCTTCTCTCCTCTCTCTCATTTGCGTAAGTTAGCCACCATATATGCTAGTGCTTGCTGCAGATCCACCTCACTACCTTTTCCGACCGATAAGCTTAAATAGTCTTGATCGCAAGGGTGTGAGATTGCTGAGTCCCCATGACTCACAGATTACTTCAAAAACCTAATGTAGGTGCTGATGATGCCAGTACAGGGGACACGACCAAACTCAAGTGGGAGTTCGACGAAGATTCTGGCCGTTACTATGTGTCTTTTCCGGACGATCAGCAGAGGAGCCCAGTTGGGGCGATCGGGGATTTTTGCATTAGGGGTTGTCTTTATTTATGTTGGTTCCATAGCCGGACCTTGATTGTATATGGATGATGTAATGCTATATTTACGTATTGTGTGAAGTGGCGATTATAAGCCAAGTCTTTATCTCTTTCTTATTCAGTACATGGGAGGTGTAAAGACTACCCCTCTTGCGACATGCCTACTATGCGGTTATGCCTCTAAGTCGTGCTCCGACACGTGGGAGATATAGCCGCATAATGGGTGTTACACTGAAATGTGGTCCAATAGGTCGTAGCCAATGCATGTCATTGTCAACTTAGTCAACAAATGATTCTGACATCGTTAGCCGTTGGATTTACATCCAACGACCGGCATCCATCTTCAATCTCTCGTCTTCTTCCTCCAGCGCCGCCGGGACCACCTGCTCCCGCCTCCACCCCTCCACACCTCCTGTTCTTCTCCACCGACAACTGAACCACACCGCACTAGAACCAGTTAACCCTCGTACACCTCTCCGTCTGCGACTCTACTCCCGCGTATTCCCATCTCCAGCTCATTGATGTCCGGGGCCTCGCCGTCGTCCACCACCTTGGATGCGCTCGGCGCGGAGTGGTCAACGTGGTCAATGAACGAAACCATCGGAAGTAGACTGTGCGTGGAGAGGCTGACAGCTGGGTCCACACCCGCACGCAAGGAAATGCCTCCTTATTACGCGCAAAATAATGATCCCTCCACCTGATAGCTGGGACCCACCGGAAGGGCCTCTGTATTTCGCGAAAAACATTCCCACCGCTGACAGGTCGGACCCACCAGCTATATCTTTGCACGCAAGGAAGTGCCTCCTTATTATTCACACAAAAATGAATACCCCCTGCTAGCTGGGACCCACAATAGTGGGAGGCTGACTTGTGGGCCAACTAAGTTGACGGGGATGGAGGGCTTTGTCAACTTAGTCAATATGAACGATTATATCTCCAGTGACCGTACGATTTCCATCCAACGGCCGTAGTGCTTCTTCAACCTCTGGTCTTCTTGCTCCAGCCGCCCAAAGCAGCGCCGGTCGTGCCTCGTGCTCCTGCCTCCCGTGGCCGGCTGCGATTCTGTGGAGGCCTCACCTCCCCTACTACTCCCACTGCTGGCTAGGCCATCCCTCTACTCAGCCACACACCCTGTTATTCTACGGCGACGGCAGCCTCACCCTGCAGCGAACAAGTGAACCCTCGTCCCCTTCCTAGGCCTCACCGTTGTCCACCGCCCTGGTGCTCTCGGCGCGGCGTGGTCAACGTGGTCAATGAACGACTTCCATCGGAAGAGTACTGTACATGGAGAGGCTGATAGCTGAGTCCACGGCAGTCGCAAGGAAATGCCTCCTTATTACGCGGAAAATAATTATTCCTCCACCTGATAGCAGGGACCCACCGGACGGGCCACCGTATTTGGCGAAAAAATGTATCCCCCCTGACTACTGGGACCCATAGGACGAGCCACCGTATTTCGTGAAAAAACGTTCCCCCCGCTGTCAGCTCGGACCCACCAGAAGTGCCTCCTTATTACGCACAAAAAAATGAATACTCACCCTGCTAGTTGGGACCCATCTTGGTGGGTGGCTGACTTGTGGGCCTACTAAGTTGACGGGGGCAGAGTGCTTTGTCAACTTAGTCAATATGAACGATTCTAGCTCCAGTGACCGTAGTGCTTCTTCAACCTCTGGTCTTCTTGCTGCAGCCGCCCAAAGCAGCGCCAGTCGTGACGCATACTCCTGCCTCCCGTGGCCGGCTGTGCTGCCGCGGAGGCCTCACCGCCCCTACTATTCCCACCACTGGCCAGGCCCTACGGCGACGGCAGCCTCACACCATAGCCGAACCAGTGAACCCTCGTACTCCTCTTCGCATGGACTTCCACTGCCGTGTCTTCCCCGGCTACGCGTCGTCCCCTTCCTAGGCCTTGTCGTCTTCCACTGCCCTGGTGCTCTTGGCGCGGCATGGTCAACGTGGTCAAGGAACGGCTTCCATCAGACCTAGACTGTATGTGGAGGGGTTGACAGTTGGGTCCACGGCCGCCGCAAGGAAGTGCCTCCTTATTACGCGCAAAATAATTATTCCTCCACCTGACAGCGGGGACCCACCGAACGGCCACCATATTTCGCGAAAAAAATGTTTCCCCTGACTGCTGGGACCGACCAGCTACATCTTCGCACGCAAGGAAGAGCGTCTGGCAAAAAAAAACGATCCGCCCCCTGACTGCTGGGACCCACTAGCTACATCTTCACACGCAAGTGCCTGACAGTCGGGACCCACCTGGTCGAAGCATACGTAGCGTTGTCATTCTGGTCGCGAACGTGTACGTACATACTGGTCGGTGTAGAGGCACACACGTGTCATAGCAGAGGCACACACGTAGCATGTACACGTACATACAGCGGCCAGGGTGCAAGAAACTAATTACGACCATGTATGTACATACGGGCGGGGTCTCGAATGCCTACTCGCGCGTACGTACGGCCAGGGCTCGTGTACATGGTTGGGTCAGAACAGAGAAACAGCGTCGTCGTCGTGTTCATGGGGAGCCAACCGGCTAGGTTGGAACGAAATGCGTTGTCGTGTTCATCGGGAGGGCTTGGACAGAACAGTCGATGGAAACGAGGCCTGGCGTATCGCAGAACGGAGGAAACGGACCTCCAACGGTCGAAACTGGGGTCCTGTTGATCAGGAGAGGTGTGGCGTACCGCAAAGCGGAGGAAACAGACTTGTGTTGGAGTGCTATGGTCGAAACGAGGGTCCTGTTCATTGGGAGGGGTGTGGCGTACCGCAAAACGGGAGTCCACGGGATACTGTTCATCTCCACCGTCGACCCCCTCCAGCCTCCACGGGCTACTGTTCATCCACCGTCGACCTCCACCAGCCTCCACCTGCGACTGTTCATCCACGGGCTCCTCTTCATCCAGCCTCCACCGCGCTACTCCACCGGTGTCGGTGTACAAAAAGAGGGGTACACTTTTTGTACCCCTATAACTGTGCATGGGCAGTCTGAGCCGCGGGCACCACCACACCAAGCAAGGCAAGGGAGGTGAGCCAGGGTAAGACCGAAGCTCAAGAGAACTGCGATGCCAAGACCAAGACTACAAAGAACTAAGAGGACGAAGCGGACTCCCCCGGCAAGATCCTTGCCGGGAGACAGTTCTAGCAGCCCCGGCAAGATCCTTGCCGCGGCGACTCGTCCCGCGCCTACGGAGCGAATCACCCTTGAGTCCACTGCCCCCAAAGGGCAAGGATTCAGGAGACATCCCCGTGGCGACATGCAGATCTTTGTGAAGACGTTCAAGACCGGATATGCACTAAGGAGACGACAACCCTTGGTGGGATCCCGGCCAAGGAAGACCACAAGGCCCCCGGCAAGCGCCTTGCCGGGGATGACAGCAGGCGCCTCGGCAAGGCCCTCGCCAAGGACACCCACAGGGCCATCGTCAGGCCCACGCCGACTGAGCCTCCACCACCGCATTAATGCAGCTGCCGACCCAACAAGCTGGGCAGGCACCTGCATGACGGCATGGAGATCTTCGTGAAGACCCCCCACTGCGCCACCTCAGCTACTTGCCTACCTACATGGCATCGCAGACGTCGCTGGCCAGTGCACGTGTCGACACAAGAAGAAGCGGCGATGACGGACGAGGCAGATCTCTCCCCCGTCCCCGATAAAGCAAGGACACCTAAGCAAGACGCATTAAATGCGCCTTGTCATGTAATGCGAGGGATAACCTCGCATCACTGTTCCCTTTCCACCTCCTGTGTGCCACTGTGGCCACCCCTTTTCCTATAAAAGGAGGCCCGAGGTGACCAGGAGAGGGATTCGGCTATTTGGAGCTCCTCACGCCCCATAGCTAGCTCAAGAACACAAATACACAATCCACCAAAGCAGGAGTAGGGTTTTACGTATCCTTGCGGCCCGAACCTGGATAAACGAACCATGTGCTACCTGCTTCATCCGCTCTTCTCACGACCCCACGCCCCGCTAACCATAGTAGGGATTCTCGTGATCCCATAGGTGTCGTTCCCACCGACATCTTTGGCACGCCAGGCAGGGGAAGCAGTTGTGAGAATCGACTCTAGCAGTTAGTTCGGCGCTTCTTCATCATCATGGCGCCCAAGAAGAAGACGACGGTGGCGGTTGGCCAGTCGGAAGCCGGACAGCCCATCCCGACACGGGCGAGCAGCGGACCGGTTGCAGAGAGGACCCTGGGTGCTGCTCGCGAACACCAACACCATCCCAGCAGCCGGAGTTTGCGAGGCGGCGATGTTTGTGTGCCTGGTAACGGGCCATACGTTGCCAAATCCAAAGCCGGAGCCAAGTCCTTCGCGGGTGGAGCGGAGCCTTCCAAGATCATCGCCGCCCCGCCCGAAGGCGACGCGTGGGCCTCCAAGACTCCCACGCTGGCGTCAACAGCGCGCTCCTCCCAGGCAGCGCGCGATGAATGGCGTAATCACACCGAAGACCCCGGGCGTCTCCGCGAGAAGAGCCCCGAGCGTCGCTCCCGGGACATAGAAGACCTGCCCACTTGCCGAGGCGCTGGTGAAAGCGGCATGCGACCGCGGGGTCGTGATAGAGCTCCTTCTGACATGGTCAGAAGTCGAAGTGCGTCGCGATCCGTGCATGTTTCGCTGCCGCCGACGCCAGTGGAGGCCCTGGCGCGCGCAGTTCCTCCTCGATTTTCCTCCCACTACGGGGAAACTCGACGAACAGAGAGCCACTATCCGAAGCCTTGTTGAGATGGCCAACAAAGACGAACCTTGTCCGATGAGGCCCCCGGGTCAACGCTCCGATGGAGTCCCGTGGACCAGTGGCGGAAAAGCTGGCGGCACCGCGACCACGGTGCATTCACCTCTTCCCCATCCGGTACCGCGGGGGCCGGCTCTAACCGACGTCGCGGGCGACGCCATCTCCATAGCATCGTCTGACCCGCGGACCCACTGTGACCAGCGCCAAGTTCTTCGGGAATGAGCCCATGAAGACACTCGAACCACTATCGAGCACCGAGTGGGAGCGCGCCACCAGTCAGACATGACAGCAGGGCCTGTTGTGAACCACCCGGCCCTGGAGAGCCCTGGAGGCCTACCTTACGAGATAGCGTGTCCGGCTTTTACCCGTGGGCTGCGGCAGTTCTAGTGTCCCACTCACTGCACCTTCAAACCTGACGTTGGGGAAAAGTACAGCGGCAAGACTCACCTGTCTGAGTTCCTCAGCATCTACACCATCGCGATGCAAGTCACCGGAGCCCGCGATGGTAAGGTGCTTGCGAATTACTTTCCATTGGCTCTTAAACCTAATGCCATGTCGTGGTTGATGCACTTGCCGGTAGACTCTATTTCCTCCTGGTCAGATTTGTGCCATGAGTTTGTGGGCGCCTTTACTGGGGGTCACCAAGCCCACGGCCAAGAAAGCGACCTGCATGTCATTACCCAGAAGGGAGGCGAGAGTCTGCACAAGTATATATAGAGGTTCAGCCGGGTACAGTACAATATCCCTGATGTTCACGCTGCCGCCATCATCAGCGTGTTCCATCAAAACGTGCGTAACCGCAAGATGCGCGAAGAACTGGCGATGAACAAGGTGAAAGATGTGGCAGAACTCTATGTTCTTGCTGACAAATGTGCCCGGGCTGAAGAGGGAAGGAAGTACCCCGGCGAAGATGCCGGTGTGGAAATCGACTCCTCAGATGAGGATACTGCCGCCCCGGCGAAGAAAGGCCGGCGCCGCAACAAGAAGCGGAAAGGTAAAGTTGTGCTTGCCGTCGAGGGATCTGGCGACTCCGGCTCCGCCAAGAAAACCAAGGCAGATGACCCCGACAAGGAAATTGCCGGATGTGTCACCTGCCGGGCCTTGGCGGCTGCCGAGAAGCCAGGAAACTCCGACAAGCAATAATGCAAGATCCATCGCACCAAAGGCCATGATCTCCAGAACTACCGAATGGTTGAGCTCCTTGCTGAGAAGCAGAGGGCTGAATATGAGAGGTGGGACAAGGAGAAAGGCCAGGACGGTGCTGAGGGGTCCGGCAAGAAGCGTGACGGCCAGGCGGGCCATCACAGCAAAGATAAACAGCGGGAGAGGCCCGCCCGGGGCAATGACAAAAAGCCAGAAGACGATGATCACGAAGAGGATGATGAGTCTAGTGACCAAGGATTTTAGAAAGCTACAGAGGCCATGTACGTCGATGGTGGCGCCTCGCTGCATACCTCTCACCGCCAGCTTAAACAGTGGGCGCGTGAGATTACAGCGGCGGAACAGTCGTTTGATGCCTAAAGGCCGCTGAAGTGGTCCACACACCTATCATTTTTGACACTAAGGATCACCCTGATCGCACTACTGCAGTCGGGTGCTTGACATTGTTGGTTTCACCAACAATACGCAACCTCAAGGTGACAAAGGTGCTAGTCGATGGCGGGGCCGGTCTGAACATAATCTTGCCTGCCGTGATCGAGAAATTGCAGATTCCTGATGAAGACCTCAAAGAGACGGGCACGTTTCAGGGTCAACCCGGGAAGAAGTCAACCTAAGGGAAAGGTCACGTTGCCCATGACTTTTGGGAGCGATCTGAACTACAGTACAGAAAGGGTTGTGTTCGACGTTGCCAAGATCCCCTTGCCTTACAACGGGATCCTTGGCCGCACAACGCTGGCCAAGTTCATGGCGGCGTCACATTACGCCTACAACACCCTGAAGATGCCGGGGCCTGTGACGATCATCATCGTCCCGTCGGACAAGAAGGATGCGCTAATTTGCGCTGACCTACTCTATCAACAAGCAGTTGCAGCAGCCGCCACTACCAAGGCGCTTGCTCCTGCCGTTGGAGCCCCGGGAAGGCAAAAGAAGAAGACCGGTGAGACCTCAGGCACCCACTCCGGCAAGCGCACCTCTTCGGAGTGTAGCGCTCCCGTTGAGGACGTGCCAGAGAGCTCCGTCGATAGAAACAAGAAGTCCAGGGCCACACCGCCGGGAACCAAGAAGGTTTCTGTCAAGGAGGACGGCACGGGAGGAGCTTTTACTGTAAGCTCCACCCTTGACGACAAATAGAAAGACGCGCTCATCACCTTCCTGTGGGCGAATATCGATGTGTTTGGCTGGCAAGCATCCGACATCCCCGGCGTTCCCAGGAAGGTGATTGAGCACCACCTTGCTGTCTGTCCTCATGCACGGCCCATCAAGTAGAAGGTCAGAAAGCAAGCTTTGGAACGACAAGAGTTCATCATAGGGGAGATCCGGAAACTGGAAGGAGTGGGTTTGGTAAGAGGAGTGCTCCATCCAACATGGTTGGCCAATCCGGTGGTAGTGCGCAAGGCAAATGGGAAGTGGAGGCTGTGTATTGAT
Source organism: Triticum dicoccoides (assembly GCF_002162155.2). Classification (NCBI taxonomy): domain Eukaryota; kingdom Viridiplantae; phylum Streptophyta; class Magnoliopsida; order Poales; family Poaceae; genus Triticum; species Triticum dicoccoides. Next base: position 188,890,110 of record NC_041388.1, read on the forward strand.
TACACAGATATTAATAAGGCTTGTGCCAAAGACCCCTTCCCATTGCCGCGCATTGACCAGATTGTTGACTCCACAGCTGCGTGTGATCTGTTGTCATTCCTCGATGCCTACTCCGGCTACCACCAGATCTTCATGGCAAGGGAAGATGAAGAGAAAACGGCATTCATCACCCCATGTGGTACGTATTGCTTTATACGGATGCCTTTCGGGTTGAAGAGTGCTGGTTCAATGTTTGCAAGGGCGGTCCAGATTGGTTTTGAACCCCAGCTCCATAGAAATATGGAAGCCTATATGGATGATATAGTGGTCAAAACCAAGAACAGGGCAACCCTCATATCAGATTTACAAGAAACATTTGCAAACCTACGCAAGATCAATCTCAAGCTGAACCCTGAGAAGTGCGTCTTCGGCGTCCCGTCTAGCAAGCTTCTCGGGTTCTTTGTGTCACAGCATGGGATAGAGGCCAATCCGGACGATATCAAAGCTATAGAGCGTATTGAAGCGCCCAAGTGAGTCAAGGATGTGCGTCGGCTTGCCGGTTGCGTTGCCGCCATGAGCAGGTTCATCTCCAAGTCCGCCAAGCGCGCACTTCCCTTTTTCAAGATTTTGAAAAAGGTGGGCCCGATGGAGTGGACACCAGAAGCCGAAGCAGCATTGCAAGATTTGAAGAGGTGCCTCTCCTCCCCGCCAATACTAGTTGTGCCTAGGCCACAGGAACCGTTGCTGGTGTAGCTGGCGGCAACGAACCAAGTGCTCAGCGCCGCACTAGTGGCGCAGAGAGAAATTGATGATGAGGTAATAGCAGCGACGGAGCCCGATTCCACCGATACCGAGACGACGCAACCGGTTGGAGTGCCGCCAAGGAAGAAGATGATGCAGCACCTGGTCTACTTTGTTAGCTCCCTTCTGCAGGGGGCTAGATCAAGATACTCCGGTGTGCAGAAACTGCTCTTCGGCCTTCTTATGGACTCGAGGAAGCTGCGTCACTACTTCCAGGCGCACGAAGTCACTGTCGTCACTCGCCTCCCTCTGCAACAGATATTGCACAATCCAGACACAACGGGAAGGATCGTAGAGTGGGCACTGGAACTGTCCAGCTTTGGCCTCAAGTTTGAGAGTACCTCGATGATTCAAAGCCGAGTCCTGGCGGAGTTCGTTGCAGAATGGACCGCGACGCCTGACGAAGAAGCCCAAGAGACTGCTCTCCCTGGCAAGGAGGCAAGTTGCGACTGGATCATGTACTTTGATGGAGCTTTCTCCTAACAGGGCGCCGGGGCTGGCGTACTGCTTGTCGCGCCCACCGGAGAGCACCTCAAGTACGTGATCTAGATGCACTTCCCCAGGGAGGTGTCAACAAACAATACGGCTGAGTATGAAGGGCTGCTTGCCGGTCTTAGGATCGCGGCGGACCTCGAAATCAAGAAACTCATCGTCAAAGGCGACTCGCAACTTGTCGTTAAGCAAGTCAACAAGGATTACCAGAGCCCATTGATGAAGGCCTACGTCAATGAAGTGAGAAAGCTGGAAGAGCGTTTTGACGGTATACAGGCAGAATACGTTCCCCGAGCGGAGAATGATATCGCCGATTACCTGTCAAAACGCGCTGCCCTCAAGCTACCTGTGGAACCAGGTACCTTTGTGCTTCAGCTAACTCAGCCATCCGTTGATCCATCAACAGAGCAAAACAAGAGGAGGAAATCAGGGCCCAGCAAGTACTTTCCCTCCGAGCTCCCCGGAGCTGCCGGCAAGGTTGTTGCCGGAGATACTGAGCCCGCCACGGGACGGCCAGCTCCGGCGGAGCATCAAGCTCTTGTCGTCGAGACACCGCTCCTATAGCGGAGGAAACACCTTTAGTCCTTGCTGTCAAGCCCCAGGCTCCAGCATGGGCACAGCATACCGTCCGATTCCTCCAAACAGGGGACCTTCCTGAGGAGTAGGAAGAAGCGGAAAAAGTAGCCTGTCGCTCTACTATGTACCAGTTCGTCGATGACGTCCTGTACAGAAAGAGGCCGAATGGCGTGAAATTGAAGTGTATCCCTCGAGAGGAAGGACTCGGGCTGTTGGTGGAGATACATGGAGGCATATGTGGATCCCACATCGGGTCAAGGGCCCTTGCCGGCAAAGCGTTTCGGCAAGGCTTCTTCTGGCCCACCGCCCTCCAGGATGCGACGACAATAGTCACCAGGTGTGAAGCATGTCAGTTCCATTCAAAGAAGCTTCATCAGCCAGCTCAAGCCCTTCAAACCATTCCTCTCTCCTGGGCCTTCTCGGTCTGGGGGCTCGACATACTGGGCCCTTTCCCCCGCACTGCCGGGGGCTTTGAGTACTTGTATGTCGCAATCGACAAGTTCACAAAGTGGCCAGAGGTGGAAGCAGTGAGGAAGGTCACAGCTCAGTCAGCCGTCAAATTCTTCAAGGGACTAGTGTGTCATTTTGGTGTACCCAACAGGGTCATCACCGACAACGGTACACAGTTCACAAGCCGCACCTTCATGCTATATACCCAAGACCTCGGCAGCAAAGTCTGTTTCGCTTCCGTTGCTCACCCATGAAGCAATGGTCAAGCTGAGAGGGCAAACGCTGAAGTACTGCGGGGATTAAGGACAAAGACCTTTGATAGGCTGCACAAGAGTGGAAGGCGCTGGATTGATGAATTACCGGCGGCTCTTTGGTCAATCAGAACGACACCAAATCGAGCCACCGGCCAGACACCCTTTCCCTAGTATACGGGGCAGAAGCAGTTCTCCCCATTGAACTTATATACGGGTCACCTCAAGTGCTCTCTTATGATGAGCTTGAGCAAGAGCAACTGCGCCAAGATGACGCAATGCTCCTTGAGGAAGATCGTCTTCGGGCGGCTATGAGAGCAGCGGCTACCAGCAAGCCTTGCGCTGCTACCATAGCCGCAAGGTTCATGCCCGAAGCTTTGAGGAAGGCAACCTTGTTCTTCGGCACGTTCAATCGGCCAAAAATTCCAACAAGTTGACGCCAAAGTGGGAAGGCCCTTTTCGGGTAATACGAGTCACCAGGCCCAGCGCAGTCCGCCTGGAGACCGAAGATGCCGTTCCGGTGAGTAACTCCTAGAACATTGAGCATCTTCGCAAGTTTTACCTGTAAGGCGCGGCTTGCCGGGCCCCCCGGCAAGCCACCTTTTGTACAAGCATTGCCGATGACGCATGTAACCCTTTGTACAAAGCCAGGCGCAAACCCTGAGCATAAGTAAATGAAGCGCTGGCGCCCTGAGTTATACCATGCATGCTAGGTCGAGTCTCGTCCTTGGTTAGGGTTGATAGTGCTTAGCGGCGACTAACCCCTAGCTTAGAGGTCGAGTGTGTGTCTCCTTGTCTTTCTTTCGTCTTCTTTGGTTCACAGGACACACGGATATCCGTGCCGAACCACTTGGGCAGGAAAAGGAGATGAACAGACTAGCATCTAGCCCCTGGCAAGCCAGTATTGCCGGGGGGCTGCAAGAGCAAAGATTCACCCATGGTGAACCAGGGTTGCCGGGGGCTACAGCTTCAGATAAGTTCTTCATCCCTTATCATGCATTCTGTTATGGACTGAGGTATGGGAAACCTCGTTTCCCCTAAGCTACCGTGCTGCCATAACTATAGGCCCTAGGGCTCGTTCCTAGGGCCAAGTTTGGTCGTAGTCGTGGCAGCGAAAGGATGAAACAAGGAGCCTGAACCCGCCTCATCCCTGCCTCCGCCAAAGGCGTGAGGAAGGTCGAGCGGAGTGGGGAGACGGCAAGGCCTGTTGCCGGACAAAGAAATGTTTATCTTGAAGATATCAAGGATTTACTCCTTGTCGTGGGTTCCACCCACAAACAAATGACCCGGCAAGCATCCCTTTTTCATTAAAAACATTCCACTCAGGTATAGTCCATAGGGAATGAAAAACATGAATGATGGGATTACAAGTTTTAAATTCAACACAGGCCCGAAGGCTTACAAACTAAAAAGAGATAAGGTGCCTGTAATCCCTTTCTTTTTCCTCTCCTCAGGAGGCAGGTCAAGGAGGCGAAAGAGACAAAAGGAGCGCCTAGGTGAGCTACGGGTGGCAGAAGACACCAAGAGAACATCTTGGTGGCCGTCCAAAGGCTGGATGGTGATGGCGGCGCCGGAAGCAGAGCTCGAAGACGAGGCGGCAGGACGTCAGCACGCGTCGAAGGCGTCGGTGCCCGCGTACTCCGACTTGACGGCCTTGCCGCCCGCCCTCTTCCTCTTCCGTAGCCTCCCAACGCCAGCCGTCCAAGGAGACGGCCCCGAGAAGTTGCAGCAGCCGCTGACGACGTGGATGATGGGGTCGTCGGTGCTGCACGGAGCGGCACCCGACACCTAATCGAACCCGTCATCCTGCCGCCTACTACCCTCGTCGTCGCTGCCGCTGTCCTCCTCGTCACTCCCGCCCGAGGATGAGTCTTCACTATCAGAAGAGCTCTCCACGCAGCACCTTGCACGGGTCCCAAAGCACCCAAAGACCTTGACGGAGAGAAGGCCACCCTCCATCAGCTTAAAATGGAGAGTGAGCCCCTCCGTCAAGTGGTGGATATGGGCAAACGTCTTCCATCCCCGACGGAGATACATCACGTGAGGGGTGGGGAAGTCGAGAGATGAAGGCGACGGCGCGGCGGCCGGCGCAGCCTGACAAGAACTCACAAGGGTCATCCCCAACATGGCCCTCCATTGGAGGAGGAGCTGCTGGCGGAGGCGAGGCTAGCAAGCCACCCCATCCTCCTCTTCCCCGAGCGCCCCGGCCTCGCCCACGGCCTCGCCCCCTCCCCCTTCCCCTCGCGGCTGGCTCTGCCACCGCAGGCACAGGAGAAGGAGGGGCGCGTTGTCGAGCGGCGACCCTCGCCGCCACTGTTGAAGGACCAGGGTTCCCTTTCTCCATGACGGATAGAAGGAAGGAGCAGAAGCTGAAGGAAGAAGAAGATGAAAGAATGCGGGATCTCATCCCCCCTCCCGCTCTTCATAAAGGATCGGGGTTGGGGCTTGGCCGCCCCGCTCGGCCGATCAAGACACGGGAGGCGCGGGGAGCAAGGGCCGACCCGCTGCCCCAACCAGCGACGGCACGGTTTCCCGCCTCCATCATTTGCCACCCCAAGCGCATGGGAGACACGTGGCGAACATGCAGAACTGAAGGGACGGGTGAGGCGGCCTCTCCCCACCCCGTGATCGTGGGAGTGGACGCCTCGAGGACCGCGCCTCGGCCCCATTCAGTAAACGGGCCGCGCCTCCACGCCTCCCTCCGTTTATGGGGAAGGCGCGAACCGCCCCCCTTTACTACGACGTGATGCATGCCTTCGGGAACCAACCCCACGCATGCCGCCCACGTCACACGCGCCTCCCCACGCCGCGCCACACGCGGGAATCGTGGGAAGCGCAGCGCGCGAAGAATCTTACCACGGTAAAAACCGCCCCACCTGCCCGCGCACCGTTTTTGGGCCTAGCCCAACAACGCGTTGCGCTTATGTGTTGCCTAGGCCCGGGGGCTCCTGTCGATGTACAAAAAGAGGGGTACACTTTTTGTACCCCTATAACTGTGCACGGGCAGTCTGATCCACGGGCACCACCACACCAAGCAAGGCAAGGGAGGTGAGCCAGGGTAAGACCGAAGCTCAAGAGAACTGCGACGCCAAGACCAAGACCACAAAGAACAAAGAGGACGAAGCGGACTCCCCCAGCAAGATCCTTGCCAGGAGATAGTTCTAGCAGCCCCGGCAAGACCCTTGCCGCAGCGACTCGTCCCGCGCCTTCGGAGCGAATCACCCTTGAGTCCACTGCCCCCAAAGGGCAAGGATTCGGGAGACATCCCCGTGGTGACATGCAGATCTTTGTGAAGGCGTTCATGACCGGATACGCACTAAGGAGACGACAACCCTTGGCGGGATCCGGCCGAGGAAGACCACAAGGACCCCGGCAAGCGCCTTGCCTGGGATGACAGCAGGCGCCTCGGCAAGGCCCTTGCTGGGGCCCCGGAAGGCCCTTGCCGAGGACACCCGCAGGGCCACCGTCAGGCCCACGCCGACTAAGCCTCCACCACCGCATGCATGGAGCTGCCGACCCAACCAGCTGGGAAGGCACCTGCGTGGCGGCATGCAGATCTTCGTGAAGACCCACCACTGCACCACCTCAGCTGCCGCCTACCTACATGGCATCGCAGGCGTCGTTGGCCATGGCGCGTGTCGACACAAGAAGGAGCGGCGACAACGGACGAGGCAGATCTCTCCCCCATCCCCGATAAAGTAAGGACACCTAAGCAAAACGCATTAAATGCGCCTTGTCATGTAATGCGAGGGATAACCTCTCATCACTGTTCCCTTTCCACCTCCTGTGTGCCACTGTGGCCACCCCTTTTCCTATAAAAGGAGGCCCGTGGTGACCAGGAGAGGGATTCGGCTATTTGGAGCTCCTCACGCCCCATAGCTAGCTCAAGAACAGAAATACACAATCCACCAAAGAAGGAGTAGGGTTTTACGCAGCCTTGCGGCCTGAACCTGGATAAACGAACCGTGTGCAACCTGCTTGATCCGCTCTTCTCATGACCCCGCGCCCCGCTAACTGTAGTAGGGATTCTCGTGATCCCATAGGTGTCGTTCCCACCGACAACCGGCTACTGTTCAACCAACCCTCTCCACGGGCTCCTGTTCAACCACCCTCCACGGGCTACTGTTCATCCAACCGTCCACCATTTACTGTTCATCCTGCCCTCCACGGGGTGGTCCTGGTCATCCATCCCTCCACAGGGTCCTGTTCATCCATCCCCAACCGGCTCGATCGATCGGGGTCCTGTTCATCCAGAGGCAACACCACGGGGTCCTATTCATCCACCCCCACCTGGAACTGTTCGTCCAAACCCCCCAGCAACGCTCACTGTTCATCCATAGGCAGCATGGATCGGCTTCAGTTAGCAACAGTAGTGAAGGAATCGCTCGATCGGGTTCAGTTAACAGCCATCAATCAACCGCTTGGGTTTAGTAACGCGTAGCATGCAGTGCAATTGCTCGGGTTCAGTTAGAGCCCAATGCCTCGCTCGAGTTCAGTTAGAGCCCAACGCCTCGCACTCACGTGTGTGCGTGTACGAGAGAAACACGCATCGCTCGGCCCCGACCACCCACCGTAACCAGGAACACTCCGATATTTTCCTCGCCCTCGCTTCTACCATGGTTTTTTCCGTCATGGACGACCCAAAGAATGTCATGCAGCTGCGCCTCCGGACCGCCTAGGACGAAAAGCCCATTTTCTATCATGACTTTTTGTCATAGAAGTAGGACCCCACCAAATCTATGATGATACCATGTTTTGTCACAATTATTGTCATAGAAGTGTCATAAGTATGACAAAAAGATTTCGTTCGGCCCAAAATGTCACGGATGTGTCTTTTTTTTGTAGTGCCTCAACGGGCTCCTCGGTCGTCGCCCCGAGCGTAGGGACCGGGGCTACGGCCGAGGAGGTGGTAGAAGTGGAGGACGTTGGGACGACCGTGGTCTCCACCACGAATGGCGCGACCAGCCTCGTGAGGATCGCTGGCAAGGCCAGCCTCGCGAGGGCGCCTAGAGAGACCAGCCTCGTGAGGACCGACCTCGGGGCAATGCTGGCCTCCCTCAGCTGCCACCACTGCCAAGAAGGAACGACTACCACCACCCGGATGAGGGGGCTGGGGGCTTCCAAGATCCTTGTGCCATTGCCTGCATCTTGGGTGGCGCTCAGGCCCCAGCCTCCCAGCGCATCTTCAAGTAGTTCGCTCCCGAGGTGAATGCGGCCCTCCCCAGGCTCAAGGACACATGTCTGCTCAGGTGGTCCAAGTGCACCATCACCTTCAACTCGTTCGACGAGCTCAAGTGCGCGGCAACTGTCGGCACCTTCCCGATGCTTCGCTCGCCCGTCATCAGCAATGTCCTTGTCACCAAGATCCTCATCGATGGTGGTGCGGGGCTCAATGTTCTTTCCATCGAGATGTCCAACCACCTCCAAGTGCCATATGATCAGTTGCAGCCCACCAAGACCTTCTCAGGAGTGACCGAAGACTCCACCACCATGATAGGGTAGATCTGCCTCTCAGTCACCTTCAGCCAACACGACAACTACCGCACCGAGCTCATCGACTTCGAGGTTGCTCACACCTACCTCCCATACGACACCATCCTTGGATATCCGGCCCTGGCAAAATTCATGGCGATGACCCATCATGGCTACAACATCCTCAAGATGTTAGGGAACTGCTACATCATCACGATCGCCTGCAAGGAGAAGGACGCGATGTGCACTCTCGTGCATGCTTGCCAGGCTGCAGCGGTCAAAGACCCAGACAACGAAGGCCCCGCCTAGCCTCATGAGACTATCCCCAAGAAGAAGAAGCAGCTGCTCTAGCAAGAGCCTCAGGAGAGTGGAGTCTCCAGCAGCACCACCTCAGATCTGCGCCTGCGGACGGGGCGCCTCCCTCTCGTGCAGAGGAAGGCGTGCCCAATGCCCTCCTCGGGCTAGGCTCGGAGGCTCTCTTCTAGAGGGCCTTTGAATTAGCCAATGTCACGAGGGAGGCGCTCAGGCACCACATGGAGGCGCACTTCCCCCAGAAGGGCACGAGGCACGGGGCGCCAGTTTCTCAGGAGTTCATCACCAAGGAGACCAGGGAGCTTGAGGAAGCGAGAGCCATGCGCGGCGACCATCACTCACCACCTGGCGCGGCTCCTTGTCCCGGCGATGACAATGAGCTGCGTGTCTGCGTCAACATCCCAGGGCTCAACAGAGCCGCATCCCATGAGCGCTTCTGTCCTTCGCACGCTAGTCGGTGTGAAGGCCCGCCTCATAGCTACGTTCGCATGCCTTTTGGCTTGCTGAACGCGGCTACCACCTTCCAGTGCCGCCTGTGAAGCATCATGGCTGCTCAAGAGGCCAAGCACCACACGGTCCTGGTGGAGATGGCGATGGTCCTTCACGAGCCTCCCGAGCCTCCAGAGGTTCAGGACCCTGGCGGCTCGTGAGGAGCAACCTCTTGAGCACGCATCTACAGCTACTTCGACATCTCTTCAGCAATGGTGCCAGGTGACATTTTCCAGTTTGCTCTGTTGGGGGCGCCGCTCGGGCCACATCATCCCCACACCGCGTGGGCCTGTCCCTATGGCATGTATATTTCTTGCATCTTCTAGTCATTCTTCTGGGGGGCTCCCCTCGGGCTGCATCATCCCCAGGTCGAATGGGTCTGTCCCTGCGGCATGTGTTGTTCTTCAATTTATCTGAACTAGCTTTACCTCCTCCCACAGGTTGACTTATGATTATCGCCTGCTCACCTGATTGATTATTATCATTCACGGCCTCCTGCATTGCTGACCAGCCTCCTGCTCATCCCACAATGGGGGCTACACATGCTGGCACGACACTTATGCTCGGGTCCATCCCTGCTACGCTGGCAAATCTGCGAGATCGAGCTCTGGCTCGTCGCCTGCCCCGCGCACGTTACCTCACCAGGTCTTCGGTGCCTTCATCCTCTTGCGGAAGTATCAGCGGCAGGATAGCACGCGCGATTATGGGTTATACTCTCCCCCGGACTAACTCGCGGGAATCTACAAAGCTTAACTATGGGTGGCCCCAACCGGCTGTCTCATTTCTGCGTGATTTGCTTGCGCATTAAAGGGGGTGTCAAAACCGGCGGATGTCGGGTAGGGGTTCCCGAACTGTGCGTCTAAGGCAGATGGTAACAGGATGCAGGGGACACGATGTTTACCCAGGTTCGGGCCCTCTTGATGGAGGTAATAGCCTACGTCCTGCTTGATTGTTTTTGATGATATGAGTATAACAAGAGTTGATCTACCACGAGATCGTAGAGGCTAAACCATAGAAGCTAGCCTATGGTATGATTGTATGTTGTCCTACGGACTAAAACCCTCCGGTGTATATAGACAACGGAGGGGGCTAGGGTTACACAAGGTTGGTTACGAGGGAGGTGATCTACATATCCGTATTGCCTAGCTTGCCTTCCACGCCAAGGAGAGTTCCATCCGGACACGGGACGAAGTCTTCAATCTTGTATCTTCATAGTCCAACAGTCCGGCCAAAGGATATAGTCCGGCTGTCCAGAGACCCCGTAACCTAGGACTCCCTCAGTAGCCCCTGAACCAGGCTTCAATGACGATGAGTCCGGTGCGCAGTATTGTCTTCGGCATTGCAAGGCGGGTTCCTCCTCCGAATACTCCATAGAAGATTTCGAACACTAGAATAGTGTCCGGTTCTGCAAAACAAGTTCCACATACTACCGCAGAGAGAATAATATTTCCACAAATCTAATCTGCTGACACGTTTTGACAACATGCCATCACGCCATGGCCCGGTCATTATTCGAACCGTTTTTCTCAACCAGCACCGCACATATCACGAGGTGGTTTTCTTGACACATCTTGTCAAAGCAGAGATCATGCTCCCCTTATTATGGGATTGTCATCAATACGGACGTGGGTAACCCAACTGCACCATCAATTACGGCGCTTGGGGAATAAGCGATTTTACTAGGCAAGTGGGGAGGCACATCGCCTCCTCCGCCCTTATAAAGGGATGAAGATTCACTCTTTTCACCCACGCCTTCTTCCTCCTTGCTTACCCATTCCCTCACACTCGAGCTCTAGCGCCCAAGCTCGCGTTCTTCTTCTCAAACCACTCCAAGCATGTCCAGAGAAGGAGGCAAGTGGATGGTCTCCTCTGTCACAGAGGAGAACATCAAAAAGTTACGGGAAGACGGATATCTGGCCGCGGATATCGCGCACCGGCTGCCAGATGCGGGCCAGATCATCCCAACGCCCAAACCCCATGAGAGGGTAGTTTTTCTTACCCATTTTGCCCGCGGACTGGGATTGCCCCTCCACCCGGTTGTCCGTAGGCTTATGTTCTACTATAGGCTGGATTTTCATGATCTGCCTCCCAATTTTATCCTCAACATCTCGGCGTTTATCTTCGTGTGCGAGGCCTTCCCCCACATCAAGCCCCATTTTGGCCTGTGGCTGAAGACCTTCAATGTCAAACCGAGGGGAGTGGTCGGCCAGCAAGTGGAGTGCGGAGGCGCCATGGTGGGCAAGATGCCTAATGTCACCTGGCTCGAAGGCTCCTATGTGGAGACAAATAAAGGGGTGGCAATCGGGGTGATTCTACATCACCGAGCCGCGCGACACCAACTGGGCGGCGGCCCCCGAATTTCGATCCGGAATCCCCACACGGCTCACCTCCTGTAAAGAGAAGGGCCTGTCCTGGGGTTCTACAGTAGAGCTGACCGGACTCCATACCTGCATCAGGATCATGATGAGCAAGAAAATCAAGCTTGTTAACATGGTCCAGGTCATGCTGTTCCGCCGGATTCTCCTGTATCAATGATGAGCATTCAATTTGTGGGAGTTCGACCCGGCCAAGCACCAGACGCTGCGAGAGCTCTATGACACGACACATGAGGACGTCTAGAGGGTGTTGTTCAAGGGCGCCGAGGTACGTCCTTCCCTCACCGAGGACCGCGGACTCGGCGCAAAGTGCCGCGCCAGTCTGGTAAGTTTTTATATTTCACAGGGTATCCATTTGCCCTAGTTTAATCATGTGCGGGATCTAAGCCTTCCACGCCTTTGACAGGACTGGGTGAAGACAGCGGAGCAGGTCGATTGCCCCGCCCCCCTACTGGAAGATCCTGCAGATGCTCTCTTGATGGAGATGCTGGCTCCCGCACCTTACGAGGTGCCAGTGAAGAAGGCCAAGAAGAAGGCCGCGGGGACCCGAAAGGGTCTCCGGCGCAAGGTTGTATCGGAATCATCGTCCGATAACTCCGACGCGACCTCCTCCCATGAAAACGAGGAGCAGGAAGAGGAAAGTTCTCCCCCTCCAGTCGGGGGAGACAAGAAAAGGAAGGCCGACCCAACCGGGGAGGCCGAAGGGTCCAAGAAGGGCAAGAACCTCCCTCCGGACTGCTCCACGACGGCCGCCTACAGCAGCGACGAGTGGCTACCCAGGGTCAAGCCCCTGGCGAAGTCTTAAGTATCCGGACATCATAGTAATTCGTTGTATGTTTTACTGCACTTCGTCCCGAGCTCATCTCGACGAACATGATTATGCAGTCCGTCCCGAGCTCATCTCGACGTAACTTCGTCGAGTGGTTCGTTGGACTCGTCGAATATGAACAACAGTTCTCTTCCAACCGCCTCCCCTCCTTGCCCTGCGGACAATGTTGAGGTGCTATCTCAACAGGCACGGGGCCAAGGGGAGTCAGCCCTGGGGGCGCCTCAAGGCGACCTTTCGGACCCTGGTCGCAAAGGGAGCCGGACTCCCATGGGCTCTAGGTTCGGCCCCCAGCCGAACACTGCACCGAAATCTTCGGTGGTTCCAGACTCCGGCGGGCGACCCCCCGTTAAGGGGGGCAAGCCACCCATGCCGGTGTCCTTTGTCTATCCAGAGGCAGCGGACAACTTGCTGGAAGCGCTTCACGGCGCTTCCATCAATGAAGAGCATCGTACTATCATGAGTGTGGTGATCGAGCAAGTTTAGTCCGCCAAAAATGGACTGACTGAAGCTTGCGCCAGCCTCCTAACAGGCTTTGAGGTAAGCAATCAAAATATAGGAAAATATTACCACATAGATAGTAGCCCCTGATGCTTTGTTCGGCGTTCGAGTAGAAAGGCTAAATAGAGGATCAAATGATGACTCAGGAGTCTAACTAGAATATATCTATGTGTATCTGCAGGCTTCACCACTGGCCGCTGCCGCACGTACTGCGGAGGTCTCTGCGCTGAAGCAGGACCTGGAGCGGTCTGAGAACGAGCTTGGCCTTGCCAAGAGGCAGCTCAAGGAGAGCAAAGGTAAGCAATACCTTACTTATATGAAATAAAAGAAGTTGTAGTGTAAAGTAATAGGATCATCATGAATTTCCCAGGAGCCACGACTGAAGTGGCGACCCTGAAGAAGGCGTTGTCCGAGGCCGAAGACAAAGCGACCGAGGAGTGCATTAAGCGGGAGAAACAAGAAGCCCGAGTGGGCGAGGTGCAGCAAGAGCTCGAGGCTCTCGCCAAGAAACACGAGTCCTTGGAGCTTGACTCTAAGACGCGAGAGTCCGAGCTTGAGAAGGCGCTCGAAAGCGCTCGGAGCACCAAGGCTGTAGCCCACAAGGCCCTCTAGGAGATTGGTGCGGTGAAGAAGATAGCCACGGGTAAGGCATTCATTATGCAAAGCAAGCATGTGAAGGAAACTTTCCTTTTTCATAACCGAGTTCGGAGCTCTCCAGGAGCGTTTGCAGATCTTCCCCGCAGTGTACTGGATGCCGCGGAGTTTTACCGAGCTGAGGAGGGGAGCTTGACGAAGAAGTTGTTCTGGTCTTAGTATACTAGGACCGAACACCCCGTTCCTTTGAGCGACCAGCTGAAACAGTTGGTCGAGCTTCACAAGTCAGCCGAACAAGCCATGAAGGGCCTTATAGTACGGATGTGGCCTGGCGAGCCCCTGTCCGGCAGGTACTTCTGTCTGGTGAGGCGGCTCGTCGATGCCTGCCCACGACTTGATGTCATAAAGCGGTCCGTCTGCATCGAGGGTGTGCGCAGGGCTTTTTCCCGGGCGAAGGTGCACTGGGCGAAGCTGGACGCCCTGAAGCTGGTGAAGGAGGGGCCGCCGGAGGGCAAGGAGCATCGCTGCCCCGAGATGTACTATGAGAGTGTCCTGAAGGGTTCCCGCCTTGTGGCGGATGAGTGTGCCAAGGATGTAATTTTTGAATGAACATGCTGGTGTGATCCGATAATATGAAACGAGTTCATTTGCGCCATGCAACGGTTTTGTAATTTAAAATATCACCTTCTGTGCGGCCGTTTATAAAATCTGAGAGTTGGCCAGTCGTCGGCTTCTGCCCCGATGTAACTAGTACTGGGGTGTTCGGGATAAACCTGAACACTCTTTACCCCAATGTTGGGTCCTTCAAGGTAGGTGTTTAGCGCAACGAACCAGGCAATCAAACTATAATGATTTATCACTCTCACTTATCCATAGAAGTCTACAATTTTAAATTTTGGCGAAGCCCCTGGTATTCGGAAGGCCGAATTTGGGGCGCTATATACGCCTAAGCCGGACAAGGCCGACTCCTTGCACGAAGCGGAAAAAGTCTTTAAGGACTTAAGACCTCTGGAACAACGACCAGTCTCTCGCCTTATCATGACAGTCAGTTTTCGGCTTTCTCTACTGAGGTGCTCGTCCGGAAGAACCAGGACACAATCACAGTAGTTCTCCCACCGCTACCTTAGATGATATAGCAGAATGTAAGGTACCAAAGCATGGGAGCCGGGCAAACCCAACTATTGACCCAAGACATGATTCGGAGCTGATGCATATAATGCTATAAGTTCAGGGTGCCGCACTGTCGAAAGTGTTCGGACATCTCACGCCGTATTATGGGGTAAACAAAGCCCCTGGCATACTGACCGTACCCGAGTTTACGGGTGCAGATTGTCGTAAATGGACATAAAGGAAAAAATATGAATAATACAATAATAGACTAATGCTATGCATTGTTATTTAAATAATACGTCAAAGTGTACTGGTAGAGGTAGTGCAATAAGCAGAAAGTAGGACTATTCGAAATATCCTATACAAGGGCAAGCTCCGTATGGATAGTAGAAAGCGGGTATTATTATTAGAGACCACCTAGGGGTTCCCGTGTACATCTTAGCTTCTTGCCGCCTTGGTTGTTCCTTCCCATAATGTGTTCGGCAATCATACTGCAGTAAAGGGCTTCCAGAGAGTTAGGCCCTAAAAGAAAAAATAAATGATAAAGATATACAGCCCCTAGGGCGGTTAAGACGCATTGCGGGACATGCCCTGATCGTGCCCCCGCCTATGTCCATGGTATTTTCAGTGCATAATTATGTACGCATGGCATGGATTTCGTCGCTTGACTGGGACTGGGACGGAGGCCGAATTGCTAGGCAAGCTCTGAACGTGCCAGGCTATCCTATTGCAGTTTACTCCGGACACGCTTGAAGGTGTTCGGGGGCTCTATCGCTGAATTAGTGGTTTGCCTTGAAAGGCTGCTTTGTGCTTCTGCTGCGAGGGCCGTAGTGTGCTCTTCCGTGCGGAGCGAGCATTCTGTGTTTCCATTCACTGTTATGACCCCCCGAGGTCCTGGCATTGAGCTTGAGGTATGCGTAATGCGGTACTGCATTGAATTATGCAAATGCAGTTCATCCGAGTAGTGCGTGATAGCCACTTCGAAACAGGATGATGTCAAAGATTAACTCCTCGCTTCGGAAGTTGTCCGGTGATCCGAGGACTACTTCTAGTGTGATTGAGCTCGTGCAATGGGCCTCTACACCTGGGATGACGCCCTTAAAGGTGGTTTTGGTGGGTTTGGTCCTCAATGGATCTATACCCATTTTTCGCACTGCATCCTGATAGAGTAGGTTCAGGCTGCTGCCGCCGTCCATAAGGACTCGAGTGATAAGAAATCCGTCGATGCTGGGGTCTAGGACCAGTGCGGTGGATCCGCCATGACGGATACTAGTGGGATGATCCCTGCGATCAAAGGTGATCTGGCAAGCAGACCATGGGTTGAACTTTGGGGCGATGGGCTCCATCTCATAGACGTCCCTTAGTGCATGCTTCCGCTCCCTCTTGCGAATGTGGGTTGCGTATATCCTGTTCACCGTCTTCACTTGTGGGGGGGGAACCCCTTCTGTCCTCCCATGTTCGGCGGCCGGGGCTCCTCCTCGTCATCACTATGCAGCCCCTTGTCCTTATTTTCGGCATTTAACTTGTCGACCTGCTTGAACACCCAGCATTGTCTATTTGTGTGATTGGCTGGCTTGTCGGGGGTGACGTGGATTTGACATGAGTGATCCAATATGCAATCCATACTGGACGGAGCCGGAGTACTTCTTTTAAATGGTTTTTTCCACTGACCGGATTTAGAACCTTTGAATCTGGCATTGACTATCGTATCCTTGGTGTTATCATCGTTATTACGGTGCTTTGGTCTGTTACGACGTTGTCTGCCGTTGGCATCTTTGGTATTCGAAGTGCCCGGATTCCTTGATGAGTTATTGCTGGGAGGTAGCCATCTATCCTCACCCATGTAAAAGAGGGTCATGAGTGTCGTGAGGGCTGCCATAGACTTCGGCTTCTCCTGGCCAATGTGGAGGGCAAGCCACTCGTCACGGATGTTGTGCTTGAATGCCGCGAGGGCCTCTGTGTCCGGACAGTCGACAATTTGGTTTTTCTTAGGTAGGAACCGAGTCCAGAATTGTCTGGCCAATTCCCCTGGCTGCTGAGTTATATGTCTCAAGTCATCAGCATCCGGTGGTCGCACATAAGTGCCCTGGAAGTTGTCCAGGAATGCGTCTTCCAGATCCTCCCAACTGCCAACAGAGTCTGCTCGCAAGCTATTCAACCAATGCCGAGTTGGTCCTTTGAGTTTTAGTGGGAGGTACTTGATGGCATGTAGATCATCACCGCGAGCCATGTGGATGTGAAGGAGGAAATCCTCAATCCATACAGCGTGATCTGTTGTACCATCTTATGATTCGATATTTACGGGTTTGAAACCCTCTGGGAATTCGTGATCCATAACTTCATCAGTGAAGCATAGGGGGTGTGCGGCGCCTCTGTGCCGGGATATATCCCGACGCAGTTCATATGAGTCTTCTCTGCTGTATTCGTCCCAACCGGATTTGCTTTTGGCGTATCCGGTGCGACGATCATCATCCCATGTTGGCACACGTGCCCATGACCCGTATATTGACCTTGCAAGTTTTTCCTTACTGTCCAATACGTCTCGCAGGTCTCGTGTGGTGCCCCGAGCCTTGGTATTTTGGATTGAGTGGCGGCGAGGTGCTGGCTGAACTTCAGGCTGAAACGGCTCTTTGGCTCGGCCACGCAGTGGCCGGTCAGCCGCATTGCACACTGGTGCATGAGGTTTGAATGCTTCCTCCTCGAGGTGAGGTAGCAACCTGCATTTTGGGTAACTCGTGGAGGGGCGCTCGAGTTTGTATTCCTCGGCCGCAAGGACTTCGGTCCATTTGTCTGCTAGCGAGTCTTGATCAGCTTGAAGCTGTTGTTGCTTTTTCATCGGGCTATGTGTTGTGGCCATCAGCCGGCGCTTGAAGCGCTCCTATGCAACGGAGTCCTCAGGCACGACAAATTCTTCGTCGCCGAGGCTCGCCTCGTCTTTGGAGAGAGGCATGTAATTGTCCTCCTCTGGTTCTCCATTTGCTGCCTGCTCTGGAGGGATGGCTTGTTCATCCTCCGGCTCTACATCGTGCTGGAGGGGATTCTGGTTGTCTTCGGCGCTATCCGGAGTGTTATTATCTCCTGTGCCGGTATCACTACTTTTGCTATGGCGGGTCTTAGAGCGGCGCTGCTAACGCTGGCGCTTGGGTTGCTTCTTTGAGGGGTCATCCTCTGCTGTCTTGTCACCATTGCCTTCTTTCGGGGGTGTCCACCATGTATATATCATATGATGAGGTAGCGGCCCAGTGCCTTGTGGGCGGTGCTTCCTGCTCGTCTCTTGGATCATCGTCCATACCGTCTATGTCTTCAGAGTCGAAGTTGAGCATGTCGGTTAAATCCTCGACAGTGGTTACTAAGTGGATGGTGGGTGGGCAGCAAATTTCTTCGTTGTCCGCATCCCATTTTAGCCGGTCATAGTTCGTCCAAGGTTCTCTTGATAGGGAGAGAGACTTTAATGAATTTAGCACATCACCGAAAGGTGAGTGCTGAAAGATATCCGCGGAGGTGAACTCCACGATCGGCGCCTAGTCGGATTCGACTAGCACGGATGTAAGTGGCTCGGAGTCTGTGTCCGGAGATGAATCTAGGGGTTCGGCGACACGGCTCTATCGCCACTGAGAGTGCGGCCTCCATGGCGGGGTCTATCCCTCCGCTCTCGGATGGCGCGATTTCCTTCGGATTGACGGCCGGAGTAGTTGCAGATGCGATCTCCCGAATATTGTCTGACGACAGAGTTACGTCATGCTCGTCGTGACTATGCGGCACACCTGACATGGGCTCGAATTTGTTGAAGATTAAGTCTCCGCGGATGTCGGCAGTGTAGTTTATGTTTCCGAACCTGACTTGATGGCCAGGGGCGTAGCTCTCGATCTGCTCCAGGTGGCCAAGTGAATTGGCCTGCTGTGCGAAGCCGCCGAATACGAAGATCTGTCTGGGGAGGAAAACCTCACCCTCGACCGCATCGTTACCGATGATCGAAGAAGCCATCAAACCTTATGGCGATGGCACAGTGGAACTCTCAACGAAAGCACCTATGTCGGTGTGAAAACCGCCGGATCTCGGGTAGGGGGTCCCAAACTGTGCGTCTAAGGCGGATGGTAATAGGAGGCAGGGGACACGATGTTTACCCATGTTTGGGCCCTCTTGATGGAGGTAATACCCTACGTCATGCTCGATTGTTCTTGATATGAGTATTACAAGAGTTGATCTACCACGAGATCGTAGAGGCTAAACCCTAGAAGCTAGCCTATGGTATGATTGTATGTTATCCTACGGACTAAAACCCTCTGGTTTATATAGACACCGGAGGGGGTAGGGTTACACAAGGTCGATTACAAGGGAGGAGATCTACATATCCGTATTGCCTAGCTTGCCATCCACGCCAAGGAGAGTTCCATCCGGACACGGGATAAAGTCTTCAATCTTGTATCTTCATAGTCCAATAGTCCGGCCAAAGGATATAGTCTGGCTGTCCGAAGACCCCCTAACCCAGGACTCCCTCAGGGGGGCTCCCGAGCATCGTGCTTCGGGAGCTCTTATTGACTCTCCAGCCCTCACCCCTTGGCCTTGACCACGGCATCGCGACCTGGCACACCAGTGGCTACTGAGCCTCGCTCGAGTGTCAGGACCCGAGGACGCAAAGCATTCAGATGAGCGACGAAAGGGGAGACTGGCATGGCCCTACCTAGTAGCATCACCGCTGAAGCATGAATCGGGCGTTGCACAAGGAATCAACACAGGCTTGCCAAAGATAAGTCACCCATGCATAGTGAAGTGAATCTCTCCGTCCGGAGTCCTCTGCTCTCATAAACTCGCTCCGGTAGTGCTGCTTTCCTTTACGGCCTCCAGGAAGCTGCTTGCATGCGAAAGGGGACCTCTTGAGCATCGCTCCTCGGGAGCTCTTATTGGACCTCGGGCCGCTCACCTCCTGGCCTTGACCACGGCATCATGACCTAGCATACCAGCAACGGCTGAAGCCAACCTGGGGACTGGGACCTGACGGCATAGAGCGCTAAAGCTGCCGCAAGAACGAAAAGGGGGAGCGATGCCACAGCGAGACATGCAACCGCAATCATATCTTAAGAACATTAAACATTGGAATAAAAGCATTACATGTTTTTTACGTACCCTCACTGGGTTCGTTTCGATACCTCGTAGGGAACAAAAGGAGAACAACTTCAAGAATCCTCGACCACAGGCACCGCCGCCAACGCCATCATCAACAGTGGGCCACGTGAGGCCGAGGCCAACCCCATCCAGATCACCATCGACACCGGGCGGAGATTGCTGCCGCGTTCCAGGCAGGGCGAGAGCTTGGGGGCACGTAGCTATCGTCGCTTGACTCTGGAGACTCGCTAGGCTCGGGAGAGTCGATGGACTCCTAGGGGTCGTAGCTGCTGCTAGAGGAGCTATCGGTAGGACCAACGGCAGGCCCTGCGGTCTCCTCCAAGGCAGCACTCCAGGAGGCGGCCTTCCTCATCGAAGACCTTGAAGAGCAGTGTGGAGGCGTCGTCATAATCGAAATGGATGGCGAGGGGCCCCTCCACTCGGCAGGCGTGGGCGACCTCGCCCCATCCACGAGTCATGAAGATCTTGCCGGGGGAGACGACCTCAACCTCTGCCCCCGTGGCCAGACTGCATCACCCAGCGTGCTGCAGCCATAGCTCAAGCAGCCCCCTAGGCGGCATCTCTTCAGCGAAGAACTGCGGGAACTGGATCCACGTGTGCGGTGGCATCGCCGCCCACATCACGAACTCACGCAAAGAGCCTTCGGCGTGGGTTGGCAGGTCGGTCGGCCGCGTAGCCCCAGCCTGATCCCCATGGCCGTGGCTCGCACGGTGTGGAGCACTGCCGCCTTCTCCCGAGCCTTGCACCCGGGCATACAGAGGAAGTGGGAAGCCAGGTGGTGGCCACTCGAACCAGGGCCGCATCACTTCCTGCCTCTCCTCAATGTCATGGGGATGCCTGGACCTCTTCTTTCGCGGGATCAGTGCAGGCCCCCCGAGGGGGGCTTTCCTTTTTCTGCTATGGAAAACCTCCTAAATGGCGCCATGGATGCTACAACATGTCAGCAAGACGGAGGGACCAGGAAGAAGAAGAAGCAGACTAAGAGAAGACAGAGATAAGGTCTCATCAAGTCGAACGGTTATCGAGGCAGTATGGGGAAGCGGAGCCGCCCACGCCCCATTGAACGCCATGCGTCAACCAAGACCGCAAGCGGTTGAGGCCCGCAGGGACTCTGGCCGGAACGCTTATCCTAGTTCGCAAACAAGGAATCCACGACAAACAAGCAATCAAATCCAGCATAACCTGCAAACTGGCATGACACGCCATGTCAATACATTGAATGTACTTGCAAGCTCACGACAACCAAAGCAATCAAGACAAACAATAGCATGGCATTTACAGGTTTCTTAGCAATGATGAACATCATACTATTAGAACAACATGGCATGTACAACATGATACAACTAGAACAATATGAGCATGGCATGAACATATGAACATGATGACACTAGCATGCAACATGATAACGCTATCATGCACCAACTTACTCTGCTTGGGTTACATCATAACCATTGCATCCATCACTTACCATCACGGACATCACACGATCATCTCAGGATCCAATCAAGCTTGGTATTACAATACCATAGTAATCATTAATGACCATAACGAGCTTGACCTTACCCCTTCACTCTCGCATAACACCACAAATATCCAACAACTTGGTATCCTCGGTACCACCGTGATCATCTCACGATCACAACCAACCTCTTTCTCATCATCGAACAAGGTTTGTTATTAAGCACATTATTATTATTACTGTTGACCCATAGTGTGACCAACTACAAACTGGACCCTTATCAGTGGGCGTGGCTATCGATAGATTTAACACACAATTTTCAAAGGTTAACACACTATACCCACACCACGAAACACATGGACTCTCACTCCCATTCGGGTGGACCAATGGTGTTCCGACAAAACTGATCTACTGCCATGACACTCTCCCGGCCACTCCGAACAACTCCCCTTTGGGATAAGTCATGGGTGGCCCCGTGCCTACCAAAAGCATCAACAGCCAACATTGTGGCAAAACAATAAATGGTCCCAAACTGGGACATGAGCTCAAAACCAACCATGGGCACACAAGGCTTATGCCATCCTACCCGGCCAACGTAGCGCCCACACATAACCTTCCCTCATTGGAGGCACCGGCGAGAGGCATGACAATAGACCTAGTTAGGACCTTCCCATAAAAGGTAAATGTGGCTACACTGGTTAGCTCGGTGTGGTGGCACCATGACTCAGCCAATAGTTGTTCAAGTTCATTTAGGTCCGGTAAAACTTGAATGCAAATGATGCTGACTCATACAATATAACATGATGCAACTATAATGCACGAGCATGATATCAACATAAGCATGGAGGTGCAACAAACACATCGAGCATAACAACAACAATACATCATATATCCACATGTACATGGCATACTGACGAGCATGAATATCACAAGTATAACAGTACTCATAGCATAACATGACTACTAGCATCGGAAATAACCATCATGCAAGAACATAACAGCAATACTACCAGGTAAGCATATAACCAGCTAGATGCAAAGCAAACATGCATAACTAGATATATGATGACCAACACCAAAGAACATGACCAACACCAACACCAAAGAACATGACCAACACCAACAGGTACAACTATCGAGCATGTCATATGAAAGTAATACTAGCATGATAACTAGATGCATCAAAGCCTGAAGGTGAACATGGAACTATAAGCAGTACCGAAACAACGATAACAGTTGCAGACAAACAAGCAGAGATTTGTTAAATATTCAAGTTGAAAACGATGGCTACTGCATGCAATCATGCGAGTGGTTGTCATGGCTTGCCTGGGGTGACGGAGACTCTGAGAACAAGTGCGGTGAAACCGCGGAATGAAGCATTGGACGATTCTCTCCCGGAGGGGCTGATTAGAGGCATGGGCATGATGGTCATTTTCATTGTGGGACCACCTAGTGAAAATGTTACCAATAGAAAGATCTTGATGAGATGAAGAAGTGAGCGTTGGTTTCAACTCAATCAGAGTTACGGTCGCAAAGTTATGAGGTGTAAAAGATCAGGGACCAATCTATGAATATTTTCATTACCAACGGGTCCCTGGCGGTTGAAACAGAAAGCACCTACGGCCTGAATACGTTTTCTGCAAACAGAAACGTATTTTGAGCCGAGGCGCAAAGTGAATATGCTTTCAGAACTGGGAAAACGTATTTTCGATAAAAGAGGAAGGAAATATGCTTTCATATACTGAAAATGCGTTTAAAGAAAACGTTCCACTTATCCGAGTGGATAAGGTGGTGGCTCACTTACAGGTGGGGTCCGTTGGAGGGGGCCCGCCGGGCTAGCAGGCAAGGCATCGTCTTCCTCCTCCCCTCGCTCATGTTCTTCCCCGAGCAGAATAGAGGAGGAGAACAGAGGAGCGGGGGCGAGGGGGCCGGCCTGCTTCGACCGTCTCCCGCTCGGCCGAGGCCACCGGCGGGTGCGATGGCGCCTAGTGCACTAATACAGAGGAAGGGTGGACGCCAGGGAGGCACATGAAGGAGGGGAGAGGCGGCGCCATGGGAGGGCAGAGGCGGCGGTGGTGGTGATGGTCCCCGGTGAAGCGGGCAGCTCCAGCGAGAGATGAGGGGGTGGGGCGGATAGCCAAGAGGTGAGGAAGCTAGTGGAGGTGTTGGGAGGAGGAGAGGAGGCTCGGTTTGGTCGAAACTAAGCCGAGGCCGAGGCGGCCATGGAGGACAGAGGCGAACTTCAGCGAGCTGTGGCGATCCTAGTGACCAAATGAGGCGAGGGAGAGATGGGTGAGGTGCGGGAGAGGCCAGGCACGCCTTATATAGGCGCGGGGAAGGCTCTGGAGCATCACAAGCAAGCGTCAACAGGTCTATAATGGTGGACAGTGGCTGGGCATGGCACGGGCATGACTCTAGCAACGCAGTTATGGCGAAACAGGGGGGCCCGAGCACGGGGTGATGAAGTCGAGCATGGGAAAGCTCATGGACAATGTTTGAGGTCGAGATGAGGAGGGAGATGATGGGAACAGCGGCCGGAATGAGCCAGAGCACGAGTTTGCCATGACGCAAGCTTGATCACCGTGTGAAGTGGAGCAAATGGCTCGTTTTGGCTGGAACGACCATGTCCACTAGATAGTCCTTAGTGCCCTTAGTCAAAATGAAGAGAGAAATCGGTCCAGGGGCAAAGAAGAGATTGGCACCTAGCTCCCAAACTTTGCAATAGCAAGGTATTTGTGCTAAGGTAAGGAAGATATAGGAGGGCATAGACTCGGGGCTTTGGCATGGTGTGATCAAACACTAAGATAATCACCTTTGCAAGTTTGCAGCTCATTGGGATGAAAATTCATGGTACCTGCTGTAGAAACCACCCTAATGGCCAGAGTTAGAGATGATGATGTTGCACTGACATGAAGATTCAAGTTGAGCTGAAATTGGGCATGGCCCAAGGATTTGATGATATCAAGATGCACAAAACGTTTCAGGCCATTTGGACGAACAAAAATGGTACTTGCTTCACAATACTTTACTCTAACCAGAAACTTGGCAACTTTGCACAAGGAAAATGGATTAATAAATAGAGCCAACTTTTAGTGGAGAGAGTTTATATAGATAGGAGAATGTCCAGTTAAATGTTCATCTTAATTGAAGCAAGATAAAATATGGTTTCTTCACAAACTGAAAATCTAACCAGAAACTAAGATTTGGGGCTGGGCTGACATAGATGAGTTACATGATCTCATATTTGGTGGAGAGTCATGATTTGATCATATGAAGGACCTTGCAAAATTTCAAATCATTTGTATATACCTAGCTAGTACTTCCTTCACAATGACTTCCCTTAGACAGGAACTTTGAAAAATTGCCCAGGAATATTCACTAGGAAAATTAAGCTGAATTTTGGCATGAGCCAATGATATGGACAAGAAAATGTTTCCAAAAAGTTTGGGCTTAATTGGACAAAGGTAAATGGCAACTGCTTCACAAATTGCCATTCAAGACAGAATAGGAAAGGAATTAATTTAGCATGATGAAGAACATGGCAAATGAAATATTTTGCCACATTTGAGGAATATATTACGCAAACAATTTATGATATTATTTAGGAATTTTAGGAGTGATGGAAATATAGGTTGCTTCACAACCTAGGGCAAATTGGGTTATTCCTTTAATAGAAAAAAGGAATATTCCCAAGGAAAAGAATAGTGGGGTTGGTCCAAGATGGAAACGGCAAGGTCTAGGAAGAGTTTTGGGGATTACATGCCACTCTTGGAAGAAAGAAGAGGTCATCTTCTTCAGTTTCCAGACCACATAGCCACGGAAAAATAAAACTCAAGCAAAAATATCAGAAAATGAAAAGAGAAAGAAACGGCCAAAAATCAGGCTATGACAACTCTTTCCCCCTTAAAGAAATCTTGTCCTCGAGATTTCGTTGCTCAGGGAACAAGTATGCATATACTGACTTAAGGAAACCGTTTCCAACTCGGGTATCTTTTTTCCTTTATTGATTGTTCCCACTGAAATCTTCATATGACTTGACTGTCTATCTCTAGGGTGGTTTGCTTCACTGTATCCACATTCTGACAGATCTTACCTTACCTGTCATGATTACACTAGCTCCAATTCTTTTCCTATCTGTTGACTTAGCTGAGATCACCATCACTGAAATATATGCCTGCCTCACAAGTCTAAGAGTGTTTTTTGATGGATGTGTCATCCAGCACTGACAATCTTCCATGAAGTTGTGAACAGATTATTCCTGGTGGACACCGAACCTTTTTACTCCTTGCATTTGGTTTCTCAACTAATTGTAGGTCCTCCAGGATCAAAACAGTAAGGTGGGTCATAACCGTTCTCCTGACGGATTATGACTTCTCGCATGAGTTTCTGAATCATCTTGACTTCAACTGTCTTGAGTGTCAAATCGGTACCAAATATTTGACAATCTCCTATCGTGGCCATCATAAAGGGGTATGGCCTTATATGATAGTATCCGCAAACTTGGCTGACGGTGGTTCTGGCAGAAGAATTTTTTTCACGACAAGCTATCCTTTGATGATTCTCATAAGTGAGGGCACATGCTTCAAGACTGTTATTCATGCTTTTGATTATTCATTTTGT
Source organism: Triticum dicoccoides (assembly GCF_002162155.2). Lineage (NCBI taxonomy): Eukaryota > Viridiplantae > Streptophyta > Magnoliopsida > Poales > Poaceae > Triticum > Triticum dicoccoides. Next base: position 188,915,541 of record NC_041388.1, read on the forward strand.
CGGTATGTCCATGGGTATAGTAGGTTGTGTGGTCCTTTACCATGGATGATGGGGTCAGACTATTTAATGGCCCCTTGGTTTGACTTGATAGACTCAAATATTTGATACTGACAAATTACAGCACATTTTGTTGACTGAGCGGGTTGTCTGGATATGGGGTCCTTATGAAAATTGAGTAGACCCCTTTGGTGAATATTCATGGTGATCAATACTGACTCAGACTGTCCAAGGTATCTACACCATGTGGCTCATGCAACAATTTTTATACCTGCATCACCGGTCTTGCTCCTTCAGTATTGTTTTCCTGGGCTGGATCCTTTGCTAAAAGAGCTTGGTCATATTTCTTCTTCGTGTGACCATTGGTATGGTCGGGTGCAATATTTTGGCAGGAGTACTTTTATCCTCATTTCCTGACATGGTAGCATCATTCAAAGTGCAGGTTCATCTCCTCTCGAGTTCTGACCGTAGGGAAATGATCATCCGAACCTATTGTCATCAACTTTCATAGTCCTTTGTCCCACAGAGCTGTATATCTAGCAACCTCCTTTTAAGAATACTCCCATGGTTGTCAGATTCAACATTGTTCGAGTGACTTGCAAGATCTTGGTTGTATGCTCACAATGAAAGCATGTATAGTTGAGCATTTGGTTTTTGAGGGAGACACTTGTGTCCAAACTGGCTCATGTTCCTAACCAAACTGTTGTGCATCTGATTTCTGAGATGCACTGCCATGTGCGGTCAATTCACAGTGTAATATCTTTCACCAATGCCGTAATAAGGATGATTGACTGGCTTATGTTGGAAACCATCGAGAGTATCTTGCTGAGGAAGACTTGGCATCGTGTTGCAGAAGTTTCCCCCCTTAAAGACATGCTGTGGAAAGACTCGGTACCTTATGCCGGAAGCTTTTGCGATTGCCTACCGAAGAAGACATGGTATCTTGCATGGGAAGTCGTCCATATACCGTACTGAGGAAGATAGAGGAATCTTGCAGTGGAAGCTTCTTTGGTAGCTTGTGAGGAAAGACTAGTTGCATTAAACCAAAAGCTTCTCATTGTGATATGCAGACCTATTACCACATATACATACCATCTTAATAATTCTACTATTGATTACTGGTATGAAACGAGGTTTGATGTGCTATCCTTCTTTCTGAGCATTACACACATGGCACATTCTCTCTTGCATCCAGGTATGTCGTTATTCAAAATCATCCTCATTGAAGAATCAAACCTTGCATCTAAACCATACCACTGACCGACGATATACTGTCGATCTTGCACACCATTTATCTCCTTGCTGATTTAATCATTACTGCTATGAGGAGTGCATGCTGAGGTAGACTCGATTTTTAGTACTATTTTGAGAAGGGAACACTAATGCAAACTTGATTATCAGCATCAAGATCAGATATTCCCCAATTCACTGTAGTCGGCTGAGAATTCCATTCTGTTTAGCTGAGTTTCCAAATACTTGAATTCCTTGTTCATTTTTCGAGTCAGTGTCGTCGGTTGGCCAGCAACTTTAATAAGGGAAAAATATATAACACCGAAGGCCCAAAGAAAGAAGCAAAAGAAATGATGAAAATAAAAGCACACAAGCATACAAATAATAAAAATAATTAATCAAGCAACATCACATATTACTGCTACTCACAACAATTATATGCATGCACACCTAAGCACACAAATCTCACGGAAGCTCCGGATTACGATCTAATATGTTGTGGCAGTGTGCACGAAAGTGAATCCACATGTGGAAGGAGTTGATGTAACCAAGGCTACACCAAGCGCTGGTTGAACACCGGTTGCACTGGATGGATAAAAAGGAGAGGATGGAAATGGTGGTCACGGGGAAAAACACGGAGGTCACGACCACATCATCATCAAGCGTACGGAAGGGAACCACACACATCCAAAGAATGAGAGGACAGAGTAGGGTGGCGTTGGAAACCTAGGGTAGTATTGCCCTTTTCTAATAAGCAAGATTAGTAAGGGTTGCAAAAAGGGACAAGATGGAAGGCACGATTCGGGATAGAGACGAGTCTACCACCGAAATGATATGGGGCATTACTCTGCTGGGACAGAGGTGATGCCAAACACTGAAGAGCAGGTATGCAAAAAAGAAAGGTGCAGGCAGTGGATCAAAACCGATACCACCTATACTCACAAGATCACTATCAACGACCAGATAATAATCTATATGCATGCTATGCAACAAAAAACTGCAGCAATCAAGTGCAACAAACCAACTGGTCTCCGTACTACCGTTTTCTAACGCTCGCACGGGCTAGGGCATCCTACAGCCAGACCTGCTCTAATACAAAGCATGTGACACCCCGGCTCAAAGAAACCGGAACTCCCCGTATTCCAGCCCAGAGGTCGAGGAGAAGTCTTCCGAAATACGGCACTACTTAGCATAGAACTAATCAGCTCTTTACTACAATCTATGTGGATAGAAGGGTTACATTGGTATGGCGACACTACGCCTGCCACGGTTGCTCCATGCAAGCAGTAGAACAACACTATGCAGCGGACATACTCTAGTAGCGGAACAACGACGATGGTGATGAACTCCACTCCACAGCAACTCTGGTTGGAATGCTTATCCTAGCTCACGAACAAGGAATCCACGACAAACAAGCAATCACATCCGGCATGACCGGCAAACTGGCATGATACGCCAGGTCAGTAAATTGAATGTACTTGCAAGCTCACAGCAACCAAAGCAATCAAGACAAACAACAGCTTGGCATTTACATGTTTCTTAGCAATGATGAACATCATACTATCAGAACAACATGGCATGTACAACATGATACATCTAGAACAATATGAGCATGGCATGAACATATGAACATGATGATACTAGCATGCAACATGATAACGCTATCATGCACCAACTTACTCTGCTCGGGTTACCTCGTAACCATTGCATACATCACTTACAATCACGAACATCACACGATCATCTCAGGATCCAATCAAGCTGGGTATTACAATACCATAGTAAGCATTAATGACCACAAGGATCTTCACCTTAACCCTTGACTCTCGCATAACACCACAAATATCCAACAACTCAGTATCCTCGATACCACGGCGATCATCTCACAATCACAATCAACCTCTTTATCATCATCAAACCAGGTTTGTTATTAAGCACATTATTATTATTATTCTTGTTGTTGTTGTTGTTGTTGTTGTTGTTGTTGTTGTTGTTGTTGTTGTTGTTGTTGTTGTTGTTGTTGTTGTTGTTGTTGTTGTTGTTGTTGTTGTTGTTGTTGTTGTTGTTGTTGTTGTTGTTGTTATTGTTGTTGTTATTATTGACCCATAGTGTGACCAACTACGAAATGGGCCCTTATCCGCGGGCGCGGCTATCGATAGATTTAACACATACTCTACAGAGGTTAGCACACTGTACCCACACCACGGAACCCATGGCCTCGCACTCCCATTCGGGTGGACCAATGGCGTTCCAACAAAACCGATCTACTACCATGACACTCTCCCGGTCACTCGGACCAACTCCCCTTTGAGCTAAGTCATGGGTGGCCCCGTGCCTACCAAAGGCATCAACGGCCACCGTCGTGCCAAAACAATAAACAGTCCCAAACAGGGACATGAGCTCAAAACTAACCATGGGCACACAAGGCTTATGCTGTCCTACCCGGCCAAGGTAGCGCCCGCGCATAACCTTCCCTCTTTGGAGGCACCGGCGAGAGGCATGAGAATAGACCAAGTTAGGACTTTCCCATAAAAGGTAAATGTGGCTGCATTGGTCAGCTCGATGTGGTGGCACCATGACTCAGCCAACAGTTGTCCAAGATCATTTAGGTCTGGTTAAACTTGAATGAAAATGATGCTGAGTCATACAATATAACATGATGCAATTATAAATCATGAGCATGATATCAATATAAGCATGGAGGTGCAACAAAATCATCAAGCATAACAACAACAATACATCATATATTCGCATGAACATGGCATACTGACGAGCATGAATATCACAAGTATAACACTACTCATAGCATAAAATGACTACTAGCATTGGAAATAACCATCATGCAAGAACATAACGACAATACTACCAGGTAAGCATATAACTAGCTAGAAGCAAATGAAACATGCATAATGACGATACTCAATAACATGCGATAGTCATGCATCAAAGAACATGACCAACAGCAACAGGTACTGCTACCGAGCATGTCATATGAAAGTAATACTAGCATGATAATCAGATGCATCAAAGCCTGAAGGTGAACATGGAACTATAAACAGTACCGAAACAACGATAACAGTTGTAGACAAACAAACAGAGATTTGTTAAATATTCAAGTTGAAAACCATGGGTTCTGCATGCAATCATGCAAGTCGTTGTTGTGGCTTGCCTGGGGGTGATAGAGACTCCGGGAAGAAGTGCGGTGAAGCCGCGGAACGAAACGTCGGACGGTTCTCTCTCGGAGTGGCTGATTAGAGGCAAGGGCAAAATGGTCATTTTCACTAAGGGACCACCTAGTGAACACCTTACCAACAGAAATATCTCGACGAGACGAAGAAGAGAGTGTTGGTTTCACCTCAATCGGAGTTATGGTCGCAAAGTTATGAGGTTAGAAGATCAGGGATTAATCTGTGAATATTTTCATCACCAACGGGTCCCTGGCGGCTGAAACAAAAAGCGCCTTCGGGCTGATTACGTTTTCTGCACAGAGAAACGTATTTTGAGCCGAAGTGCAAAGTGAATACACTTTCAGAACTAGGAAAACATATTTTAGATAAAAAGAGGATGGAAATACACTTTCATATATCGAAAACGCATTTCAAGAAAACATTTCCACTTATCCGAGTGGATAAGGTGATGGCTCACTTACAGGTGGGGTTCGTTGGAGGGGGGACCACCTGGCCAGCTGGCAAGGCGTCGTCTTCCTCCTGCCCTTACTCTTGTTCTTCCCCGAGCGGAACAGAGGAGCGGGGGCGAGGGGGTTGGCCAGCTTCGGCCGTGTCCTGCCCGGCCGAGGCCACAAGCAGGTGCAACGGCACCTGGTGCACCCATACAGAGGAAGAGCGGCTTACGGGGAGGCACGGGAATGAGGGGAGAGGCGGCGCCATGGGAGGAGAGAGGTGGCGGTGGTGGTGATTGTTCTCGGTGAAACGAGCGGCTCTAGCAAGAGATGAGGGGGTGGGGCGGCTCGCTAGGAGGTGAGGAAGCTAGCGGAGGTGTTGGGAGGAGGAGAGGAGGCTCGGTTTGGTTGGAACCAAGCCGAGGCCGAGGCGGCCATGGAGGACAGAGGCGAGGTCCGGCGAGATGTGGCGATCTAGGTGACCAAATGAGGCGATGGAGAGATGGGTGAGGCACGGGAGAGGTCGGGCACGCCTTATATAGCCGCGGGGAAGGCTCTCGAGCATCACAAGCAAGCTTCAACAGGTCTCTAATGGTGGACAGTGGCTGGGCATGGCACGGGCACGACTCTAGCGACACATTTATGGTGAAACAGGAGGGGGCCTGAGCACGGGATTACGAAGTCAAGCACGGGGAAGCTCCTGGACAAGGTTTGAGGTTGAGACAAGGAGGGAGATGACGAGAACAGCGGCTGGAACGAGCCAGAGCGCGAGTTTGCTATGACGCAAGTTTGATCACTGTGTGCACTGGACCAAATGGCTCGTTTTGCCCGGAACGACCATGTCCATTAGATAGTCCTTAGTGCCCTTAGTCGAAATGAAGAAAGAAATCGGTCCAGGGGCAAAGTAGAGATTGGCACCTACCTCCAAAACTTTGCAACAGCAAGTTTTTTGTGCTGAGGTGAGGAAGATACAAGAGGGCATAGCCTCGGGGCTTTCGCATGGTGTGATCAAACACTAAGATAATCACCTCTACAAATTTGCAGCTCATTAGGATGAAAATTCATGGTACTTGCTGTAGAAACGTTTCAAGCCATTCGGATGAACCAAAATTGGGCATGGCCAGAGTTAAAGATGATGAAGTTACACTCACATGAAGATTCAAGGTGATCTGAAATTGGGAATGGCCCAAGGATTTGATGATATGAAGATGCTCAAAACGTTTCAAGCCATTCGGATGAACCAAAATGGTACTTGCTTCACAATGCTTTATTCTGACCAGAAACTTGGAAAATTTGCACACGGCAAATGGATTAATAAATTGAGCCAAATTTTGGTGGAGGCAATTTATATAGATAGGAGAATGTCCTAGTAAAGGTTCAGCTTAATTGAAGCAAGATAAAATATGTTGCTTCACAAACTGAAAATCAGACCAGAAACTAACATTTGGGGCTGGGCTCACATAGATGAGTTAGAAGAGCATATGTTTTGTGCAGGGTCGTGATTTTATCATATGAAAGACCTTGCAAAATTTCAACTCATTTGGATATGCCTAGATAGTACATCCTTCACAATGACTTCCCTCAGACAGGAACTTTGAAAAATTGCTCAGGAATATTCACTAGGCAAATTAAGTTAAATTTTGGCATTAGCCAATGATATGGAAATGAAAAGGTCTCCAAAATTTTGGGCTCAATTGGGCAAAGGTAAATGGCACATGCTTCACAAACTTCCATTCAGGACAGAATAGGAAAGGAATTAATTGAGCATGATGAAGAACATCACAAATGAAATATCTTGCCACATTTGAGGAAGATATGACCCAAACAATTTATGAGAATTATTTGGGAATTTTAGGAGTGGTGTAAATATAGGTTGCTGCACAACCTAGGGCAATGTCGTGGTATTTCTCCCGGGGGGCTTGCGAGTCGACAGATGCCACAAGGGCTTAGTGTGTGGGTAAGACTGCTGCTGATAGGCCCGGGAGCGGGTATGCGAGTAGCACGCGGTGGTTTACCCAGCTTCGGAGCTCTCCGTAGAGATAATACTCCTACTGCTGCATGTCTGAGTGTATCTGGTACAGAGTTGCTCCTGGAGCTGTATCTGAGATTAGTGCCAAGGGCATCTAATCTCGTATATGCATGCGCATGGCCGGCTTTAGTGGCCAAGTATGGTCGTGGCTCTTGGCCGTGAGTGGCCTTGTGGCCAAAATGGATGTGGCGCGTGTGAGTGTGGGGGTGTGTGCTCATCCTGGATGGATGGATGGATGCTCATATATATAGTGTGGCTAGCTTATCATCTAAGCTAAGTGGTGGCATGGGCAAGGCATGGTGGGGTGTCATGCTTGTCCCCTGTGTCACTTCATAAATAGTGCCAGGGGACAAGTGACACTATACATGATGACTGTGATGATGCGTGAATAGTGCTCGGGTACATCTGTCTCATCGGTGTCTTGTCAGTGCCGGGTCGGGCTGCAGTCGGCAGCCGGCTGGTTGGCGCAGTCGGTAGCCGGCTGGTTGGCGTAGTCGGCAGCCGACAGGCAGACTGAGGGGCTTTGCTAGCCCCGATGTCTTGAAATATCGTCTTGCCGTCTTCGGGGTATCCGTGTCCAATTACTCCGACAGTAGCCCCCAAGCCTCCGGGCAACTTGGCAAAGTTGGGCGGAGGTCTTTTGGCAAATGTTCATGGAAATGATCATAAAAAAGGACAAAGTTAGTCCACGCAAATATATCATATGCTTGCTTTTAGTATTGCAAGTTTTATGCGGAGGGTGCCGACTCAGTTTCGTCCAAGCCCTCTTCAATCTTTTTCATATTCCCTGCACTTTTTGGCTTGTGCTCTTGCTTGCCGGACAGCCGCTCTGCAGTCTGTGGCTAAGAGTGGGCCGCGAAGTGGAGTGTACAGTACTCAGAGTCTGGGAGCAGATTCAACCGAGTAGATACTTGTGAAGGAAACGGTCAGGTCGCCCGAACGTTTTTCTTCCCAGGCGTTTTTTGCGTGGGTGGCCTCCAGCGTTCACTCTTGCTAGTCAGACAGCCGCTCTGCAGTCTGTGACTAAGAGTGGGCCTTTGGTACCGCGCACGGTACTAAGCCGTCTGCGGGAACTAACGTCTCAGGCCAAGAGGCCAGCCCCCGGGCCAACTCTGGCTGGCGCCAGGGCGAACATTGATGCTATTGTCATAAAAAATGTGGATATAGCACCCGAGCATCGCTCGGGGTTATCCGTGCTTGCGTGATGCAAAAATATGCGGGCGAGGAGCTCACATTGATTTTCGTGTAGTCGCGGTCGTTGAAAATAGCCGGCGCGACTCGGCGCTCGCGGAGCGTGTCGGCGCACCCGCTGGGTGAAGCCTTCGAGCCTCCGGGTGCTCGAAGGGGGGTCCCGGCCGGTCAGGCTCGCCCGGCCACGCGGCCAGGCGTCTTGCAACGCCCTTTATTCTTCTCTTTTGCCGGCTACTGGGAGCTGGACAAAACTCTTCTCTTGTCTGCAATCTTCCGTGGGGGCGCACCAGCGCACCCACTGGGTATAGCCCCGGAGATTCGGGCCGACTGCTGAGCAGTCGGGCCGGATCTCCCGGCAACTACTTTGTCTTCTTCCTCGCGGGGGCGCGTCAGCGCACCCGTTTGGTGTAGCCCCCGAGATTCGGGCCGACCGCTGAGCAGTCGGGCCGGATCTCCCAGCGACTACATTGTCTTCTCTCTCGTGGGGGCGCGTCAGCGCACCCACTGAGTGTAGCCCCCGAGATTCGGGCCGACTGCTGAGCAGTCAGGCCGGATCTTCCGGCAACTACCTTGTCTTCTTTCTCGCAGGGGCGCGTCAGCGCACCCGCCGGGTGTAGCCCCTGAGATTCGGGCCGACTGCTGAGCAGTCGGGCCGGATCTTCCGGCAACTACTTTGTCTTCTCTTCACGGGGGCGCGTCAGCGCACCCGCTGGGTGTAGCCCCCGAGATCTGGGCCGACTGCTGAGCAGTCGGGCCGGATATCCCGGCAACTACTTTGTCTTCTTCGCGGGGGCGCGTCAGCGCACCCGCTGGGTGTAGCCCCCGAGATCCGGCCAGACTGCTGAGCAGTCGGGCCGGATCTCTCGGCAACTACTTTCTCTTCTTCTTTTTCTTCTTCAGCCGGCTGGACGGGCAGACTCCGACACAGCAGTCGGGATTTTTGCAGCAGGCCTAGGGAGCCAGCGGTTGGACGCACATCTGGTAGTCAGACGCACATTTCTTTCTTCTGCTTCATTTCTCGGACGTCCACTATTTTTTTAGCCGGCTTTTCTTCTCGTTTCTTTCTAACCGGCTTCACATGGGGAGCCGGACCCTTCTTTCTCTCTTTTTTCTTTTTTTGATGGGGAGCCGGCCTTGACTTTTCTAGCCAGCCCGTACACGCGCAGCCGCCTCCACCTCTTTTCATCAAGCCAGCCTTGTCTTTCTCTTCCAACCGGCTTTGAGTAGTCGGACACAGCTCTTCATTTTATTTTTTCTTTTGCACAACCGGCGCATTGTGTTGACCCAGCCGGCTCTTTATTTCTTTTCTCCCCTTCCCTGAGCAGTCGGCAGGAGTGGGGCGGCAGCAGCCGGCGTCTGGGTCGCGGCAGAAGCCGGCAGGCCGGGAAGCGGGCGGAAGCCGGCAGGCCGGGAAGCGGGCGGAAGCCGGCTGCTGGCAAGAGCAGCAAGCTGGCGGGCGCGGGGGCCGGATCCGGCGCGGGAGGCCAGCAGCCGGCGGGCGCGGAGGCCGGAGCTGGGCCCGGCTCAGGCATAACCAGACGGGTCGGGTGCTGGAGAGGCTGGCGCCGAGGTGGCGACGCGAGGCGTGCAGGGCAGGAGGCGGCTTGTAGCAGCGGCCAGCTGGGGGCGATGCGGGGTGGGCGCAGCCAGCGGAGCTGGAAGGCCACCAGGCGCGGGACTCGGCGTCCTGGTGCGGGAGCGGAGCAGCCGTCAGGGGAGGCAGCCGGCGCAGCGCGTGGCGGAGATGGCCGGGGCCGGGAGATGGGCAGCCGGCCACGGGGCGAGCGACGTGGGCTAGCGCGGGGCCCGGCCATGGGTCGGGCGCGCGACACGGGCAAAGTTGGCGCGCAGGGGCGGCTGGAGCGGCGCAGAGGAGCGCGCGGGAGCGGCTGTGGCGGCGAGGAGGCAGAGTCGGGCCCATGGCAACCAAGCGTACGAACACGGAGGCGGTCGGGTTGCGGAGGCACGCGCGGAGCCGGACGGAGGAGGCCGCGCGAGTGAGCGGAGCCGGAGGAGGCCGGACCCGGCAGCCGGCGCCTGGGAGGCGTCGAACCGGACGGGAGCAGGGACGCCATGGGAGGAGGCCCGGCGCGCGGGGCGCATGCGTGGAGCAGCAGCCCGGCCCTGCACATGGGTGCAGCAGTCCAATCATGCTGGGGACGGAGCAAGCGGCCACCGCTGCTGCTCAAAGCTCGAGCATTGTCTGGGCATAGTCTGAGTAATATCTGACTATTGTCTGTCTCGTGTATGGGAATGGTCTGGGTAGTATCTGTGTAGTGTATGGCCAATGGTTTGACCATTGGTGACTAGCATCTAGCTAGCAAGCATAGATGATATATGGAGGAGTGAGCGTGTGTTTTTGCCGGAGCAAGCCGCAACTCGGAGGGAAGCAAACGCGAGCAGCGCATGGATGGCCACGGCCGACTGAAACGAAGCCCGCGCGCGGCGCGCGCGCGGACTGACGGCCGATGTTGCGGTGGTGATGACGAAGGCGCGGCCGACGGCGAGGACGCGCCGCCCCTCGCAGCCATTCCGGGGGCGTGTCGATGTTGAGCCCCAGACCGCTATCAGAGAGACGGCGCGGCGCCGTGGTGGTGAAGACGAAGAGGCCGACGGCGAGGACGCGCCACCCCTCGCGGCCGCTCCGAGGGCGGGTCAATGTCGAGCCCCCGAGCGCTACCGGAGAGACGGCGCGACGCCGCGGCGGAGGGGATGAAGAAAAAGGGTCCTGCCCGGACAGCGAAACCAGCAGCAGCGTGGTAGCATAGTAGTAGTACCGCCCCATGGTGAGCGCCAACTGTCGTGGTATTTCTCCCGGGGGGCTTGCGAGTCGACAGATGCCACAAGGGCTTAGTGTGTGGGTAAGACTGCTGCTGATAGGCCCGGGAGCGGGTATGCGAGTAGCACGCGGTGGTTTACCCAGCTTCGGAGCTCTCCGTAGAGATAATACTCCTACTGCTGCATGTCTGAGTGTATCTGGTATATCTGGTACAGAGTTGCTCCTGGAGTTGTATCTGAGATCAGTGCCAAGGGCATCTGATCTCGTATATGCATGCGCATGGCCGGCTTTAGTGGCCAAGTATGGCCGTGGCTCTTGGCCGTGAGTGGCCTTGTGGCCAAAATGGATGTGGCGCGTGTGAGTGTGGGGTTGTGTGCTCATCCTGGATGGATGGATGGATGCTCATATATATAGTGTGGCTAGCTTATCATCTAAGCTAAGTGGTGGCATGGGCAAGGCATGGTGGGGTGTCATGCTTGTCCCTTGTGTCACTTCATAAATAGTGCCAGGGGACAAGTGACACTATACATGATGACTGAGATGACGCATGAATAGTGCTCGGGTACATCCGTCTCGTCGGTGTCTTGTCGGTGCCGGGTCGGGCTGCAGTCGGCAGCCGGCTGGTTGGCGCAGTCGGCAGCCGGCTGGTTGGTGTAGTCGGCAGCCGGCAGGCACACTGAGGGGCTTTGCTAGCCCCGATGTCTTGAAATATTGTCTTGCCGTCTTGGGGGTATCCGTGTCCAATTACTCCGACAGTAGCCCCCAAGCCTCCGGGCAACTTGGCAAAGTTGGGCGGAGGTTTTTTGGCAAATGTTCATGGAAATGATCATAAAAAAGGACAAAGTTAGTCCTCGCAAATATATCATATGCTTGCTTTTAGTATTGCAAGTTTTATGCGGAGGGTGCCGACTCGGTTTCGTCCGAGCCCCCTTCAATCTTTTTCATGTTCCCTCCACTTTTTGGCTTGTGCTCTTGCTTGCTGGACAGCCGCTCTGCCGTCTGTGGCTGAGAGTGGAACGCGAAGTGGAGTGTACAGTACTCAGAGTCTGGGAGCAGATTCAACCGAGTAGATACTTGTAAAGGAAATGGTCGAGTCGCCCGAACGTTTTTCTTCCCGGGCGTGTTTCGTGTGGGTGGCCTCCAGCGTTCACTCTTGCTAGTCGGACAGCCGCTCTTTGGTCTGTGACTAAGAGTGGGCCTTTGGTACCGCGCACGGTACTAAGCCGTCTGCGGGAACTAACGTCTCAGGCCAAGAGGCCAGCCCTCGGGCCAACTCTGGCTGGCGCCAGGGCGAACAGTGATGCTACTATCATAAAAAATGTGGAGATAGCACCCGAGCATCGCTCGGGGTTATCCATGCTTGCGTGATGCAAAAATATGCGGGCGAGGAGCTCACATTGATTTTCGTGTAGTCGCGGTCGTTGAAAATAGCCGGCGCGACTCGGCGCTCGCGGAGCGTGTCGGCGCACCCGCTGGGTGAAGCCTTCGAGCCTCCGGGTGCTCGAAGGGGGGTCCCAGCCGGTCAGGCTCGACCGGCCAGGCGGCCAGGCGTCTTGCAACGCCCTTTATTCTTCTCTTCTGCCGGCTACTGGGAGCTGGACAAAACTCTTCTCTTGTCTGCAATCTTCCGTGGGGGCGCGCTAGCGCACCCACTGGGTGTAGCCCCCGAGATTCGGGCCGACTGCTGAGTAGTCGGGCCAGATCTCCCGGCAACTACTTTGTCTTCTTCTTCGTGGGGGCGTGTCAGCACACCCGCTGGGTGTAGCCCCCAAGATTCGGGCCGACCGCTGAGCAGTCAGGCCGGATCTCCCGGCAACTACTTTGTCTTCTCTCTCGCGGGGGCGCGTCAGCGCACCCGCTTGGTGTAGCCCCCGAGATTCAGGCCGACTGCTGAGCAGTCAGGCCGGATCTTCCGGCAACTACCTTGTCTTCTTTCTCGCAGGGGCGCGTCAGCGCACCCGCCGGGTGTAGCCCCCGAGATTCGGGTCGACTGCTGAGCAGTCGGGCCGGATCTTCCGGCAACTACTTTGTCTTCTCTTCGCGGGGGCGCGTCAGCGCACCCGTTGGGTGTAGCCCCCGAGATCTGGGCCGACTGGTGAGCAGTCAGGCCGGATCTCCCGGCAACTACTTTGTCTTCTTCACGAGGGCACGTCAGCGCACCCGCTGGGTGTAGCCCCCGAGATTCGGGCCGACTGCTGAGCAGTCGGGCCGGATCTCCGGGCAACTACTTTCTCTTATTCTTTTTCTTCTTCAGCCGGCTGGACAGGCGGACTCCGACACAGCAGTCGGGATTTTTGCAGCAGGCCTAGGGAGCCAGCGGTTGGACGCACATCTGGCAGTCAGACGCACATGTCTTTCTTCTGCTTCGTTTCTCGGACGTCCACTATTTTTGTAGCCGTCTTTTCTTCTTGTTTCTTTCTAACCGGCTTCACATGGGGAGCCAGACCCTTCTTTCTCTCTTTTTTCTTTTTTCGATGGGGAGCCGGCCTTGACTTTTCTAGCCAGCCCGTACACGCGCAGCCGCGTCCACCTCTTTTCATCAAGCCAGCCTTGTCTTTCTCTTCCAACCGGCTTTGAGTAGTCGGACAGAGCTCTTCATTTTATTTTTTATTTTGCACAACTGGCGCATTGTGTTGACCCAGCCGGCTCTTTCTTTCTTTTCTCCCCTTCCCTGAGCAGTCCGCAGGAGCGGGGCGGCAGCAGCCGGCGTCCGGGTCGCGGGAGAAGCCGGCAGGCCGAGAAGCGGGCGGAAGCCGGCTGCTATCAAGAGCAGCAAGCCGGCGGGCGCGGGGGCCGGATCCGGCGCGGGAGGCCAGCAGCCGGCGGGTGCGGAGGCCGGAGCTGGGACTAGCGCAGGCATAACCAGACGGGTCGGGTGCTGGAGAGGCTGGCGCCGAGGTGGCGACGCGAGGCTCGCAGGGCAGGAGGCGGCTTGTAGCAGCGGCCGGCTGGGGGCGACGCAGGGTGGCCGCAGCAAGCGGAGCTGGAAGGCCACCAGGCGCGGGACTCGGCGTCCTGGTGCGGGAGCGGAGCAGTGTCAGGACCCTGACTCAATGCCACATCGATCTAGCATGTAACACCTCATATCACTTTGCGGCCTCACGCACGGTATTCCCACGGGTGTCGCCTTACCTTTGCCCAGGACCGTTTGCGCCTTTTGGCACACGTATATGATAGTGTCGCTAGCATCCATATGATAAGGAGCCCGGGCTGACATGGCTAGTCGTAAACCCAAAGTGGCACAAACTTACAGGGACAGGCATCCATGACCCAGCATCGAACGTGTCGGTCATCAGCGAGTGAATCCAGGCTGTAGCACTGGGCTAGCAGGACTCTGGTATTCATCGCGTGACATTTCCCCGAAGGGACAGACACAGGAACGAAGAAGGACACATGCCGGCCAGCCTAAGTGTTCCGGAGCAGTAGCAAGCTACCATGGCTCAGTGGAAACACTAGGAGACATTTCCCGGTAAGAGAGGCTACTAAGAATAAACAACTAGATAGTCAGATCCCACACATACCAAGCATTTCAATAACATACACACAATATGCTCGATATGTGCAAATACAACATGGCATCACAACATGACTCTATAACTCAAGTATTTAATCAATAGGCTCCGAGGAGCGAGATATTACAAACAGGGGTCTCATGACCCAACATTCAGAGCATACATATCAAAGCACAAGCGGAAGCTATCATGTCTGAGTACAGACATCTATAAATGAAAAAGGCTGAGAAGCCTGACTATCTACCAAATCCTACCGAGGCACAAGACCGCAGCTGAGGTAACAAGCTAAACGTCGAAGACCACGCGGAATTACTAGTGAGACTGAAGTCTCTCTGCAAAACATAAATTAAGCAAACGTGAGTACAAATGTACCCAGCAAGACTTACATCAGATCTAACTACATATGCATCATTATCAACAAGGGGATGGTGGGGTTTAACTGCAGCAAGCCAGCTTTGACTCGGTAGCTATCCTAAACTACGACTGCAAGTAACTCCTTTTGAGGTGGCGCACACGAGTCCACATATTCACCATATCAATACACCACTATGGATCCGCTCCCGTCTCCCTACGAGAACGCCATCCATAGCACTCACACTTATCTTGCGTATTTTAGAGTATCCACTTTCACTTGTCTATGAACTGATATAAGCAACCCAGAAGTCCTTTACCGTGGACACGGCTATTCGAATAGATGATATTAACCCTGCAGGGGTGTACTTCTTCATACATGTTTCCACCACTTAGCGTCTGCACACGACATGTGCTCGGCAGACTTCAAGCAAAAGCCGACGTGGGTGTAGACCACGACCTACCTAAACACTCAACTCTCTAGTCCAGGTTTATCGCCTATTCGGGTTCCATCCATGAGGAGATCCGGCCGGAGTTTCGCTCACAGCCCCAAACGATGTGAACAGGGTTCCGTGACACCAAACGGGCGCCCGGTATACCCGACCACGTGCCTACCGCATCACAGCCCACCCCTACGGTCAGCGCTGTCCACGGCCTCCAGCATACTACAAACACCAGAAACTACTTGCAACTCCTGGACAGAGGACAAGGGTGAATAAGAAGTCGAGCGGGGTCATATTTCAGGGCCCAATGCATGGTAGTAGCTGAATCATGGATCACAAACACAGAACTCAGTTCCTGAGGACGGCTTCAATGAGACAACCCACCATGTACTCCTACATGGCCTCTCACCGATACCTTTTACCAAATCGTGTTCACACACTTAGCTCACACATAGTAGGACATGTTCACACACCTCTGATTCATCCCCGATGAATCAGACCTGACTCAACTCTAAGCAGTAGCAGGCATGACAAACAAACGTGAATGAGTAGGCACAACAGGGCTCAAACAACTCCTACTCATACTAGTGGGTTTCATCTATTTACTGTGGAATGACAGGTCATGCAAAGGATAAAGGGGTTCAGCTACCGCGGCAAGTAACAGATGAATCATTGTTGTCCTAATGCAGTAAAAGAGAGCAGGAGCGAGAGAGTAGGATTGTATCGGAATGAACAAGGGGGTTTTGCTTGCCTGGCACTTCTGAAGATAACATTGAGTCTTCATCAGTGTCAACGATCACATCGTCGGTACAACGTCTACCGAGGGGGAACAACACCGGCAAACACAGAAGAAACACGATCAATGCAATGCACAATATGATGCATGCTATGACATGGCAATATGAATGTGTTTTGGGCTAGTGCATCTAGCTATGATTTAAATGAAGTTGGTTTGAATACATGATTCAATTTCCAACTCCATATATGATTATTTAAATGCCCTTTATTTGTTTTGTCCAAAACAGAGGACAAACATTGTTCAAACATGCATGAAAATGGTACAGATGGATTCCTTGAATTTTTCTGATAATTTTTCATATATAAATTATTTAATTTGGAGTTACGGTTAATTTTCTATGATTTATTGAAGTTTAGGGCATTTTCTGAAATTTCCTGAATAATAATTAATCCAGAAATGAATTATGGCGTTAGCACCACGTCACTGTGACGTCAGCAGAGTCAACTGGGCTGGCTCGGGTCAAACCTGACGTGTGGGGGCCACACGGCAGTGACACAGGACCTAATCCCGGTCAAACCCAGCGCTGACTGGGGTTTGACCAGGGGTGGGGCCCACAGTCAGTGGCCTAGGTGGTTGGTTAGTGCGTCATTAGTGGCTAATGACAGCGCCACGTCACTGGCCACCGGAGTTCGGCCGGCGGCGACCCGAAACGCGGCGGATGTTCACCGGGGTTGCGCTACGGGCGGCTGCTGGACGCGCGAAGGCCACCAGAAGGTAGCCCGTACACGGCCGCACCTAGCTGGCTGCACGAGGGGCCGCGGGGTGGCCGGAGACGACGGCAGCGAGCACTTACGCGGTGGCCGGAGTTCGGGCTGGGGCAGGGACGCGGCTGCAGCGCTCGAGCGAGCAAACGGAGTGGAGAGGCATCCTCCTGGAGGCGCCAGGAGCGTGTCAGTGCCCCTGGTGCGAGCAGGAGAGGCTCGGGAACGCGGGCTCGCCGGCCATGGCGGACGGCGGCCTCGGGTGACCTCGGGGCTACGGCTAGAGGGCGGGAGCAAGCAGGGGGGCAGAGGGGAAATGCTCAGGGGCTCACGGTAAGTTCGAAGAGAGGGTCGGCGTGCTCGGGGAGGCGACGGAGACGGCGAATCGGGCCGGCGATCTTCGATTCCCGTCGATGAAGATGGCGGCAATGGCGTCACTGCAGGGCTCCTGGTGTTGCTTGGAGCGGTGGGGAGGAAGAGTAGGTCGAGGCAGAGCTTTGGGAGGCGTCGGGGAGACGAGGCGGTGGTGGTGGCCGCGGCGAACGGCGTCGGTGGCGACGGGGCTCCGCTCGGTGGAAGAGAGAGGGAGCCAGAGAAGGGGGGGAGAAGGCACGGGGAGAGTGCGAGGCCTGGGAGGGTGCGTGGCGTCGCGGACGGGGTCCAGGGCGACGAGAGGAAGCAGGAGGTGGCCAGGGGAAGCAGGAGGTGGCCGAGGCCTCTCGGGCGCGCGCCACGCCTCGGTCCTTCTGGCGAGGAGGAAGACGACAGGGGGAGTGGAGATGGGCTGGGCCGTGCTGGGCCAGGTAAGTGGGCGCCAGGTAACTTCCTTCTCTCTCCCTCTTTTATTTATTTCTGTTCTGTTTTGTTTTTTTTATTTAGTTGCCACTGAATTCAAATTCAAACAAATTTGAAAACAGTGCCAAAACTCCCCTGGATATTTTAAGTCACTTAATGGACTTTTTCACAAATACAAAAAATATCTCAGGTCATTTGAAAATATATTCATTATATATTATGAATATAATTCCAAATTCAAATAGAATATGATTTAAATTCAATGCTCAAAATATTCCTCAAAAATGTTTATTATTTTTGGTTTGGTGTAAAACCCTGGCCAAAATATAACCAACATTAGTTAAGGCCATTTTGGAATCATTGAATGCATTTTCCAGGGTTCTTTTGCCCTGCTTTTAATTAAAGTTTTGAGGCTTCAACAATCCTCAATTCATGTTTCAGAAATTTAAATATGATGCCTGGATGAAGATGCAACTATCTACAAACAATATTCTAGGGCTGTGACAAGCAGCCGGCGGGGGAGGCAGCCGGCGCGGCGCGTGGCGGAGATGGCCGGGGCCGGGAGATGGGCAGTCGGCCGCGGGGCGAGCGACGTGGGCTAGCGCGGGGCACGGCCATGGGTCGGGCGCGTGACACGGGCAAAGCCGGCGCGCAGGGGCGGCTGGAGCGGCTGTGGCGGCGATGAGGCAGAGGCGGGCCCGTGGCAACCAAGCGGACGGACACGGAGGCGGTCGGGTTGCGGAGGCAAGCGCGGAGCCGGACGGAGGAGGCCGCGCGAGTGGGCGGAGCCGGAGGAGGCCGGACCCGGCAGCCGGCGGCTGGGAGGCGTCGAACCGGACGGGAGCAGGGACGCCGCGGGAGGAGGCCCGGCGCGCGGGGCGCAGGCGCGGAGCAGCAGCCCGGCCCTGCACATGGGCGCAGCAGTCCAGTCATGCTGGGGACGGAGCAAGCGGCCGCCGCTGCTGCTCAAAGCTCGAGCATTGTCTGGGCATAGTCTGAGTAATATCTGACTATTCTCTGTCTCGTGTATGAGAATGGTCTGGGTAGTATCTGTGTAGTGTATGGCCAATGGTTTGACCATTGGTGACTAGCATCTAGCTAGCAAGCATAGATGATATATGGAGGAGTGACGTGTGTTTTGGCCGGAGCAAGCCGCAACGCGGAGGGAAGCAAATGCGAGCAGCGCGTGGATGGCCACGGCCGACCGAAACGAAGCCCCCGCGCGCGGACTGACGGCCGATGTTGCGGTGGTGATGACGAAGGCGCGGCCGACGGCGAGGACGCGCCGCCCCTCGCAGCCATTCCGGGGGCGTGTCGATGTTGAGCCCCAGACCGCTATCGGAGAGACGGCGCGACGCCGCGGTGGTGAAGATGAAGAAGCCGACGGCGAGGACGCGCCACCCCACGCGGCCGCTCCGGGGGCGGGTCAATGTCGAGCCCCCGAGCGCTACCGGAGAGACGCGCGACGCCGCGGCGGAGGCGACGAAGAAAAAGGGTCCCGCCCGGACAGCGAAACCAGCAGCAGCGTGGTAGCATAGTAGTAGTACCGCCCCATGGTGGGCGCCAACTGTCGTGGTATTTCTCACGGGGGGCTTGCAAGTCGACAGATGCCACAAGGGCTTAGTGTGTGGGTAAGACTGCTGCTGATAGTCCCGGGAGCGGGTATGCGAGTAGCACGCGGTGGTTTACCCAGCTTCGGAGCTCTCCGTAGAGATAATACTCCTACTGCTGCATGTCTGAGTGTATCTGGTATATCTGGTATAGAGTTGCTCCTAGAGCTGTATCTGAGATAAGTGCCAAGGGCATCTGATCTCGTATATGCATGCGCATGGCCGGCTCTAGTGGCCAAGTATGGCCGTGGATCTTGCCCGTGAGTGGCCTTGTGGCCAAAATGGATGTGGCGCGTGTGAGTGTGGGGGTGTGTGCTCATCCTGGATGGATGGATGGATGCTCATATATATAGTGTGGCTAGCTTATCATCTAAGCTAAGTGGTGGCATGGGCAAGGCATGGTGGGGTGTCATGCTTGTCCCCTGTGTCACTTCATAAATAGTGCTAGGGGACAAGTGACACTATACATGATGACTGAGATGACGCGTGAATAGTGCTCGGGTACATCCGTCTCGTCGGTGTCTTGTCGGTGCCAGGTCGGGCTGTAGTCGACAGCCGGCTGGTTGGCGTAGTCGGCAGCCGGCAGGCAGACTGAGGGGCTTTGCTAGCCCCGATGTCTTGAAATATCGTCTTGCCGTCTTCGGGGTATCCGTGTCCAATTACTCCGACAGGCAAATTGGGTTATTCCTTTAATAGGAAAAAGGAATATTCCCAATGAAAAGAATATTGGGGTTGGTCCCAGATGGAGATGGCAAGGTCTAGGAAGAGTTTTGAGGATGACAAGCCACTCTGGAAAGAAAGAAGAGGTCATCTTCTTCATTTTCCAGACCACATAGCCACGAAGAAAGAAAACTCAAGCAAAAATTTCAGAAAATCAAAAGAAAAAGAAAGGGCCAAAAACCAGGCTGTGATAGCGTGGCTCCATCGACGGCCCGGTATGGCACAGTTTCAGCATCAATGACCCAAGACCCTCGCGAGGGGCCAAGCCTCATGTGGCAGACGACACCAAGACCTCCCTGGGGGGCCTCACTAGGCTAGCACCCGAGGAGCAGAGATATCAAGGCAAGGTGCACCTCACGAGGTTCATGTGACGTGAGCCATGACGACCAAGGCCAGGCGGGCACCAGCAGGCACAGTGTACCAGTTTCCTCTTTGGTGCCAAGGAGGCAAGCACAGGCGCGGAGTCCCAAGGCATCAAGCAAAGGTTTCCATATTGGTGCAACGAGACCAAGACAGCTCGTACGACAAGACAGAGGTCATCGCGGAGCCCACTGCAGCGTCACTACTAGAGCCTTTCCAGGCGAAGATTATTTTGTCCGGATAACTTGTACTACTTGTCCCCCCCTTTGAATTTGGTCGTGGTGGGATCCCTTCCCGCCTACATCTGGGAAGAGTTCCAAGGCCACTATAAATAGGACTTAGCCACCACAATAGAAGGGGAGATCGGTTCCACCCTGACCACCTCACTAGCTCATCGATCTCAAGAACACTTGACCTCCTGAGTGAAGGAAATATGCTGTAGAGGCAATAATAAAGTTGTTATTTATATTTCCTTATATCATGATAAATGTTTATTATTCATGCTAGAATTGTATTAACCGGAAACTTAGTACATGTGTGAATCCATACAGAAACAGAGTGTCCCTAGTATGCCTCTACTTGACTAGCTCGTTAATCAAAGATGGTTAAGTTTCCTAGCCATGGACATGTGTTGTTATTTGATGAACCGGATCACATCATTAGAGAATGATGTGATGGACTAGACCCATCCACTAGCTTAGCACTATGATCATTTAGTTTATTGCTATTGCTTTCTTCATGACTTATACATGTTCCCATGACTATGAGATTATGAAACTCCGGAATACTGGAGGAAAACCTTGTGTGCTATCAAATGTCACAATGTAACTGGGTGATTATAAAGATGCTCTACAAGTGTCACCGATGGTGTTTGTTGAGTTGGCATAGATCGAGATTAGGATTTTTCACTCCGTGTGTCGGAGAGGTATCTCTAGGCCCTCTCGGTAATGCACATCACATATGCCTTGCAAGCAATGAGACTAATGAGTTAGTTGCAAGATGATGCATTACATAACGAGTAAAGAGACTTGTCGGTAACGAGATTGAACTAGGTATGATGATAACGACGATTGAATCTCGGGCAAGTAACATACCGATGACAAAGGGAACAACATATGTTGGTATGCGGTTTGACTGATAAAGATCTTCGTAGAATATGTAGGAACCAGTATGAGCATCCAGGTTCTGCTATTGGTTATTGACCGAAGATGTGTCTTGGTCATGTCTACATAGTTCTCGAACCCGTAGGGTCCACACGCTTTATCGTTCGATGACGATATGTATTATGAGTTATGTGATTTGATGTACCAAAGGTTGTTCGGAGTCTCGGATGTGATCTTGGACATGACGAGGAGTCTCGAAATGGTCGAGAGATAAAGATTCATATATAGGAAGGCTACATTAGGACACCGGAATCATTCGGGTCGTTTTGGATAAGTTTTGGAGTACTGGGGGTTACCGGAACCCCCTCCTGGAAGTTATTGGGCCTTATGGGCCTAGTGGTGGAAGATAGGAGGCAGGCCAAGAGGTGGTGCGCGCCCCCTCTAGCCCAAACCGAATTGGACTAGGGTTAGGCCCCCCTCCTTTCCTTCTCTTCTTCCTCTCCTTCCTTCTTCTCATACTTGGACTAGGATAGGGGGAAACCTGCTCCTACTAGGAGTAGGAATCCCACCCTTGGGCGCGCCCCTTGAGGCCGGCCCTCCTCCTCCTCCCCTCCTTTATATACGAGGGAAGGGGCACCCCATAGATGCACAAGTTGACCTTTAGTCGTGTGCGGTGCCCCCTCCACAGATTTCCACCTCGGTCATATTGTCATAGTGCTTAGGCGAAGCCCTGCGTCGGTAACTTCATCATCACTGTAAACACGCTGTCATGCTGACGGAACTCACCCTCGGCCTCAGCTGGATCAAGAGTACGAGGGACGTCACTGAGCTGAACATGTGCAGATCACGGAGGTGCCGTGTGTTCGGTACTTGATCGGTTGGATCGTGAAGACGTTCGAGTGCATCAACCGCGTTACTAAACGCTTCCGCTTTTGGTCTACAAGGGTACGTAGATACACTCTCCCCTCTCATTGCGATGCATCTCCTAGATAGATATTGCGTGATCATCGGAATTTTTTTGAAATACTGTGTTCCCCAACAGTGGCATCCGAGCCAGGTCTATGTGTAGATGTTATATGCATGAGTAGAACACAAAGAGTTGTGAGCGATAATAGTCATACTGCTTACCAGCATGTCATACTTTGAGTCGGCGGTATTGTTGGATGAAGCGGCCCAGACCGACATTACATGACCGCGTTCATGAGACTGGTTCTACCGACGTTCTTCGCACACAAGTGCCTAGTGGGTGTCTGTTTCTCCAGCTTTAGTTGAATCGAGTGTGACTACGCCCAGTCCTTGTTGAAGGTTAAAACAGCACACTTGACGATAAATCGTTGTGGTTTTGATGCGTAGATAAGAACGGTTCTTGCTAGAAGCCCGTAGCAGCCATGTAAAACTTGGAACAACAAAGTAGAGGACGTCTAACTTGTTTTTGCCGGGCATGTTGTGATGTGATATGGTCAAGACAGGGATTATATGAATTGTTGTATGAGATGATCATGTTTTGTACAATTATCAGCAACTGGCAGGAGCCATATGGTTGTCGCTTTACTGTATGAAATGCAATCTCCATGTAATTGTTTTACTTTATCACTAAGCAGTAGCGATAGTCGTAGAAGAAATTGTTGGCGAGATGACAACAATGCTATGATGGTGATCAAGGCGTCAAGCCAGTGAAGATGGTGATCATGACGGTGCTTTGGATATGGAGATCGAAGGAACAAGATGGTGATGGCCATATCATATCACTTATATTGATTGCATGTGATATTTATCCTTTATGCATCTTATTTTGCTTAGTACGACGGTAGCATTAGAAGATGATCTCTCACTAAATTTCAATGTATAAATGTTATCCCCGAGTATGCATCGTTGCTACAGTTCGTCGTGCCGAGACACCAAGTGATGATCGGGTGTGATAAGCTCTATGTTCACATACAACGGGTGCAAGCTAGTTTTACACAAGGAAAATACTCAGGTTACACTTGACGAGCCTAGCATATGCAAATATGGCCTCGGAACACTGATACCGAAAGGTCGAGCGTGAATCATATAGTAGATATGGTCAACATAGTGATGTTCACCATTGAAAACTACTCCATCTCACGTGATGATCGGACATGGTTTAGTTGATATGGATCACGTGATCACTTAGATGATTAGAGGGATGTCTATCTAAGTGGGAGTTCTTAAATAATATGATTAATTGAACTTTAATTTATCATGAACTTAGTACCTGATCGTATTTTGCATGTCTACATTGTTGTAGATAAATGTCTCGTGCTACTGTTACATTGAATTTTAATGCGTTCCTATAGAAAGCTAAGTTGAAAGATGATGATAGCAACTACACGGAGTGGGTCCGTAACTTGAGGATTATCCTCATTGCTGCACAGAAGAATTACGTCCTGGAAGCACCTCTAAGTGTACCACCCGCGCCAGCAACTGCAGACATTGTGAATGCCTGGCAAACGCGTGTTGATGACTACTCGATAGTTTAGTGTGCCATGCTTTATGGCTTAGAATCGGGACTTCAACATCCTTTTGAGCGTCATGGAACATATGAGATGTTCCAGGAGTTGGTGTTAATATTTCAAGCAAATGCCCGGATTCATAGATATGAAGTCTCCAATAAGTTCTATAGCTGCAAGATGGAGGAGAATAGTTCTGTCAGTGAGCATATACTCAGAATGTCTGGGTAACACAACCACTTGACTCAACTGGGAGTTAATCTTCCTGATGATAGTGTCATTGACAGAGTTGTTCAATCACTGCCACCAAGCTACAAAAGCTTCATGATGAACTATAATATGCAAGGGATGGATAAGAAAATTCCTGAACTCTTCGCGATGCTAAAAGCTGCGGAGGTAGAAATCAAGTGTTGATGGTTACATAATGTGTAATAACAGCCCATAATGCAAAGGGCAAAGGGGAACTTCAAGAAGAACGGCAAGTGCTGCGGAGGTAGAAATCAAGTGCTGCGGAGGTAATAACAGCCCATAACAGCCCATAATGTGTAATAACAGAAATCAAGTGCTGCGGAGGTAGAAATCAAGTGTTGATGGTTAACAAGACCACTAGTTCCAAGAAAAAGGGCAAAGGGAAGAAGGGGAACTTCAAGAAGAACGGCAAGCCAGTTGCTGATCAAGTGAAGAAGCCCAAGTCTAGACCTAAGCCTGAGACTGAGTGCTTCTACTACAAAGGGACTGGTCACTGGAAGCGGAACTGCCCGAAGTATTTGGCGGATAAGAAGGATGGAAAAGTGAAAGGTATATCTGATATACATATTATTGATGTGTACCTTACAAATGCTCGCAGTAGCGCCTGGGTATTTGATACTAGTTTTGTTGCTCGTATTTGCAACTCGAAACAGGGGCTACAGATTAACCGAAGATTGGCTAAGGACGAGGTGACGATGCGTGTGGGAAATGGTTCCAAAGTTGATGTGATCGCGGTCGGCACGCTACCTCTACATCTACCTTCAGGATTAGTATTAGACATGAATAATTGTTATTTGGTGCCAACGTTAAGCATGAACATTATATCTGGATCTTGTTTGATGCGAGACAGTTATTCATTTAAATCAGAGAATAATGGTTGTTCTATTTATATGAGTAATATATTTTATGGTCATGCACCCTTATTGAGTGGACTATTTTTATTGAATCTCGATAGTAGTGATACACATATTCATAGTATTGAAGCCAAAAGATATAAGTTTAATAATGATAGTGAAACTTATTTGTGGCACTGCCGTTTAGGTCATATTGGTGTAAAGCGCATGAAGAAACTCCATGCTGATGTGCTTTTGGAATCACTTGATGCTTGCGAACCATGCCTCATGGGCAAAATGACTAAGACTTTGTTCTCCGGAATAATGGAACGAGCAACAGACATATTGGAAATAATACATACTGATGTATGCGGTCCGTTGAGCGTTGATGCTCGTCGCGGGTATCGTTATTTTCTGACCTTCACAGATGATTTGAGCAGATATAGATATGTCTTTGATGACCCACAAGTATAGGGTATCTATCCTAGTCCTTTCTATAAGTAAGAGTGTCGAACCCAACGAGGAGCAGAAGGAAATGATAAGCAGTTTTCCGTAAGGTATTCTGTGCAAGCACTGAAATTATTGGTAACAGGATTGTTTTGTGATAAGGTAATTTGTAATGGATAACAAGTAATAAAAGTAAATAAGGTGCAGCAAGATGGCCCAGTCCTTTTTGTAGCAAAGGACAAGCCTGGACAAACTCTTATATAAAGAAAAATGCTCCCGAGGACACATGGGAATTATCGTCAAGCTAGTTTTCATCATGCTCATATGATTCACGTTCGTTACTTTAATAATTTGATATGTGGGTGGACCAGTGCTTGGGTACTGCCCTTACTTGGACAAGAATCCCACTTATGATTAACCCCTCTTGCAAGCATCTGCAAATACAAAAGAAGTATTAAGGTAAACCTAACAATAGCATGAAACATATGGATCCAAATCAGCCCCTTACGAAGAAACACATAAACTAGGGTTTAAACTTCTGTCACTCTAGCAACCCATCATCTACTTATTACTTCCCAATGGCTTCCCCTAGGCCCAAACAATGGTGAACTGTCATGTAGTCGATGTTCACATGACACCACTAGAGGAAAGACAACATACATCTCATCAAAATATCGAACGAATACCAAATTCACATGACTACTTATAGCAAGACTTCTCCCATGTCCCCTGGAACAAACGTAACTACTCACAAATCATATTCATGTTCATAATCAGAGGGGTATTAATATGCATAAATGATCTGAACATATGATCTTCCACCAAGTAAACCAACTAGCATCAACTACAAGGAGTAATCAACACTACTAGCAACCCACAGGTACCAATGTGAGGTTTTGGGACAAAGAGATGAACTAGGGTTTGAGATGAGATGGTGCTGGTGAAGATGTTGATGGAGATTGCCCCCCTCCCAATGAGAGGATCGATGGTGATGATTTCCCCCTCCCGGAAGGATGTTTCCCCAGCAGAACAGCTCCATTGGAGCCCTAGATTGGTTCCGCCTCGTGGCGGCGGTGTTTCGTCCCAAGAGCTTGCTTATGATTTTTTCCAATGTGAAAGACTTCAAATGGCAAAAGATGGGTACCGGAGGCCTGCTATGGAGCCCACGAGATAGGGGGGCGCGCCCCCCGCCCTCGTGGATGGTGGGTGGCCCCCCTCTAGTGCTTTCTTCGCCCAATATTTTTTATATATTCTGAAACTGACTCCCGTGGAGTTTTAGGACATTTGGAGTTGTGCAGAATAGGTCTCTAATAGTTGCTCTTTTTCCAGTCCAGAATTCCAACTGTCGGCATTCCCCCACTTCATGTAAACCTTGTAAAATAAGAGAGAATAGGCATGAGTATTGTGACATAATGTGTAATAACATCCCATAATGCAATAAATATCGATATAAAAGCATGATGCAAAATGGATGTATTAACTCCCACAAGCTTAGATCTCGCTTATCCTCAAGCGGAAGCCGATATCGAAAAATATGTCCACATGTTTAGAGATAGAGGTGTCGATAAAATAAAATACCTACATGAGGGCATCATGATAATTCTTATAACATCAACATATATATATATATTGCCATATGCTTTCTTATGCCAAAGTAACAATCATTCACAATTTCAAGTATGAATCAGAAACTTCATTGAAAACTAACAAACGATAATCTCAGTCATTGAAGCAATTGCAATTTATCATAACGTCGAAAAGAGTCAATATGAGAGCTTTTCAGCAAGTCCACATACTCAACTATCATTTAGTCTTTCACAATTGCTAACACTCACGCAATACTTATGGGTATGATGTTTTATCGGACACAGAGAAAGATAGGGGCTTATAGTCTTGCCTCCTAACCTTTTACCTCAAGGGTAATGTCAACAATAATAGTTCATGAAAAATCACATCCAATTAGCTATATATATCAGGATCTTTCCAACACACAGTGCTTGTAAAAGGATAAAATGTAAAAAGGAAAGGTGAAGATCACCATGACTCTTGTATGAAGTATAAGAAAAGAATAAAAGATAGGCCCTTCGCAGAGGGAAGCAGAGGTTCTCATGTGTTTTTATGGTTGGATGGACAAAATCTTAATGCAAAAGAATGTCACTTCATATTTCCACTTGTGATATGGACCATTATTATGCAGTCTGTCACTTTTATTTCTTCCACGTCACAAGATCGTATAAAGCTTATTTTCTCCACACTAATAAATCATACATATTTAGAGAGCAATTTTTATTGCTTGCAACAATGACAACTTACTTTTAGGATCTTACTCAATCCATAGGTAGATATGGTGGACTCTCATGGCAAAACTGTGTTTAAGGATATTTGGAAGCACAAGTAGTATCTCTACTTGGTGCAAACAATTTGGCTAGCATGAGGAGGAAAGGCAAGCTCAACGTGTTGGATGATCCATGACAATATAATTTATTTCGGATGTAAGAAACCATAACCCATTACATTGTCTTCCTTGTCCAACGTCAAAATTTAGCATCTCATATTTTAATGAGTTCTCACAATCATAAAAGATGTACAGGATAGTATATTTATATGTGAAAACCTCTCTTTCTTTATTACTTCCTATTAATTACAATGATGACCAAAACTATGTTTGTCAACTCTCAACAACTTTTATTCATCATACTCTTTATATGTGAAGTCATTACTCTCCGTAAGATCCATATGATCTCTTTATTTCTTTTTATTCTTACTCTTATTCCCTCAAGACCATAGCAAGATAACCAAGCCCTTGACTCAAAACTAATATTTATTATATATATAGCTCAAGGACTCGATTACATAGAAGGATCATAAAGCAACACTCAAAACAAAATCATACTAAAATTTTATTCTACTAGATCAAGATATTAGGAAAAGGATCGAACTAAGAAAAATGGTAAAGATAAAAGTGTGATGGTGATACGATACCGGGGCACTACTCCAAGCTTGGTAGTTGCCAAGGGGAGTGCCCATACCCATGTGTTTATGTCTCTTTCTTCGGAGGTGGTGATGTGATATTCATGGCGATGATGCCCCTCAGGATACGAGTCTCTTCCTCGAGCTTATTGACTTGCTGCTTGAGGTCCATTATTTCCTTACAGAGCTTGCCCGTGGCGGCTAAAGCTCCTTTCACCCATGGATGTTGCATACCTGCGGGAGAACAAGTAACACTCTTTTTCATATTTTCATAAGAAAGAAATCTAACATTGGAGGGGATGACCAAGTTTGAATAGTTGAGCTCTGTAGTTCCCCCATTGTGAATCCAGCTCAGAAACGGGAAGTAACTTCTTGATCCTCTTCCATTGCATCTATCCTTTTCAAGTCGGTCTCCATCTCTTCCTCCATTGATGGCCCAAAGTGGTCAGCATCACTGTTTGCTCCTGGTCCCGTTATCGGATGAGACACCCGGCTCCACCCGACTGACTCTTGAGAATACATCTTGGTCTATATCTGCAGCAGAACAGCTCGAAACAAAAATAGAGGATAATTGCGTGGTAGGGTGGTCAAAACCTTCGGGAGATTATATAATGTTTTTTACCGATTGAAAGAAGTATCGTGCAACAGAACGGAGTCCGGAGGGCACACGAGGTGCCCACGAGGCAGGGGGCGTCCTCCACCCTCGTGGACGCCTCGTGTCCTTTCCGGACTGCTTCTTATTTTCCTATTTTCTTAAATATTCCAAAACAGAGAAAATTTCTATTAGAACTGTTTTGGAGTCAGTTTACTTACCATACCACATACCTCTTCCTTTTCGGGGGATCAAACGTTCTTGAAGATGTCCCTTATATACTCCTCTGGGGTTACAGTTTCAATAACATTAGTTTGAACATTTATAGGATTACCTGAGATACAATGTTTGATTCTTTGACCATTCACCACCCTCGGATTTGTGCCTTCGAAGTTGTTGATTTTTATGGCACCGGAACTATAAACCTCCTCGATAACATAAGGACCTTCCCATTTAAAGAGGAGTTTTCCTGCAAAAAATCTTAAACGAGAGTTGTATAACAATACATAATCACCTACATTAAACTCACGTTTTTGTATCCTTTGGTCATGCCATCTTTTAACTTTTTCCTAAAACAGTTTGGCATTCTCATAAGCCTGGGTTCTCCACTCATCAAGTGAGCTAATGTCAAATAGCCTCTTCTCACCAGCAAGTTTGAAGTCATAGTTGAGCTCTTTAATGGCCCAATATGCCTTATTTTCTAGTCCGAGAGGTAAGTGACATGCTTTACCATAAACCATTTTATATGGAGACATACCCATATGATTTTTATATGCAGTTCTATAATCCCATAATGCATCATCAAGTTTCTTGGACCAATTATTTCTAGATCTATTAACACTCTTTTACAAAATTAATTTAAGCTCTCTATTGCTCAGTTCTACTTGACCACTAGTCTGTGGATGATATGGCGATGCAATTATATGATTAACACCATACTTAGCAAGCATTTTACGAAAAGCACCATGAATAAAATGTGAACCACCATCAGTCATTAAATATATAGGGACTCCAAACCTTGGAAAAATAACTTCTTCAAGCATCTTAATAGAAGTGTTCTGATCAGCACTACTAGTTGGAATAGCTTCTACCCACTTAGTAACATAATCAACAACAACTAAAATATGTGTATACCCATTAGAGGAAGGAAACGGTCCCATATAATCAAAGCCCCAAACATCAAATGGTTCAATAACAAGTGAATAATTCATAGGAATTTCATGACGTCTACTAATATTACCAATTCTTTGACATTCATCATAGGACGAGACAAACTTATAGGCGTCTTTGAAGAGAGTAGGCCAATAAAAACCAGATTGCAATACCTTATGTGCAGTTCTATCTCCAGCTTGGTGTCTTCCATAAGCCTCGGAGTGACACTTGCGTAGGATTTGTTCCTGCTCATGCTCAGGTACACATCGTCTAATAACACCATCTACTCCTTCTTTATAAAGGTGTGGGTCATCCCATAAGTAATGTCTTAAATCATAGAAAAACTTTTTGTTTTGCTAATATGTGAAACTAGGTGGTATAAATTTAGCAACAATGTAATTGGCATAATCAGCATACCATGGAGCAGTACGAGAAGCATTTATGACAACTAATTGTTCATTAGGAAAGCTATCATCAAATAGGTAGTGGGTCATCAAGCACATTCTCTAACCTAGACAAGTTGTCTGCAATGGGGTTCTCAGCTGTTTTTCTAAATAATATGCAAATCAAATTCTTGTAGTAGGAGAACCCATCTAATAAGTCTAGGTTTAGCATCTTTCTTTTCCATAAGATATTTAATAACAGCATGATCAGTGTGAACAGTTACTTTAGAATCAACAATATATGGTCTGAACTTATCACAAGCAAATACAACTGCTAAGAGTTCCTTTTCAGTAGTAGCATAATTTCTCTAGGCACTGTCTAGAGTTTTACTAGCATATTGGATAACATTTAATTTCTTATCAACTCTTTGTCCTACAATAGCACCTACAGCATAATCACTATCATCACACATAATTTCAAAGGGTAAATTCCAATCAGGCGGCTGAACAATAGGTGCAGAAATCAAGCCTTTCTTATGTATTTTAAATGCTTCTACACAATCATCATCAAGGACAAAAAGAACATCTTTTTTGTAAGAGATTAGTCAGAGGCCTAGAAATTTTTGAGAAGTCCTTAATGAAGCTCCTATAAAAACCAGCATGACCAACAAAACTTCTTATACCTTTAATATCTTTAGGACACAGCATCTTTTCAATAGCATCAACTTTAGTTTTATCAACTTCAATACCTCTTTCAGAATTTTTATGCCCCAAGATAATGCCTTCATTAACCATAAAGTGGCACTTCTCCCAATTCAAGACAAGATTAGTTTCTTCACATCTCTGCAAAACTCGATCAAGGTTACCTAAGCAATCATCCAAAGAAGTTGCATATAGAGAAAAATCATCCATGAAAATCTCAACAATCTTTTCACAAAAGTCAGAGAATATAGCAGTCATGCATCTTTGAAAGGTAGCAGGCGCATTACATAAACCAAAAGGCATATGTCTACAAGAAAAGGTACCGAAAGGGCATGTAAAAGTGGTCTTTTCCTGATCCTTTTTGACACGAGTATTTGAGAGAAACTAGAATAACCGTCTAGAAAGCAAAAATGAGTATGTTTGGATAATATTTCTAGCATTTGATCAATGAAAGGTAGAGGGTAATGATCCTTTTTAGTAGCATTATTTAATTTGCGGAAGTCAATTACCATTCTATAACCTGTAACAATTCTTTGTGGGATCAATTCATTTTTATCATTTGGAACAACAGTAATACCTCCTTTCTTAGGGACACAATGGACATGACTTACCCACTGACTATCAGCAACAGGATAAATTATACCTGCCTCCAGAAGCTTTAGTATTTCTTTTCTTACCTCTTCTTTCATCTTAGGATTTAACCGTCGTTGGTGATCAACAACCTGTTTAGCATCTTTTTCCAATTTAATTTTGTGCTACAATAGAGTGGGACTAATGCCCTTAAGATCATCAAGTGTATATCCAATAGCAGCACAGTGCTTCTTCAGAGTTTGCAATAATTTCTCTTCTTCCTTCTCTGAAAGGTTAGCACTAATAATAACAGGATATATCTTCTTTTCATCAAGATAAGCATATCTAAGAGTATCAGGTAATGGTTTAAGCTCAAACATGGGATCACCCTTGGGTGGAGGAGGATCCCCTAGAATTTCGACAGGCAAGTTATGTTTCAAAATAGGTCCCTATTTGAGGAATACTTCATCTATTTCTCTTCTTTCATTCATAAACATATCATTTTCATGGTCTAGCTGTCACATCCCTAGCTTCTGGTTTGCTCTGAGCTAGCTAGTCATGTGTGCATCATGTTTAAATTCTGAAATTTGAACTGAGGGAATTTTGGAAGCCTCAAAAACTTGAATAAAAGAGGGGCAAAGAACCATGGAAAATGCATTCAATGTTTTCAAAATGGCCTTAAATAATGTTGGTTATATTTTGGCAAGGGTTTTGCACCAAACCAAAAATAATGAACATTTTTGAGGAATATTTTGAGCACTGAATCTAAATCATTACTTTATTTGCATTTGGAACTATATTCATAACTTATATAGAATATATTTCCAAATACCCTGAAACATTTCTATGTGCTTTTGGAAAAGTCCATTAAGCAGCATAAATATTTTCAGAGGAGTTTTTGGCATTGTTTGAATTATTTTTTTAAATTCAAAACAGTGGCAAAACAGATTAAATAAAAGAAAACAGAACTGAAATAGAAATAAAAGAAAGAGAGAGAAGGAAGTTACCCGGCCTCACCCGTGCAGCCCACCAGAGCCGGCCCAGCTCCTGTGCTGGTCCAGCACTGTGCGGCCCAGCCCACCTCCTCCTCCCTGTCGCCTTCCTCCTCGCGCCAGTAGGCAGAGGAGGGACTCGGCGCACGCGCCCGAGCTCGCCATGCCACCACCCTGCTCGTCTGCATCGCCTGAGGCCACCACGACGCCTCGCGCCTTCTCCTCGGCGCCGCCTCGACCCCTGGAACCCTCCCGCTCACTCCCTCGTCCCCATCTCCTCCTCTGTTCTTTCTCTCGCACGCACCCGAGAGCGACCGTCGCCGCCGCTTGCTACTGCCGCGGCCACTGCCGCCCCCTCGCTTCTCTGACCAGCCCACGAGCTCCGCCTAGAACCCGAGCGCCTCTCCGCCGACCCACGCAAGGCCGGAGGACCCCAAGACGACGCCGCGACCCTTCTTCCCCGACCACGGCCGCCGGATGCCGCCGCCCGATTCGTCGTCCACAGGGCCTCCCTGAGCTCGCCGTCTTCTTCATACGACTCCCTGTGAGCCCCTCTCCCTTTCCCCTCATACCCCGTGGTGGATTTGGTTCGCTAGCTCGATTCCCGCCATCACCGAGAGCTTCTCGCCGCCGCGCTCGTCACTGCCAGCGCTAGCAAGCCCCGACGACCAAACCGAGCTCGCAGACTACTTCCGTGTGCTGTGTAGATGCCGCTGCGCTGCTCAGCTCCCTTGCCCGCGAGCTCTAGCCCTCTCAGCCGCAACCACCGAACTCCGGCCGCCGCCGCAAGCTCCGCTCCGGCGAGTGCTGACCACCCCGCGTCCTTCCGTCACCTTCTCCGGATGCGCACGAGCGCTAGGAACCCACAGAGCCTCTCCGCGCGGAGTTTGGCCACCGGAGCAAGAAACCCGAAGGCCTCGGCCGTCTCGGCCTCGCCGGCGTCAAGCCGCCGGCAGGTTAGGCCCTGCTGACCAGGGGTTTGACCCCCCCCTGGGTCGATGACAGGTGGGGCCAGCCCCCCTGTTAATTAGTTTAGTTTATTTTAATTTATTTAGCCATTGTTTCACTGCCATGTGGGCCCGAGGCCCTGCTAATTTGGTTTAGGTACTAATTAAATTTTAGCTAACCCACTGACCCGCTGACTGTGGGCCCCAGCCCTTCTAATTACGTTAGTTAAGAACTAACTAAACCTTGTTTAGTTCCTGTGTCACTGACGTGTGGTCCCCACACGTCAGGTTTGACCGGACCAGCCCAGTTGACCCTGCTGACGTCATCATGACGTCAGGCTGACGCAATAAGTATTTTCTGGATTTAAAAAAATAATCAGGAAATTTCAGAAAATACCTAAAACTTCAATAAATCATAGAAAATTAACCGTAACTCCAAATTAAATAATTTATATATGAAAAATTATCAGAAAAATTCAAGGAATCCATCTGTACCATTTTCATGCATGTTAGAACAACTTATAGCTGCTGTTTAGCACAAATCAATTTAATGGCATTTGAATAATCACATATGGAGTTTGAATTTGAATCTTGTATTCAAACCAACTTCATTTAATCTGTTGCTAGTTGCATTAGCTCAAAACACATTCATTTTGCCATGTCATGATCATGCATCATATTGTGCATTGCATTGATTGTGTTCCCTTCTGTGTTGCCGGTAATTGTCCCCTCTCGATAGACGTGATACCGATGATGTGATCGTTGACACTGATGAAGACTCAATGCTATCTTCAGAAGTGCCAGGCAAGCAAAACCCCCTTGTTCATTCTGATACAATCCCACTCTCTCGCTCCTGCTCTCTTTTACTGCATTAGGACAACAACGATTCATCTGTTACTTGCTGCGGTAGCTGAACCCCTTTATCCTTTGCATGACCTGTCATTGCCACAGTAAATAGATGAAACCCACTAGCATGAGTAGGAGTTGTCTGAGCCCTGATGTGCCTACTCATTCATGCTTGTTTGTCATGCCTGCTACTGCTTAGAGTTGAGTCAGGTCTGATTCATCGGGGATGAATCAGAGGTGTGTGAACATGTCCTACTATGTGTGAGCTAAGTGTGTGAACACGATTTGGTAAAAGGTGTCGGTGAGAGGCCATGTAGGAGTACATGGTGGGTTGTCTCATTGAAGCCGTCCTTAGGAACTGAGTTCTGTGTTTGTGATCCATGATTCAGCTACTACCATACATTGGGCCCTGAAATATGACCCCGCTCGACTTCTTATTCACCTAGTCCTCTGTCCAGGAGTTGCAAGTAGTTTCTGGTGTTTGTAGCTTACTGGAGGCCGTGGACAGCGCTGACCGTAGGGGTGGGCTGTGATGCGGTAGGTACATGGCACGGTGTACCGGATGCCCGTTTGGTATCTTGGGAACCCTGTTCACATCGTTTGGGGCTGTGAGCGAAACTCCGGCCGGATCTCCTCATGGATGGAACCCGAATAGGCGATAAACCTGGACTAGAGACTTGAGTGTTTAGGTAGGTCGTGGTCTACACCCACGTCGGCTTTCGCTTGAAGTCTGCCGAGCACATGTCGTGTGCAGATGCTAAGTGGTGGAAACATGTATGAAGAAGTACACCCCTGCAGGGTTAATATCATCTATTCGAATAGCCGTGTCCGCGGAAAAGGACTTCTGGATTGCTTATATCAGTTCATAGACAAGTGAAAGTGGATACTTTAAAATGCGCAAGATAAGCGTGAGTGCTATGGATGGCGTTCTCGTAGGGAGACGGGAGCGGGTCCATAGTGGTGTATTGATATGGTGAATATGTGGACTCGTGTGCGCCACCTCAAAAGAGTCGCTTGCAGTCGTAGTTTAGGATAGCCACCGAGTCAAAGCTGGCTTGCTGCAGTTAAACCCCACCATCCCCTTGTTGAAAATGATGCATATGTAGTTAGTTCTGATGTAAGTCTTGCTGGGTACATTTGTACTCACGTTTGCCTATTTTATGTTTTTGCAGAGAGACTTCAGTCTCACTAGTAGTTCCACGCGGACTTCGACGTTTAGCTTGTTACCTCAGCTACGATCTTGTGCCCTCGACAGGATCTGATAGATAGTAAGGCTTCTCAGCCCTTTTCATTTATAGATGTCTGTACCCAGACATGATAGCTTCTGCTTGTGCTTTGATTTGTATGCTCTGAATGTTGGGTCATGAGACCCCTGTTTGTAATATCTCGCTCCTCGGAGCCTATTAAATAAATTACTTGAGTCGTAGAGTCATGTTGTGATTCCATGTTGTGTTTGCACATATCGAGCATATTGTGTGTATGTTATTGAAATGCTTGGTATGTGTGGGATCTGACTATCTAGTTGTTTATCTTTAGTAGCCTCTCTTATCGGGAAATGTCTCCTAGTGTTTCCACCGAGCCATGGTAGCTTGCTACTGCTCCGGAACACTTAGGCTGGCCGGCATGTGTCCTTCTTCGTTCCTGTGTCTGTCCCTTCGGGGAAATGTCATGCGATGAATACCGGAGTCCTGTTAGCCCGCTACAGCCCGGTTCACCGGAGTCCTGCTAGCCCAGTGCTACAGCCTGGATTCACTCGCTGATGACCGACACGTTCGATGCTGGGTCATGGACGCCTGTCCCTGTAAGTCTGTGCCACTTTGGGTTTACGACTAGCCATGTCAGCCCCGGGCTCCTTATCATATGGATGCTAGCGACACTGTCATATACGTGTGCCAAAAGGCGCAAACGGTCCCGGGCAAAGGTAAGGCGACACCCGTGGGAATACCGTGCATGAGGCCGCAAAGTGATATGAGGTGTTACATGCTAGATCGATGTGGCATTGAGTCGGGGTCCTGACACTAGCAAATATTGTTCTAAAGGATCATTAGGAGGCACGTCAATAGAAGCAAGACGAATAATTTCATCTTTACTAGGCAATTCTTTATCATCGGGTTTTCTACAAAATTTAGAAAAATTAAAATCATGCGACATATCCCCTAAACCAACAGAAAAAATTATCCTTTTTGCAATTTATCTTAGCATTAATAGTATTCAAGAAGGGTCTACCAAATATAATGGGACAAAAGTCATCTTGTGGTGAACCAAGAACAAGAAAATCAGCAGGATATTTAACTTTCCAACACAAGACTTCAACATCTCTAAAAATCCCAACTGGTGAAATGGTATCTCTGCTGGCAAGCTTAATTGTAACATCAATACCTTCTAACTTAGCAGGTGCAATATCATGCATAATTTCTTCGTATAAAGAATGAGGTATTGCGCTCACACTAGCACCCATATCACATAATCCATGATAGAAATGATCTCCTATTTTAACAGAAATAACAGGCATGCCTACAATAGGTCTATGTTTATTTTTAGTATCGGGTCTAGCAATTCTAGCAGCTTCATCACAAAAGTAAATAACATGCCCATCAATATTATCAACCAAGAGATCTTTAACTATAGCAATACTAGGTTCAACTTTAATTTGCTCAGAGGGTGTAGGTGTTCTAGTACTACTCTTACGAAACATAGTTGAAACTTTAGCCTGATCCTTTATTCTAGAAGGGAATGGTGGTTTCTCAATATAAGCGGTAGGCACAATAGGATCAACATTATAAGTGATAGTCTTTTCTTCAACTTTAATAGGTTCAACTACTTTTACTTCAATGGGAGGATGACATTTAATCTACTTCTCCTTAGGTAGATCAACATGAGTAGCAAATGATTCACAGAAAGAAGCTACTATCTTAGAGTCAAGTCCATATTTAGTGCTAAATTCACTGAAGGCATCGGTATCCATAAAAGATTTAACACAATCAAACTTAGGTTTTATATCTGACTCCTTACCTTCATCGAGTTCCCAATCTTCAGAGTTGAGTTTAATTATTTCCAATAAATCCCATTTGAATTCAATAGTCTTAATCATAAAAGATCCAGTACAAGAAGTATCGAGCATGGAGCGATTATTGAGACAAAGCCGAGCATAAATTTTTTGAATAATAATTTCTCTTGAGAGCTCATGATTGGGGCATGAATAGAACATTGAGTTAAGCCTCCCCCAAGATTGAGTGATGCTTTCTCCTTTGCGAGGCCAATATATATATATATAATTACAATCACGATGAACTAGATGCATAGGATAAAACTTCTGATGAAATTCAAATTTCAATCGATTGTAGTTCCATGATACAATATTGTCACATAGCCTAAACCATGTCAATGCCTTTCCCTTCAAAGATAAAGGGAAGACCTTCTTCTTGATTACATCCTCGGGCATACCTGCAAGCTTAAATAATCCAGAAACTTCCTCCACATAGATTAGGTGCAAATCGGGATGCAATGTTCTATCTCTTGTAAAAGGATTAGCTAGCAGTTTCTCTATCATAACTGAAGGAATTTCAATGTAAACATTTTTAGTAGGTTCAATAGGTTGAGGGGAAACTCTTTTCTATATTGGTCGGAGTGAAGATACCCGAACAAGCCCCTCAAAGGACTACTTTCCATAGTAACAAATGACAGTAAATTTCAGCACACTATATAATTTTTTCCTTACCATATTCCACCTACCAAAGGTGCTTCAATCCTTGGCAACGGCGGCAAAAAAGAGTCTTGATGACCCACAAGTATAGGGGATCTATCTAGTCCTTCCGATAAGTAAGAGTGTCGAACCCAAATAGGAGCAGAAGGGAATGATAAGCAGTTTTCAATAAGGTATTCTCTGCAAGCACTGAAATTATCGGTAACAGATAGTTTTGTGATAAGGTAATTTGTAATGGGTAACAAGAAATAAAAGTAAATAAGGTGCAGCAAGATGGACCTATCCTTTTTGTAGAAAAGAACAATCCTGGACGAACTCTTATATAAAGGAAAACGCTCCCGAGGACACATGGGAAATATCATCAAGCTAGTTTTCATCACGCTCATATGATTCGCATTCGTTACTTTGATAATTTGATATGTGGGTGGACCGGTGCTTCGGTACTGCCCTTACTTGGACAAGCATCCCACTTATGATTAACCCCTCTTGCAAACATCCGCAACTACAAAAATAGTATTAAGGTCAACCTAACCATAGCATGAAACATATGGATCCAAATCAGCCCCTTACGAAGCAACGCATAAACTAGGGTTTAACTTCTATCACTCTAGCAACCAATCATCTACTTATTACTTCCCAATGCCTTCCCCTAGGCCCAAACAATGGTGAAGTGTCATGTAGTCGATGTTCACATGACACCACTAGAGGAAAGATAGCATACATCTCATCAAAATATCTACCAAATTCACATGACTACTTATAGCAAGACTTCTCCCATGTCCTCAGGAACAAACGAAACTACTCACAAATCATATTCATGTTCATAATCAGAGGGGTATTAATATGCATAAAGGATCTGAACATATGATCTTCCACCAAGTAAACCAACTAGCATCAACTACAAGGAGTAATCAACACTACTAGCAACCCACAAGTACCAATCTGAGGTTTTGGGAAAAGGATTGGATACAAGAGATGAACTAGGGTTTGAGGATGAGATGTTGCTGGTGAAGATGTTGATGGAGATTGACCTCCTCCCAATGACAGGATCGATGGTGATGATTTCCCCCTCCTGGAGGGATGTTTCCCCGGTAGAACAGCTCCGCCGTGCCACGACCGGTTTTCCAGGTAATAAATTTTCCAGAAAAGACCGTCGTGCTCATCAGCCCCAAGATTACTGTTAGCTGATGAGGCTCCAACTTGATACAGAAATTCCAAGCAAAAATACAAAATATGTAGTACAAGACCATTCTGGCCTGTGAGTACAACAAATGGTTTCTAGTGGTTGATGGCGGAAGCGGGTTGTGAAACATCAGTGTCTATGGGACTCCATTTCCCACGGGAACAGCTGACCAGGTTAACTCCTATCTTCGCGAGGCTGCTATCTCCATTGAGTGGGTTCCGGGGCTGGCATCGCGTCGCTCTTCTCCGAGCAAGAAAATCTGGCCAAGACAATAGCCAGGGACAAGCCAGTGAGTACTTTGAATGTACTCGCAAACATTATGAACACAGGTATAATATAACAATGATGTGCTGAAAATATTTTATGCTCATGACGTCAGTCACAAAAGATAAATGAAACTCTAATGCGTGCAAGCAAGTTATTTATAAAAATGCAATAACATGGTAGCATAAAAATTTATGAAACAAATAACAGGCAATGCCACAGTCGGGCGTCTTAGCGACACCACGTAAAGGGCTTTAAAAGAAATGCCACAGTCGGGCGTCTGAGCGACACCACATGAAGGGCTTTAAAAGAAATGCCATAGTCGGGCGTCTGAGCGACACCACATAAAGGGCTTTAAAAGAAATGCCACAGTCGGGCGTCTGAGCGACACCACATAAAGGGCTTTAAAAGAAATGCCACAGTCGGGCGTCTGAGCGACACCACATAAAGGGCTTTAAAAGAAATGCCACAGTCGGGCGTCTGAGCGACACCACATAAGGGGCTTTAAAAATAAACATTCATAGTGAATATCCCGGAGGTAGAACCATCCCTGAGATACTCGATAATAACAATAATATCACGGGTTAGTCAACAATAATAATAATCATAGTTCTCCCAAGTCACAAGTAGTAATTCCATTTCTGGTTAACCGTTTCACCTCCGAACACCGACACTAGGACCGACACCTGACCATCCCAGACTGAAATCCTTAACCATGGACACGGCTATTCGAATAGGTTTATTCTCTGCAGAGGATGTACTCTTTACCCACGAGTAACGGATTTCTTTAGTCCATCGGGACTAATTCCGTCTATGGTCTTTTTCTTGAAAACACACCTAACTTGCACACACCAGCTTAACTCACACGTGTGTGTAATCACCCACGACACCTGTTAAGCAACTCTAAGTGGGGAGGCTACAACCTCGCGTAGCATGGGATCAAACTTATATCGCACGCTCTAAGGGGTGGCCTCCCCTCTCGGTCCCAACCGGAAACACCCATGCCCCCGGACCAGGTGGCTTGCCTACCAGCTACAACCGGTACCTTCCACCATGGCCTCTCTGTACGGTGTGTGCTAGAAAGAGGTTGACAACTTACTGAACCGTACTCTTCTTGCTGTAGAGACGAGTGGTAGTACGAAACAAGTATGGGGGTTACTGGAACAAGACTCGATCTAGGTCGACTCAGGAGGTTCAAGTATTCCCTGCATGATTATTATAACGAATATATTTCATCCAACAGATTCACCTCTCATATCACCTTACCATGCCATACCAGACATAACCGTCCCGACGGAGACCGGCGACAACTCATGCCTACCCAAGGCAGAGGTTTTTCCGGGTTCCTGCCGGTATGCATGCAAGGCACATGAGGGTGATTATCATCACAAGTGTGTTTATTTCCAACAGCATGGAAATCAAGAACATGCACCCATGCATATGATCATATCACATGAAATAACAAGTCCTTCAAAATGCGGTGGTGTTATAAATGTATCCACGATCACACCAAAACATTATGCCGGGATTTAGAATGCTTGCCTTCAATGTTGTGGAGGGGTGGGGTGCTCTCCAAAACTTTTTGAAAGTTTCTTCTCTCTCCCCAAAATCCTATTTGAAAATATATTTGAATTAACACACATTTCAAAAAAGTACAAAAAAGTTGTTTGAAATTTTTTCAAATAAATCTTAAAATAAATTAGACCAAATTTGAGGAAGGTGGGAAAAAGAATCAACTCATTTGGAGTTATATTTAAAAAGTTATAGCCAGTCAAAGTTGTGGTCAAAATCTGCTATTTAAAATAAAACAGAAAAGAAAACGTTTCAGATAGAAATACGCTTTCGGTGTAGAGGAGGCGTACTTGAGGCTTTACGCCTCCACTTAAACACGTGGATGGCGCGGGGTGTCACTGACAGTGGGTCCAAGGTGGCCCACTAGTCAGGTTTGACTAGTCCGCCCTCCTCCTTCTCCCTCTGTCCCGAGCGGAGGCGGAACTCCGGCGACCAACTCCGGCGAGCGGCGGCTCCTCGCGGCCTCTAGATGGCGGGGATGGATCCGCGGATCGAGGGCGATCCTACTGGTAGTCGCTGGGTCGGCGGGGACGGCATGAGCTGTCGGCGGCGAGCTCCTCGGCGGAGGAAAGCTTCGGGGAAAAGTGGTTTCGGGGCGGCGGTGGTTCTCGATCGAAATGGAGTAGTGGGAATGGTTTACGGGAGGATGAGGGGGCTCTTGGTGGAGAGAACGGAGAGTGGGAGGCCCTGGTGGTGCCGAATTGGCCGGGGCAGTGGCGGCGGCTGCAGCTGCCGGAGATGAGGAAGGAGGCCTCCCCGGGTCGGTTGGCTGCTAAAGGGGGTCCTCGGGAGGTGGCTTGGGACTGCCTACGTGCGGGGATGAGCTCTGGGCTCCTTATATAGGCAAGTCGAGGCGGTGCAGTGGCGGCCGCGGATGAGCTCGTCGGCGACCGTCTTTCTGTAGCTGCAGGAGAACGTGGCGCCGACGAGAGCTAGGGGACGAAGCTGTGGATGAGCACGCACTGCTCACAGGGGCAGGTGGCGAGCCGGGGTGGCTTGGGCGGCGCTGAAGGCGCAGGGCTGTCGGGCGGCGGCGGCGGCTAGCTCTTGGCTTGCCGGGCGTGGCGAGGAGCGGCTTGGCGCGTAGTGGTGAGAAGGGGAGTACGTGGCGAGGTTCTGTAGAGCGGGCCAAAGCCGTGGGGGCCAGCGTGTCGGCTCGGCGCACGTGCGTGCCAAACGCACGCTCTGCTCGCACTCCGGGCGTGCACGGAACGTGCTCGACGCAATGCCAGAGCATGCTACAGAGCTTGGTTGAGACTGGCAATTAACAGATCTAGGTTAGGAGAAACTGGGAGTCTAGTGGACATGCTTGTTTGATCAAAGGTGCAAGTTCACAGTGCAATGCCAAAACTCATGTCAAAACTGATCATGCCCATAAGGTGTTTGACAAAATGCCAAAGGCACCTAGGTAGCTCTTGGGGTAGCCAAAACTTCCAGGTTGGGGTCTCTTTCAATGTACAAGAGGGGGGTGAGGTTAGTTTGCCAAAAGAAGAAACTTGTTAGTGCAAGTTTAGCAGAATTTCAATTCTGGACAGGGAATAAATGACATTATCTCAGGAACCAAAAATGATCTAAAAGGTGCATGCTCCTGGATTTAAGGGTTTAACATGGAGGACTACAAGTAGGAGAAAGAATCAAGGGTTAAAGAGCAAGCAAAAATATGGTTGCTGTACAAACCATCCAGTTGGTCCAGAATGAAGATGAGGTTGATTCACTCAAATTTTTCAAAGAACATAAATAGGTTTTTGCACAAAGTGGAATAATAGGCTCCTACTGACCTCCCCTAATTTTGGTAGAAGTTTTAAAGAAATATTTAAATAGGTTGTAGTGTAAAATTGCTCTCTGGACCAGAGAAGAAAATTGAATGAAGAGCTCAAAATATGCAATGTATTAAATATATTATTGCACAAAAGTGATTTAGAGACATCACATGATATCTCCAAACTTTGGTTGGATTTTTAGAATAATATATCAAATGGTTGCATTTCAAAAATGGCCATATAACCTTGAAAAACCATTTTCAAAAAAATAAAGATCAAGCAACTTAATTATTTAATTAGTTACACTGATAGAAGGAAAGTTTTTCTTGAGAGGTTAAACAAGTCCAATAACATATTTGAAAAGTTTTCTCTTTCGTAAAAACTCATCATAACAGGGAAAGAAATGATTTAAAAATCAAAATGGAGCTCAGAAATCCAAAGTTTTAATTCCTGGAAAAATTTTAATTTATTAAAAAAAGGCCAAATTTTTGGGGTGTCACAACACTATCCCCCTTAAGAAAAAATCTCGTCCTCGAGATTTGCTAAAAGCAGTGTTAAGAAAATAATTACGCAATAAAGATGTGGCTACAGTGAGAGGGCAATAAGTGGTGAAAAACCACAGTGTGAAAACTGGGGCTGCGTGGAAGAATTTACGGTTCGGGACAAAAACGGGTGATTTTTACGCTGGATAAAAATTTAGAATAACTCCTAAATTTAGATATATGCTGGTCGTACCCGAGAGTACAGTGGTCTCTCTGGCTGACAGGTGGGACCGGGGCCCACTGTCAGTCTCCCCTTCTTCTCCCTCTGGCTCTTCCTTCTACCTCTTCTCTCCCGCGCGCTTTCTCGCGCTTTCTCCACCGGCGATGCCTAACTCGTAGGGCATCTAGGCCGTACCGTGGTAGTGCGCGGCGTGCTAGCTGCCGGTGCAGCGTGCACTCACCTCGCGGGCCAGCGCGCTGTCGGCACTGGTCGCGGATTCGACTCCGAACACCGGCGATCGGTGACGAGTGGCGTTGGTGGACTTCGCCCACCGTACACCGAGCTTGAGCTATAAAACAGCCGGGGTGACTCTCTCTTCTTCCTCACACCTGGCCTCACTTCTCCTCCTCCTTTCTCCATTACTGCTTACAGAAGCTCGGGTGAGGCTCTAATGGCGGAGGCGATGCCGGACTGGTGTGTGATCCTGATATGCGGAGGGCTGGCGACACTGCTGGGGCTCTCTGTGCTCATGTGCGCGATGATCTTCGACGAGTATCGCGACGCTGCGGCTCGGGTGTTGGCTCTCCGCGGTGGTGGTGATCATGAGGAGTAGATGGAGGTGTGTCGGGTGCTAACTGTTGTTAGGGGGGGATTAGCTGGATGTAACGCCGTTGCAAAGCTTTGCAAACAGTGTATGTGCCCAAATGATTATGGTTGTGAGTCTGCTGCGTGGTGCTGTGTGAAATTAAATAATCCACGTCGTGAGAAAGGGCAGGTGTAGCAACTCAGGGAAAAGAAATCTCACTCCAGGATTTTGCGAGGGAAAAACAGTTAATTAAAAGGAGCATAACCCACAACACAAACTACACACACTAGTAGAAGCCAAATAATTGACTCGTCGTACAAACTCCGGGTATCACGCATAAGTTACACTCATAAATAAATGTTGCAAAGAACAATACAGTAGTGACGTCTAAAATGAAAATGGTAACTGGACGGGGTCCTGATAAAATGTCTCTGGTAAAGGGATACACTCTTCTTCTATCGGAAGCAGTGGATTGACCAGTCGA
Source organism: Triticum dicoccoides (assembly GCF_002162155.2). Taxonomy (NCBI): domain Eukaryota; kingdom Viridiplantae; phylum Streptophyta; class Magnoliopsida; order Poales; family Poaceae; genus Triticum; species Triticum dicoccoides. The sequence continues at coordinate 188,960,188 of NC_041388.1, forward strand.
TGTATGCGTCTCTCCGGGTCGGGTCTCAGTGGTCTGCCGTTGGCAATCTGAGGATTTAAATCTGCGAGGCTCTGGAGATAATCCATCACTCGCTGGTTCAAATGCTCTTGAGCAATGATGTATTGGATAAGGTTGGCCAGAACTGGGTCTCTCTCAATACGTCCACCGGGAAAAGATGTTACTTCTCCGGGTGCTGCACGGCTCGGAAAGTAATAATATCCTCGTTCGCGGGCATAGGGTACTGCGGATCGAAGACGAGCAATCTCTTCTTTCGCAGCAGCTTCTATGGCCAGGTGTGGGGTTGGCATAGATTTCCCCACGAAGGAAACTTCCGTTGGATCTTGGTTGGAGTCTACGGGAGGGATGTGTACTGCTGCCCAATATTCCGAGCTGGATGGGGTGATCCTTGATTTGAACAGCTCGTACTGAGGTGGCTGGGTAGAACCCATGGTACTGCGGGTAAAATCCCACAATATTTTGACAAAGCTACCTGGGGTTGCATCTGGGGTTCTCAGATGAATGCTGGGGCTCGGCATGACAGGATAAAGTGTGAGTGTGGTGCACAAAGTGAGGGTTGCTGGGTAAGGTCACAAGGTGGCCTTTATATAGAAATGGAGTCGGATTCGTTTTACCGTGGTGAAAGGTAATAAATTTGCCAGCTTAGCTCCAAAGGTCGGGTCAGTGTCAGAGATACACATATCTCATAAAGAGACGTGTTACTGTGGTTGTCGTCGGGTTGGTTTTGGTAGTTGTGCCCGGAAAATGTGCAACTATGCGCTGACCAAAAATGCAAGGCTACTATTAAAATAGAGGCACAATGACAGGCTGCGTTAATGTACACGGTTGCACGATTACAAAGCGAGGATACACTGAAACTCGGTGCTACTCACACGGCTTAGTCTACCTCGTTTATGTCTAAACGGGCGTGCCTGGTGGATGTCGAGGTTTCTCCACGTGTCTCTCTGCCAGGATTAGTCGGAGCTGGTGGAGGAACTGCAGGGTCGGGGTAGTGATGATGACCATTGCGGGGATTGTTGGCCACAACCCCGTTGGAGTGTGTTCCCAATATGCGACGAAGCACCTCTGGGGTTATCGCAGCACCTTGGCCGATGGCTGGGGCAGATCTCGGGGTCTCGATCGGTTGTCCAAACAGCACGACTGGGTTGTTGGCGTTGGGCTCGTTTTCTCCTCTCGCCGGGGCTCGACGAACCAGCTCTCCACGAGCTGCGATTAGATCAATAGTGATCTGGTCGAATAGTGCCTCTAGTGCACTTACATAGCGCACTAGGTGCAACAATGCGGGGTCTGTCTCGTGATCTCCGTTGGCAACTTGGGGTGGTCTACCATACCCTTCACGTCTGGGGTAGTAGTGGAACGAGCGACTGTTAACTCTGGGCGACAAGTGCCTGAGATGAACTATAGCCTCTCGAGCGGCTAGCTGGATGGCTTGTGGCTCAAAGGAAGTTGTCCTTCCGGTGAACCTGTAGGGGCGCTCGGGTGCTAGACCCCTACCATAGATGTGCACAGTGGCCCAGAATTGACGGTCTTCACCGCTCATGGGTCCTTGATACACAACATATTCTGGTGGCTCTTCTAATGCGTAGGCACGACGGGTGAGGTTTGCGAGGATGGTCACAAAACCTCCAAGGTTGGTTGCTGTGGTTTCGTTGTGTACTATAGGTCCAGGCATTGTGGCTCGGTTTGGGGTAGTGGCTGTGCGGTGCTGTGTTGGGACTAGCGTGCCCTTTTTATAGGAAAAAGGGGGCGGAGTCTTCCTTCGCACGCTTGCGGGAAAGAACTATTTAGGGGCTGGTCACTGGCGCATGAGTGACAGGTTAGGTTGATAGGTTGGGCACCGACTGCCAAAAGGTGTTGGGTCACTGTGTGGCTATCTTGCACGAGAAGCTTGGCTGGGGTTTGGCTATGGTCTAGTGGGTTGGTTTGCCTAAGTTTTTCGACCTGGCTAAGATAGGATTAGCCAATGGTCAGCCTGACTCTGATACCAAGTCTGCCACGACCGGTTTTCCGGGTAATAAATTTTCCAGAAAAGACCGTCGTGCTCATCAGCCCCAGGATTACTGTTAGCTGATGAGGCTCCAACTTGATACAGAAATTCCAAGCAAAAATACAAAATATGTAGTACAAGACCATTCTGGCCTGTGAGTACAACAAATGGTTTCTAGTGGTTAATGGCGGAAGCGGGTTGTGAAACATCAGTGTCTATGGGACTCCATTTCCCACGGGAACAGCTGACCAGGTTAACTCCTATCTTCGCGAGGCTGCTATCTCCATTGAGTGGGTTCCGGGGCTGGCATCGCGTCGCTCTTCTCCGAGCAAGAAAATTTGGCCAAGACAATAGCCAGGGACAAGCCAATGAGTACTTTGAATTTACTCGCAAACATTATGAACACAGGTATAATATAACAATGATGTGCTGAAAATATTTTATGCTCATGACGTCAGTCACAAAAGATAAATGAAACTCTGATGCGTGCAAGCAAGTTATTTATAAAAATGCAATAACATGGTAGCATAAAAATTTATGAAACGAATAACAGGCAATGCCACAGTCGGGCGTCTTAGCGACACCACGTAAAGGGCTTTAAAAGAAATGCCACAGTCGGGCGTCTGAGCGACACCACATAAAGGGCTTTAAAAGAAATGCCACAGTCGGGCGTCTGAGCGACACCACATAAAGGGCTTTAAAAGAAATGCCACAGTCGGGCGTCTGAGCGACACCACATAAAGGGCTTTAAAAGAAATGCCACAGTCGGGCGTCTGAGCGACACCACATAAGGGGCTTTAAAAATAAACATTCATAGTGAATATCCCGGAGGTAGAACCATCCCTGAGATACTCGATAATAACAATAATATCACGGGTTAGTCAACAATAATAATAATCATAGTTCTCCCAAGTCACAAGTAGTAATTCCATTTCTGGTTAACCGTTTCACCTCCGAACACCGACACTAGGACCGACACCTGACCATCCTAGACTGAAATCCTTAACCATGGACACGGCTATTCGAATAGGTTTATTCTCTGCAGAGGATGTACTCTTTACCCACGAGTAACGGATTTCTTTAGTCCATCGGGACTAATTCCGTCTACGGTCTTTTTGTTGAAAACACACCTAACTTGCACACACCAGCTTAACTCACACGTGTCTGGAATCACCCACGACACCTGTTAAGCAACTCTAAGTGGGGAGGCTACAACCTCGCGTAGCATGGGATCAAACTTATATCGCGCGCTCTAAGGGGTGGCCTCCCCTCTCGGTCCCAACCGGAAACACCCATGCCCCCGGACCAGGTGGCCTGCCTACCGGCTACAACCGGTACCTTCCACCATGGCCTCTCTGTACGGTGTGTGCTAGAAAGAGGTTGACAACTTACTGAACCGTACTCTTCTTGCTGTAGAGACGAGTGGTAGTACGAAACAAGTATGGGGGTTACTGGAACAAGACTCGATCTAGGTCGACTCAGGAGGTTCAAGTATTCCCTGCATGATTAGTATAACGAATATATTTCATCCAACAGAGTCACCTCTCATATCACCTTACCATGCCATACCAGATATAACCGTCCCGACGGAGACCGGCGACAACTCATGCCTACCCAAGGCAGAGGTTTTTCCGGGTTCCTGCCGGTATGCATGCAAGGCACATGAGGGTGATTATCATCACAAGTGTGTTTATTTCCAACAGCATGGAAATCAATAACATGCACCCATGCATATGATCATATCACATGAAAGAACAAGTCCTTCAAAATGCGGTGGTGTTATAAATGTATCCACGATCACACCAAAACATTATGCCGGGATTCAGAATGCTTGCCTTCAATGTTGTGGAGGGGTGGGGTGCTCTCCAAAACTTTTTGAAAGTTTCTTCTCTCTCCCCAAAATCCTATTTGAAAATATATTTGAATTAACACACATTTCAAAAACAGTACAAAAAAGTTGTTTGAAAATTTTTCAAATAAATCTTAAAATAAATTAGACCAAATTTGAGGAAGGTGGGAAAAAGAATCAACTCATTTGGAGTTATATTTAAAAAGTTATAGCCAGTCAAAGTTGTGGTCAAAATTTGCTATTTAAAATAAAACAGAAAAGAAAACGTTTCAGATAGAAATACGCTTTCGGTGCAGAGGAGGCGTACTTGAGGCTTTACGCCTCCACTTAAACACGTGGATGGCGCGGGGTGTCACTAACAGTGGGTCCAAGGTGGCCCACTAGACAGGTTTGACTAGTCCGCCCTCCTCCTTCTCCCTCTGTCCCGAGCGGAGGCGGAACTCCGGCGACCAACGCCGGCGAGCGGCGGCTCCTCGCGGCCTCTGGAGGGCGGGGATGGATTCGCGGATCGAGGGCGATCCTACTGGTAGTCGCTGGGTCGGCGGGGACGGCGTGAGCTGTCGGCGGCGAGCTCCTCGGCGGAGGAAAGCTTCGGGGAAAGGTGGTTTCGGGGCGGCGGTGGTTCTCGATCGAGATGGAGTAGTGGGAATGGTTTACGGGAGGATGAGGGGGCTCTTGGTGGAGAGAACGGAGAGTGGGAGGCCCTGGTGGTGCCGAATTGGCCGGGGCAGTGGCGGCGGCTACAGCTGCCGGAGATGAGGAAGGAGGCCTCCCCGGGTCGATTGGCTACCAAAGGGGGTCCTCGGGAGGTGGCTTGGGACTGCTTGCGTGCGGGGATGAGCTCTGGGCTCCTTATATAGGCGAGTCGAGGCGGTTCAGCGGCGGCCGCGGATGAGCTCATCGGCGACCGTCTTTCTGTAGCTGCAGGAGAACGTGGCGGCGACGAGAGCTAGGGGACGAAGCTGTGGATGAGCACGCACTGCTCACAGGGGCAGGTGGCGAGCCGGGGTGGCTTGGGCGGCGCTGAACGGCGCAGGGCTGTTGGGCGGCGGCGGCGGCTAGCTCTTGGTTTGCCGGGCATGGTGAGGAGCGGCTTGGCGCGTAGTGGTGAGAAGGGGAGTACGTGGCGAGGTTCTGTAGAGCGGGCCAAAGCCGTGGGGGCCAGTGTGTCGGCTCGGCGCACGTGCGTGCCAAACGCACGCTCTGCTTGCGCTCCGGGCGTGCACGGAACATGCTCGACGCAATGCCAGAGTATGCTATAGAGCTTGGTTGAGACTGGCAATTGACAGATCTAGGTTAGGAGAAACGGGGAGTCTAGTGGACATGCTTGTTTGATCAAAGGTGCAAGTTCACAGTGCAATGCCAAAACTCATGTCAAAACTGATCATGCCCATAAGGTGTTTGACAAAATGCCAAAGGCACCTAGGTAGCTCTTGGGGTAGCCAAAACTTCCAGGTTGGGGTCTCTTTCGATGTACAAGAGGGGGGTGAGGTTAGTTTGCCAAAAGAAGAAACTTGTTAGTGCAAGTTTAGCAGAATTTCAATTCTGGACAGGGAATAAATGACATTATTTCATGAACCAAAAATGATCTAAAAGGTGCATGCTCCTGGATTTAAGGGTTTAACATGGAGGACTACAAGTAGGAGAAAGAATCAAGGGTTAAAGAGCAAGCAAAAATATGGTTGCTGTACAAACCATCCAGTTGGTCCAGAATGAAGATGAGGTTGATTCACTCAAATTTTTCAAAGAACATAAATAGGTTTTTGCACAAAGTGGAATAATAGGCTCCTACTGACCTCCCCTAATTTTGGTAGAAGTTTTAAAGAAATATTTAAATAGGTTGTAGTGTAAAATTGCTCTCTGGACCAGAGAAGAAAATTGAATGAAGAGCTCAAAATATGCAATGTATTAAATATATTATCTCCAAACTTTGGTTGGATTTTTAGAATAATATATCAAATGGTTGCAGTTCAAAAATGGCCATATATCTTTGAAAAACCATTTTCCAAAAAAATAAAGATCAAGCAACTTAATTATTTAATTAGTTACACTGATAGAAGGAAAGTTTTTCTTGAGAGGTTAAACAAGTCCAATAACATATTTGAAAAGTTTTCTCTTTGGGAAAAACTCATCATAACAGGGAAAGAAATGATTTAAAAATCAAAATGGAGCTCAGAAATCCAAAGTTTTCTCTTTTGGGTTTTCTTGAGAGGTTCCGCCAAGGTTCCGCCTCATGGCGGCGGTGTTTCATCCCGAGAGCTTGCTTATGATTTTTTCCGGGGCGAAAGACTTCATATAGCAAAAGATGGGCACCGGAGGCCTGCCAGGGGGCCCATGAGACAGCGGGCGCGCCCCCCACCCTCGTGGATGGTGGGTGGGCCCCCTCTGGTGCTTTCTTCGCCCAATATTTTATATATATTTTGAAACTGACTCCCGTGGTGTTTCAGGACTTTTGGAGTTGTACAGTATAGGTCTCTAATATTTGCTCTTTTCCAGCCCAGAATCCCAGTTGCCGGCATTCTCCCTCTTCATGTAAACCATGTGAAATAAGAGAGAATAGGCATAAGTATTGTGACATAATGTGTAATAACTTCCCATAATGCAATAAATATCGATATAAAAGCATGATGCAAAATGGATGTATCAGTCTTCTTGATGAAACATAAATTTAAAACATTTGAAAAGTTAAAAGAATTTCAGAGTGAAGTGGAAAATCATTGTAACAAGAAAATTAAGTTTCTATGATCTGATCGTGGAGGTGAATATTTGAGTTATGAGTTTGGTCTTCATTTGAAACAATGCGAAATATCTTCGCAACTCACGCCACCTGGAACACCACAGCGTAATTGTGTGTCCGAACGTCGTAACCGCACTTTATTAGATATGGTGCAATCTATGATGTCTCTTACTGATTTACCGCTATCATTTTCGGGTTATGATTTAGAGACGGCTGCATTCACGTTAAATAGGGCACCATCAAAATCCATTGAGATGACACCATATGAACTGTGGTTTGGCAAGAAACCTAAGTTGTCATTTCTTAAAGTTTGGGGCTGCGATGCTTATGTGAAAAAGCTTCAACCTGATAAGCTCGAACCCAAATCGGAGAAATGTGTCTTCATAGGATACCAAAAGGAAACAGTTGGGTACACCTTCTATCACAGATCCGAAGGCAAGATATTTTTTGCCAAAGAATGGATCCTTTCTAGAGAAGTAGTTTCTCTTGAAAGAAGTGAGTGGGAGGAAACTAGAAACTTGATGAGGTAAGTGTACCTTCTCCCTTATTGGAAAGTAGTCCATCACAGAAATCAGTTCCAGTGATTCCTACACCAATTAGTGAGGAAGTTACTCATGTTGATCATGAAACTTCTAATCAAGTTACTACCAAACCTCGTAGGTCAACCAGAGCAAGATCCGCACCACTGTGGTACGGTAATCCTGTTCTGCAGATCATGTTACTTGACCATGACAAACCTACGAACTATGAGGAAGCGATGATGAGCCCTGATTCCGCAAAATGTCTTGAAGCCATGAAATCTGAGATGGGATCCATGTATGAGAATGAAGTGTGGACTTTGGTTGACTTGCCTGATGATCGGCAAGCCATAGAGAATAAATCGATCTTCAAGAAGAAGACTAACGCTGACGGTAATGTTACTGTCTACAAAGCTCGACTTGTTGAGAAAGGTTTTCGACAACTTCAAGGAGTTGACTACGATGAGACCTTCACACCCGTAGTGATGCTTAAGTCCGTCCGAATCATGTAATCAATTACCGCATTTTATGATTATGAAATTTGGCAAATGGATGTCAAAACTGCATTCCTTAATGGATATCTTGAAGAAGAGTTGTATATGATGCAACTGGAAGGTTTTGTCGATTCAAAAGGTGCTAACAAAGTGTGCAAGCTCCAGCGATCATTTATGGACTAGTGCAAGCATCTCGGAGTTGGAATATACACTTTGATAGTGTGATCAAAGCATATGGTTTTATACAGACTTTTGGAGAAGCATGTATTTACAAGAAAGTGAGTGGGAGCTCTGTAGCATTTCTGATATTATATGTGGATGACATATTGTTAATTGGAAATGATACTGAATTTCTGCATCGCATAAAAGGATACTTGATTAAGAATTTTTCAATGAAAGACCTCGGTGAAGCTGCTTATATATTGGGCATCAAGATCTATAGAGATAGATCGAGACACTTAATTGGACTTTCACAAAGCACATACCTTGATAAAGTTTTGAAGAAGTTCAAAATGTCTCAAGCAAAGAAAGGGTTCTTGCCTGTGTTACAAGGTGTGAAGTTGAGTCAGACTCAATGCCCGACCAATGCAGAAGATAGAGAGAAAATGGAAGTCATTCCCTATGCTTCATCCATAGGTTCTATCATGTATGCAATGCTGTGTACCAGACCTGATGTGTGCCTTGCTATTAGTTTAGCAGGGAGGTACCAAACTAATCCAGGAGTGGATCACTTGACAGCGGTCAAGAACATCCTGAAATACCTGAAAAGGACTAAAGATATGTTTCTCGTTTATGGAGGTGACAAAGAGCTCATCGTAAATGGTTACGTTGATGCAAGCTTTGCCACTGATTCGGATGACTCTAAGTCACAAACTGGATACTTATTTTTATTAAATGGTGGAGCTGTCAGTTGGTGCAGTTCTATGTAGAGCATCATGGCAGGATCTACGTGTGAAGCGGAATACATAGCTGCTTTAGAAGCAGCAAATGAAGGAGTCAGGATGAAGGAGTTCATATCCGATCTAGGTGTAATACCTAGTGCATCAGGTCCAATGAAAATCTTTTGTGACAATACTGGTGCGGTTGCCTTGGCAAAGGAATCCAGATGTCACAAGAGAACCAAGCACATCAAGAGACGCTTCAATTCCATCCGCGATCAAGTCAAGGAGGAAGACATAGTGATTTGGAAGATACATACGGATCTGAATGTTGCAGACCCGTTGACTAAGCCTCTCTCATGAGCAAAACATGATCAGCACCAAGACTCCATGGGTGTTAAAATCATTACTGTGTAATCTAGATTATTGACTCTAGTGCAAGTGGGAGACTGAAGGAAGTATGCCCTAGAGGCAATAATAAAGTTGTTATTTATATTTCCTTATATCATGATAAATGTTTATTAGCCATGCTATAATTGTATTAGCCGGAAACTTAGTACATGTGTGAATACATAGACAAACAGAGTGTCCCTAGTATGCCTCTACTTAACTAGCTCGTTAATCAAAGATGGTTAAGTTTCCTAGCCATGGACATGTGTTGTCATTTGATGAACGAGATCACATCATTAGAGAATGATGTGATGGACTAGACCGATCCCTTAGCTTAGCACTATGATCGTTTAGTTTATTTATATTGCTTTCTTCATGACTTCTACTTGTTCTTCTGACTATGAGATTATCCAACTCCCGAATACCGGAGGAACACGTTGTGTGCTATAAAACGTCACAACACAACTGGATGATTATAAAGATGCTCCACGGGTGTCTCCGATGGTGTTTGTTGAGTTGGCATAGATTGAGATTAGGATTTGTCACTTCGTGTATCGGAGAGGTATCTCTGGGCCCTCTCGGTAATGCACATCACTATAAGCCTTGCAAGCAATGTGGCTAATGAGTTAGTTCGGGATGATGCATTACAGAACGAGTAAAGAGACTTGCCGGTAATGAGAATGAACTAGGTATGATGATACCGACGATCGAATATGGGGCAAGTAACTAAAGGAAATATGCCCTAGAGGCAATAATAAAGTCGTAATTTATAGTTCCTTATATCATTATAAATGTTTGTTATTCATGCTAGAATTGTATTAACCGGAAACTTAGTACATGTGTCAATACATACACAAACAGAGTGTCACTAGTTTGCCTCTATTTGACTAGCTCGTTGAATCAATGATGGTTATGTTTCCTAACCATAGACATGAGTTGTTATTTGATTAATGGGATCACATCATTAGAGAATGATGTGATTGACTTGACCCATCCATTAGCTTAGCACGATGATCGTTTAGTTTGTTGCTATTGCTTTCTTCATGACTTATACATGTTCCTATGACTATGAGATTATGCAACTCCTGAGTACTGGAGGAACACTTAGTGAGCTACCAAACGTCACTACGTAACTAGGTGATTATAAAGGTGCTCTACAGGTGTCTCCGATGGTGCTTGTTGAGTTGGCATAGATCGAGATTAGGATTTGTCACTACGATTGTCGGAGAGGTATCTCAGGGCCCTCTTGGTAATGCACATCACTATAAGCCTTGCAAGCATTGTGACTAATGAGTTACTTGTGGGATGATGCATTACAGAACGAGTAAAGAGACTTGCCGGTAACGAGATTGAACTACGTATGAGGATACCGACGATCGAATCTCGGGCAAGTAACATACCGATGACAAAGGGAACAACGTATGTTGTTATGCGGTTTGACCGAGAAAGATCTTCGTACACAAACCGATATTACTTGTACGCTTATGCGAGACTGGTTCTACTGACGTGCTTCACACACAGGTGGCTAGTGGGTGTCTGTTTCTCCATCTTGAGTTGAATCGGATTCAATGAATAGGGTTCTTTCTGAAGATCAAAAGCAATCACTATACTGCGTTGTGGTTTTTGATGCGTAGGTAAGAACGGTTCTTGCTCATCCCATAGCAGCCACGTAAAACTTGCACCAACAAAGTAGAGGACGGCTAACTTGTTTTTGCAGGGCATGTTGTGATGTGATATGGTCAAGACATGATGCTAAATTTTTGTAGCGACCAGACCTCAAATGGTCCAATCTTTGTGCTCCTGTGTCATCTCTGGATCAGTAATGCTGACACCACACAGTATTTGACGGATTTATAGCAGAGTAGCAATCACACACTTATTACATCGGGTGTCTCAAAAGAGAACTTATTACCGTAAACATGGCTTAAGGCCATCTAATAACGATAACAGCGGAAGGCTTGGAAGATAAGTGAGTCCATCAACTCCAACGGCATCACTGAGTATAGAACCACGACCTAAAACTCCTTAATCGTCGTCTGAAAAGTCTGCAACATTAACGTTGCAGCCCGAAACGGGTCAGCACATGGAATATGCTGGCAATGTAACACATAGAGAGTAATGGAATTAAACAGCTATTCTATATGCATATTTGGCTGGTGGAAAGCTCTATGGTTACAGTTTTGCGAAAAGCTAATTTTTCCCTACTGCAAAGGAATAAATTTATTTAACTATCAGGGTGGTTGTTAAACGTTGAGAATGGTTGACAGCATTCTCAATCCCAATTAAGCATCATCATTAAACAAAACCCAACAAAATTAATTTTAGAGTAACATGTTGAGATTCACATGATAATCCAGGTACTAGATACTCAAGAAGTCCATAACCGGGGACTCAGCTAACCATGATTAGTTTATACACTCTACAGAGGTTTGTGCACTTTTCCCCACAAGACTCGTTCGCCTCCGTTTGGTTTCTCGCACTACAAGGTGTTTGAGAAACGGATGACCGAGACATAGCAGCTTACGATGAGTAGACCGTACCACCTACATCCCCTACATCTGCTAGTCTACCACTTTAAGAGTTCGCATGACTTAGTCAACTATGCTAGAGCCCATAATAGCTTGTGGCTGCGCACGGAAGTTTCTAGCATGAATAATCTCATCATCCCTTTGAGCCTCGGTGGCGGTCCATAAAGAAAAACAGGCAATCCTGGAATACCCAGGTACCTCAATCCACCCAGATGTGTGTTTAAGTTGCCACCTTAAATAAACCATTAATTAACAATCTCACATCTGTCATGGATACACTCACCCAATCCACGTCTACTAGCATAGCATGGCATAATAAGCAATGTAGAAGTAACTCCCAAAGGTTTGATAATAAACAGGTAATAGGTACTACCTCAACTACTTCCCAAACCCACAATTTCATTAGATCCTAATCATGCAATGTGTAAGGATTGATCTAATGCAATTTAACTTGGTAGTTGGAGGTATGATCAAAGTGTTACTTGCCTTGCTGATGATCCGGGAAACCTAGCGATTCGAAATAACAAGCGGCGCACTCCGGGTACTCTATCACAAACAAACAAGCACACAATAAGTACTCATCTAATGCACAGATAAAACTCGAATAAGAGATCTAACCAGAAGGTTCGACTTAAGAACTCCGGTTGGCAAAAAGAATCAAAACAAACGAAGCAACGAAAGACAAACAACAAAAGAAACAGGCTTCATTTACTATTCTGGATCTAAGGCAATTTTACAGAAGGAAAAACTTGTTTAAGTTGGTTAAACGGAAAGAGGGTTTCGACACAAAATTCCAAGCGCTTGAATCGCCTGATTCTGATAAACGAGCGAAAAGTTATACTAAAACGAAAATCGGTTCAGAAATCGCGATCAGAAATAATCGCGGAAAATCCGAGAAAAAGAAAAATGACGAACAGATTATCGAACGAACGTTCGTTAAAACGAATGGACGACCGAACGCTCGCTAAATAACTAAACTGTAAAAAAACCATTCTAATAAAAAAACCGTTCTAATAGAAAAACGGATCTAAAAAAACCGGGCGGTTTTTTGAGGAAAACCTCCAGCGACGGCGGCTACCTCGGGCAGCGGGCGGTGCGGCGGCAGCAGGCC